>NC_090246.1:17119023-17154023 GCF_037325665.1 Littorina saxatilis
CATAATGAATTGTTTACCAAAATATTTTTTTGAAAGGCAAATTAATTAGGTGTTCTTTGAAACTACTTAAACACAGTGTAAACGTGCCCCTTTGCAGGGCCTCGTGAGTTACTGTGTCACCAGGTACAAGCACGTGTAAATCATACGTGACCACACTGGTGGCTGCATGCGGACTTCTATTACTGTGTTCGCGTGAATTTCGTGCAGAAAGTGGCTCCTTTGTTTCTTCACTCTCGAACCATATCACTTTGTCGGATATGCTTTCACTCTTGATATACACGAATCATAGTTATATCATCGATTTTCATGGAGTAAATACTGAATCAGAGCAGCTTAACCAACAGCTCACCTGTCTTTCTTCTGATGTAAATAACAGTCATCAGATGAGACGTACCCCCCCGCGGGTTAGGGGGAGTCCCATATTGGTTGGGACTAGAAAGAATTTACCCGATGCTACCCAGCATGTCGTAAGAGGCGACTAACGGTTCTGTTTCTTCTCTTCTTTTGTCTTATTTCTGCCTTACCAGTCCTTTCACCTATATTTCCTTCCAAGAAAACTCTCCCTACTATTCCCTGCAGTTTTCCAATTCTTTTCTTGTTGTCTTATTTCTACCTGACTGGATCCATCACCTTTATTTCACTTACCAAAAGTCTTCTTTTCCACATCCTTATTTCTCTGCACCCCGCATGTCGTATGAGGCGACTAACGGATTCTGTTTCTCCTTTTACCCTTGTTAAGTGGTTCTTGTATAGAATATAGTCAATGTTTGTAAAGATTTTAGTCAAGCAGTATGTAAGAAATGTTTAGTCCTTTGTACTGGAAACTTGCATTCTCCCAGTAAGGTCATATATTGTACTACGTTGCAAGCCCCTGGAGCAATTTTTTGATTAGTGCTTTTGTGAACAAGAAACACTTAACAAGTGGCTCTATCCCATCTCCCCCCCCCCCCCCTTTCCCCTATCCCATCTCCCCCCTTTCCCTCGTCGCGATATAACCTTCGTGGTTGAAAACGACGTTAAACACCAAATAAAGAAAGAAAGATGAGACGTGGGTTTCAGAAATTGCTGTCGGCACTGTCACTGTCACTTATGTCGGAAATGTTAATGATAGCAATGAGAGCAATGGTACTAATCTGGATGTCATCCTGAGAACAATAGACATCTTTCAGGGTACGAACACACATGATATCTCGTCCAAATAGAACACAATTCTGCCTTCTTCGAGGTGTTTCTTCAAGTTCCTGAGAAAGTGAATGCGTGGTGTCTCTCAGAACTGCTACAGTCTTTTATCTTTAAGCAAACCAAAGTCTTTCCCGTCAATCCATACCATTACGAAATCTCAATTTGTACAAGGATTTCCACAAAGCTTATTTTCATAGGATCAGATCGTGTTTTTCTCACAGTTGTTCCAATTGACCCGACAAAAAAAACATTCCATGTTTTGCATAATCTCCACTGCGGTGTATTTGATTAAACACAAGTCACATAAATCTACATAAAAAAAGCGACGTTGACGCCGCTATCAATCTCTCACCTGGATATGATACCCATTGTCTTACATGCCCGTTTGTTGACGTGTCCCCGCGCAAAAGGAAGCCTCCTTTGTTTAGATTCTGAACACTTTGTATACATTTCTAGTCACGCTCTTTAACCTACATACAGACATGCTGGCAACTTTTTTTTTAACACAAGTCGCAATAAGCAAAACGTATAGAACCTTGTCACATGACACAAATTGAGATTTGAGCAGCGACTGGAATAAGCAGGCATAATAAAGGGGAAACAATTTTTTTTTAAAGGAAAAAAAATGGAATGTTTACGGGGAAATACACGGACTTATACCCATATTCTTGCCGACTCAATTCGGCTGGAGGCCTTCGCAAGGGGGGGGCTTTCTTTTCTTTCTTCATTTGGTGTTTAACGTCGTTTTCAACCACGAAGGTTATATCGCGACGGGGAAGGGGGGAGATGGGATAGAGCCACTTGTCAATTGTTTCTTGTTCACAAAAGCACTAATCAAAAATTTGCTCCAGGGGCTTGCAACGTAGTACAATATATGACCTTACTGGGAGAATGCAAGTTTCCAGTACAAAGGACTTAACATTTCTTACATACTGCTTGACTAAAATCTGTACAAAAATGGACTATATTCTATACAAGAAACACTTAACAAGGGTAAAAGGAGAAACAGAATCCGTTAGTCGCCTCTTACGACATGCTGGGGAGCATCGGGTAAATTCTTTCCCCTAACCCGCGGGGGGTTTCGCAAAGGGGGCAAAAGACCGCTCAGTAAGTAGTTTTTATGAAGAAATAATTTGCATGAATGCCTGGAAAATATTTTCTTTAAAAAAATGTAATGGTCCAATTACCCTCAGTCATTTGGTATCTACAAATATGACGGAACAGTTCTTGAGAAATAGGGGGAAATCGAAGTACCAATGGGTCTCAAATGAACTAGGCTTATAACAACTACTCATTACGTAACAACCACTTCTTATAGGTACAATGTACATGTACTGCAATACCTCTTAATCAACATCACTCTCATAGATAGAGAGAGAGAGAGAGAGAGAGAGAGAGAGAGAGAGAGAGAGAGAGAGAGAGAGAGAGAGAGAGAGAGAGAGAGAGAGTCATAACATGTTTTGTGATATGACATTTATTTGTGAATTGTCACTAGCTGATGTTTACCTACCTGCAAATGTCAAAGCACGGTGTAAAGTCATCCACCTCGTTCAACTGAACTTTAAGATTGATCATTCAGGAATAATCCTTGAAAACAAGATATAACTATTTTGGTCATTTCGTACTCAAAGAGAACAGTAGGCACAGGCACATTATTCAGATCGTTTGATTAGCAAATTTTGGCAGAGGCACAATAATGTGCTTGCAGCAACGATTGTTTTTAATCAGGTATTTGAAAACAACGAGAAAATAAACAAGGAGAGCAAAACTAAACAGATTTAAGAAAAATACTTTTAAAAGTAAAAAGTAGAGAAGGCCAAGAAGAAAAGAAGTAAGAAAGAACAAGAAATATCTGTGTTAATACTGAGAGACGCTTCACTATAAAACAGGGTTGCGAGGTCTTTATTTGGTGTTTAACGTCGTTTTCAACCACGAAGGTTTATCGCGACGAGGGAAAGGGGGGAGATGGGATAGGGGAAAGGGGGGAGATGGGATAGAGCCACTTGTTAAGTGTTTCTTGTTCACAAAAGCACTAATCAAAAAATTGCTCCAGGGGCTTGCAACGTAGTACAATATATGACCTTACTGGGAGAATGCAAGTTTCCAGTACAAAGGACTAAACATTTCTTACATACTGCTTGACTAAAATCTTTACAAACATTGACTATATTCTATACAAGAACCACTCAACAAGGGTAAAAGGAGAAACAGAATCCGTTAGTCGCCTCTTACGACATGCGGGGGGCAGAGAAATAAGGATGTGGAAAAGAAGACTTTTGGTAAGTGAAATAAAGGTGATGGATCCAGTCAGGTAGAAATAAGACAACAAGAAAAGAATTGGAAAACTGCAGGGAATAGTAGGGAGAGTTTTCTTGGAAGGAAATATAGGTGAAAGGACTGGTAAGGCAGAAATAAGACAAAAGAAGAGAAGTAAAGGGGTGGGGTAGCTCTGTGGAAACACTCCCGCCGCGTGAAGGCGACCCCATGGGAGGTCGCGAGGTCAAAAGAACGTCTGGGTGTGGGTTGTTGGTTGCATGGTTACCAAAGCAATTGTAATACGTTAATGCATGTACATTGCTTGGGACGAAAAGGGTGTAACAAACAAAACAAAAAATATTTGCTATCGGGATATGGAAAAACAGCTGAACAGAAATATGCTGCTATAGAGCCAAAGTAGAATATTGAAATAATGTAGGGGAGGGTGGGGCAGGTAGGGTCAAAAAAATCTCTTTTCACTCTCATTCAAAGATTAACCAGTGAAAACATTTCAAACAACTTTTTAAGAAAACTTTAATCCTTTTGCAATACAATAATTCAACATTCGAAAATAAATCGTTCTAATCATGAGAGATAAACGATAAATAAAAAGGTCACCAAAAATACCCAACCTGCCCCACCACGGGGCAGGTTGGGTACCCCTGTGGGGAAGGTTGGGTCAACTTGAGAAAAACAGCTATTATCCTGCCAAAATAAAGGTAAATTAATAAATTGACTAGCTGAACGATACCACAATTAACCCGTGTATATAATTGAGATATGAAAACAACCAACCAAACAAAGAAGAACAAGAAAATTGCCAATAGTAACAACTTACCAAAAACAAACACGAAGCAAAAAATAATATTAAAAAACATCAATGGAAAATAACATAACTTCGCATGTCTGTGCGTGTTGTTATTAAAAACATAACTGAAATAAGAGGTCAGGGTTGAATACAAATGGTGCCGTTGCTGTTGCAATAAACAAAACCTGTCATTCTGTAACACAAACAATATTTATAACTCATACACATGAAATACACGCACCCATCAACACACAATCGCGCGCGTACATACAAACAAATTCACCTATGATTCATATTTCATGCAATAACAAATTTATCCTACATACGTGAGAGAGACACTCGTGAGATAATAATCGTTCAAATCACACGTGTGTATATCATGTAAATGAGGTCATGTCAAGCAAGTCTGGCAGGGACCTGTTTTTCCACTGCTTACAGGGCTGAATATTGGCGGTCGCCCGATCGCCCCCGGCGGGTTCAAATCGCGTCGGGCGGGTTCGAAATTCTGCTGAAATCGCCCGCCGTGCGGGTTCAAATTTCGCTGAAGCACAAAGTCGTTTGTCACTTCTCTACTGCCCACTCATCCCCCCCCCCACTTTGAGAAGGACTCAGGACTACCACCAATCAAGGCCAGACACAGTGGCTAGACAGCTACCCCTCTCCGCCTCACTTGACCGTGTCACCACCCCTCCAGTGCCACGAGCCGCTGGCGATTGCATCAGCAGTCAAAATAGCTACTACCCCCCCTCCCTCCCCCCTCTTTGCGCTATTCACTTCAACCCCTCTCTTATCTTATTCTGCGCTGACCAATCCTTCAGAGACTTTCCTCTCATATAAAAACTCGGTCATTGACCCCGGGTAAGAAGGTCAGTGTCTGGACAGGCAGCTGTGTTCAGATTGCAAGTACCGATCATTGACCCAGGTCTCAAGGCCAACCAGCTTTTACAATGCCTCGACTGCAGGACATTTTCAGTTAAATACACGTAAGTAAAATATGTAGGATAAACAGAATACTACATGGCTTTCGCTCGCAGTTCAATATTAAATTAAAAAAACTCGTGTAAATCTGGTACGACACAGCAAGCCATGTAGTATTCTCTATATGTAAAGAAGGGGCAGGTTGGGTAATGACGGGGCAGGTCGAGTCACTGACCCAACCTGCCCATACCCTACCTGCCCCGCACAGGGTGCACAAAGAAATCGGTCTGTTACGTTTCGATTCAATTTAAATACGAATTTAAACAGCACAATTCACTTCTAAAATGAATCAGGTGTGTATACTAAAGATATCATCCATGAGCACCCTGTTAATCCACGTATAGAACAAAAAGTATGAGAGTCAAAAAAGTCACTTACTGTCAAATTTCATGGTGAAACCACCGGATCCATACTTGCACATCACTACCATTCAAACAAATTGGCGATAGGGACGCACTGGGACATTCAAAAACATAGATCGGAAACGAAACGGGAATATCTTTTCAATTGTGAGAGTTAATTATTCAAGGTGACCCAACCTGCCCCTGACCCTACCTGCCCCACCCTCCCCTAGTTGGAGTCTGCAGTTCAGGCCAAGTCAGTAGAGCTCAGTCATTGTCAAACTTGGCCATGACATGTCATCATGGGATATTTAAACAATTTTAACTGAAGTTTGTCACTCGGGCCACAGTGTGATATATATTGATTGATATAGTTAATGTTTGTCTTTTCCATCTACACTGTTTACAATCAGTGTCGAACTTGGCCATGACGTCATGGAATATTTAAACAATTTTAACTGACGTTTCTTGCTCGGGCCAAAGAGGGATACTGATTGATGTGATTATTGTTTGTCTCTCCAATGTGTGACAATCAGTGTCGAACTTCGCCATGACGTGGGAGACAGCCAAAATAAGCACGGAAACGAAGTACAAGGCGGGCACAGGAGAAGAGATCCACGCCGAGGTGGGCGTGATGATTGGTCTCAGGGGCATCAACGTCACGCTCAAAGGTCAGTCTGTCAAAGTGTCACGTGCATGTATGGTGGCTTGTTATGGCCAAAAGTGAAACAAATTCAAAGGTAAAGTGGCTTGTAGGGTTACTGACCCTAAAATGGCATGTGTCATCATTTCGAGATTTTTCAGATCTGATAGTATTTTTCAGAATACAAAACAAAATCAGTTGAGAAAAAAAGTAACCTAACATGTGGGGGAACCGACCCTAAAATGACACGTGTCATCATTTCTAGATTTTTCAGATCTGATAGTATTTTTCAGAATATGAAAAAGTTATTTGAGAAACCGGATCCTAAAATGACACGTGTCATTATTTCAAGATTTTTCAGAGCTGATAGTATTTTTCAGAATACAAAACAAAATCAGTTGAAAAAAAGACCCTTTATTGACACGTGTCGTCATTTCGAGATTTTTCAGAATACAAAACAAAATTAGTTGAGAAAAAGACCCTAAAATGACACGTGTCATAATCTCGAAATTTTTCAAATCTGATAGTATTTTTCAGAATACAAAACAAAATCAGTTGAGAAAAAAAGTAACTGAACATGTAGGGGAACCGACCTTAAAATGACACGTGTCATCATTTCGATATTTTTCAAATCTGATAGTATTTTTCAGAACACAAAACAAAATCAGTTGAGGAAAAAAGTAACATGATATGTAGGGGAACCGACCCTAAAATGACACGTGTCATCATTTCGAGAATTTACAAATCGGATAATATTTTTCAGGATAAAAACATTTTTTTTAATTTGCGAAAAAATTAACTTAGCACGTAGGAAAACTGACCCTAAATAGATACGTGTCATCATTTCGAGAATTTTGTAAATTTGATGGTAAGAATAAAAGCTTTTTATTTGAGAAAAAAGTAACTTAGCACCAACGTCATATCAAATCATGTTAATTGTCATATAAGCCTGACACTAAGGCTTATTAGATCCAGTGGTACATTTCAAACATTAAATAATTAGGCATGCAATTCATGTAATCAGATTCAGATTCAGATTCTGTATCATGTCTTTTTTTCTCGAGAAAGTTACGCTTACTTGATCAAGGGATTCTTTTTGCTGTCGGAAATGTGACTTCAAAAATATTTAAAACAAAATCAATTAAAGAAAGAATCTCATTCAAGAGAAATAAACCGTTGTTCAAGCATCTCAGGAGTTTTGAAGCAACCATTCAGAAAGAAAACTACTACCGTGCAGTGTGACTTGTTTGTGCAGCAGCGTTGAACTTATCACCTGATAGTTCTTGTGGCTCTACCAGGTTTACCATCTTAACAATCTGTCTTGCGATCTGTGAAACAAAGGGACGAACGCGCTTTAAATACATACAACATGTGAACCAAGAGTAATGAGAATTGTTCGGAAACAATCTCCTGCCGACAAAGAGAATTACAAACATTGAAATAAACAAGCGACTTTCATCTTTGAATTTCATGAGGATGTTACATGTGTCGTTGTGCAGGAGAGCCGGAGCACCAGTTGAACGAGACCATCAACTACAATGAACACTTCAGCTGGGAGTGGCGCCAGGGACGTCTTGGCTTTGGTCCTTTTGGTGAGACTGAGAACCTTTATTTTACGCGCGTGCTGTCTCTCAGAACTGCTACTGAATTGTAGCTGTTTCCCTTAAGTTTCTAAGATGGGAGTATCTGGGGTTTAGTCCTTTTGGTGAGAAAGTGAATGTGTCTCACTCTCATAACTGCTACTGAACGGGGGCTGTTTCCCTTAAGTTTCTAAAATAGGGGTATCTGGGGTTTGGTCCTTTCGGTAAGAACTTTTACATAGCTGCATGTGTCTCAGAACTGCTAATGAACTGGAGCTATTTCCTCAATATAAGTCTCTAAGATAGGGGTATCTGGGGTTTGGTCCTTTTGGCGAGTGCCTTTACGTAGCTTCATGCGTCTCAGAACTGCTACTTAACTGGAGCTGTTTCCTCAATATACGTCTCTAAGATAGGGGTATCTGGGGTTTGGTTCCTTGGGTGAGAACCTTTACATAGCTGCATGTGTCTCAGAACTGCTACTGGCCTGGAGCTGATTCATCTATATAAGTCTCTAAGATAGGGGTATCTGGGGTTTGGTTCCTTGGGTGAGAACCTTTACATAGCTGCATGTGTCTCAGAACTGCTACTGAACTGGAGCTGATTTATCTATATAAGTCTCAAAGACAGGGGTATCTGGGGTTTGAACCTTTAGGTAAGAACTTTTACTTTAGCTGCATGTGTCTCACAGCACAGCTACCGAACTGGGACTTTTAAACTTAACTCTGAGTACACAGGGACATCTAGGATTTCGTGCTTTCGGGGTCTGCCTCTTATTAGAATGTATAGTCTTAATCAGTCGCTGTCGAACTGGGACTTTTTCCCTCTGAGTTTTAGTGCACAGGTACATCTGGGATTTGGTACGTTTGTCAACAACCCTTTCATGGTGTCACGAAGAACTGCTACTGAACTCTGAGTGAATAGTGTGCAACAGGGGCATCTGGGAATTTGACTCTTTTTTTGGTTTGTTTGTTTGCTTAACGCCCAGCCGACCACGAAGGGCCATATCAGGGCGGTGCTGCTTTGACATTTAACGTGCGCCACACACAAGACAGAAGTCGCAGCACAGGCTTCAATGGCTCTTTTGTCAATAACCCTTTCATAGTATCACGAAGAACTACAACTGAACTTTTATGGTGTCATGGTGGGCATTCGGGCATTTAACCTTCAAGTCTGAGGGAATAGTGCCATAGGGACATCTGTGATTTGGTTCTTTTGTCAATAACCCTTTCGTAGTATCACGAAGAACTGCTACTGAATTCGGGCTTTTAACATCCAAGTCTGAGTGCCATAGGGACATCCAGGATTGGGTTCCTTAGGTAACACCCTTTGTTAATGAGGTTCTCGATCAGCTGCGACTTAACAGATTGTTCCTCCTCTAAGTCTGAGTGCATAGGGACAACTGGGATTTGGTCCATTGGCACCGGACAACACGCCTTTATTATCATGGTGTCTTTGTTATCTTTTACATGTGATAAGAGCATCCTTCAGCTTAAACAATTACCAACATTATGCAGCCTGGCTGCTGCCTTCGGCGAATAGGAATATGCCTACCTCGGAAGAAAGTTTAAGCTTTACGCCCTCACGGTAAAGCCAACGACATTAGGGGCATGTGAGACAGGAAATCCCGGCTTTGTATACAAACCAAAAAAAAGAAGTAAGAAAACGAAAAGAAAATGCATCTACCAAAGCCTACCTCTAAAACTGTGTGGGTTGTATTGCAGCGGGTCGGTTCCAGCAGGAGTACCGCGCGGCCCAGTTCCGAGGCCTGCCCCTGCCCATCCTGTGGGTGGCCGAGTACTTCACCTTTGACGGCGAGGGCGTCCGCTGGGGGCGCCACTATCGCCAGGCAGGATGGTACTCCCACATTGTGCTCTGGTACGTCCATATCACAGTTTTACCCACACCTGCCAAGCCTTGTGAAGCCTGAAGTGTTTAGAACTGTTTGGAATGTTCAGCGTAGCAAATGGTGTTAAAGTGTAGCATTTCCTGAACTGTATTCACACATCCGCATTTATAAACATTTAAAAAAAGTTTCACGAGAATGCAGGACTATAAAATGCTTATTTGAGTGTATGCAATGCCACTTTTATGTTTAGACGATGTTTTATGGCTCGTGGTGTGACCGCTCCACGGAGTGTGAAGCAGAAATGTGTACCAGGACTAACAAACAAGTCGCGTAAGGCGAAAATACAATATTTAGTCAAGTAGCTGTCGAACTCACAGAATGAAACTGAACGCAATGCCATTTTTCAGCAAGACCCAAGGACTACTTCTCTAGAAGAAGTACTTGGCAAGACCGTATACTCGTAGCATCGTCAGTCCACCGCTCATGGCAAAGGCAGTGAAATTGACAAGAAGAGCGGGGTAGTAGTTGCGCTAAGAAGGATAGCACGCTTTTCTGTACCTCTCTTTGTTTTAACTTTCTGAGCGTGTTTTTAATCCAAACATATCATATCTATATGTTTTTGGAATCAGGAACCGACAAGGAATAAGATGAAAGTGTTGTTAAATTGATTTGGACAATTTAATTTTGATAATAAGTTTTATATATTTAATTTTCAGAGCTTGTTTTTAATCCGAATATAACTTATTTATATGTTTTTGGAATCAGCAAATGATGGAGAATAAGATAAACGTAAATTTGGATCGTTTTATAAATTTTTATTTTTTTTTACAATTTTCAGATTTTTAATGACCAAAGTCATTAATTAATTTTTAAGCCACCACGCTGAAATGCAATACCGAAGTCCGGGCTTCGTCGAAGATTACTTGACCAAAATTTCAACCAATTTGGTTGAAAAATGAGGGCGTGACAGTGCCGCCTCAACTTTCACGAAAAGCCTGATATGACGTCATCAAAGACATTTATCAAAAAAATGAAAAAAACGTTCGGGGATTTCATACCCAGGAACTCTCATGTCAAATTTCATAAAGATCGGTCCAGTAGTTTAGTCTGAATCGCTCTACACACACACACACAGACAGACACACACACACACACACACACGCACATACACCACGACCCTCGTTTCGATTCCCCCTCGATGTTAAAATATTTAGTCAAAACTTGACTAAATATAAAAAGAAGGAACTGTTGCATGCTTATGATTATTAATAGCAATCTTTGGCTTGGCGTAGCGAATGCTCTTAAAACGTAGCATGCTGCAGTTGGCAGCTCAATTTACCTGGTTCTGGATTATTTATCTACGCAGGATGGTACTCCCATATTGTGCTCTGTTACCTGGAGCCTCGTCGTTACACCCTGTTCATATGCTATGTTCTTGTAAATATGGTATTCTGACACGGAATGGCTGCTCCTATCGCCATGCCGGATGGAAAATCGTGGGTATTCATCGAATATTAATAAAGACGCATGTTTAAATATTTACTGAAATATGCGTAATTAGAATAATTATAATCAAGTCGATGTCAGCAAAAGTGTCTAAATGTGAGCATCTGACGCCTACAGTCCCGATTAGGCACTTGCCTTTATTTCGCCAGGAAGAAGGTTTCTCCCGCAACAATGCTAAGGCCTAAAAAAAACATTAGGTGTGGTTACGGTAACCCGACCTACCCTATTTTTAGGGGCCGACCCTATAACTTTTTATTACATTTGTAAAAAAACAAACCCAAAAAACAAGAAAACGAGTGCAGAAAACGCAATGAAAGCGAAAGTGCCCGAGTCGCACACTTATGTTCCTGTCAAGTAGGTTTAATTTGTACACATTAGAAAAAAAAGTTTAAAAAAAAAGTGATTGCCTACCTTCCTACCCTATTTTTTTTGGCTATGTTACCGTAACCACACCTATTTTTTTTTTTTTGGCCTAAGATTGTGTTGATACGCCTCAAAGCCTCAAACTCTCAAACTTCCCGCCTGATGCTAAATTAATCCCAAATCTGTCGATTGAAATTCGGAAGAACAAAGAAAACAGCACGTGTATACAAAAAAAATATTTAAAAAATACATGATTCAGTAGCATAACACATTTTACGCACTGAATGTTCATCACCAGGACTGTTACCTTCCCTCTATGCATCTTGACGAATAGCTTGTTCTACGTTTTGCGATGTAGCAATAGTTTATACAATAGCCTACAGAAATCCTAAGTACTGAATGTTCCTCGCCACGACTCTTGAATCGGTCACGGATAGGGACGATTAAAAAAAAAATTAATACAATCAAAATAACACTCACCATGGCTGTTTCCAGGTTCGCCTTCCCTCTGTGGATCCTGACCAATATTTTGTTCTTCGTGTTGCTCCGCTACGGGGCCTACATGCTGATGTTGACAGGCGCTACCATGGTGACGGCCAATATCATCTGGGCCACGCTGCGCAACCCTTTTGACCTGGTCATCCCCTTCACTGCTGACGACATGCTGACTTTCGACTTCGCAGGAAGCTGGTACATCTGTCTGATTACAGGTAGTTCAGGCGGTTACCCTTCTTTCTTGAAGGCGATCATTCGTATCCAGGAGAGAAAAAAACCTCGCTAAAATAAAAAAGAAAGCCACAGAAATAAATGTAGCGTTGCCGTCGACACCGGATGTAGTACAGGCACGACAAAACAGAGCTACATCTGTCGCGCCCGCCATGATGACCTTTAAAGGAACAGTTCTGCTCGTGGAAACAGTTGTGCTATCTCAATATCTCAGATCTGCCCAGACTTTTACATGAGATAAGACCACCCCCTCCACTTGGACGCACACCCAAAATCAGCTTCCTGACTGATTCTTCTTCTTCTTCTTCTTCTTCTTCTTCTTCTTCTTCTTCTTCTCCTTCTTCTTCTTCTTCGTTCATGGGCTTAGACTCCCACGTTCACTCATGTTTTTAACACGAGTGGATTTTCACGTGAATGACCGTTTTTACCCCGCCATTCAGGCAGCATACGCCGATTTCGGGGGAGGCATGCTGGGGTATTTTCGTGTTTCTATAACCCACCGAACTCTGATATGGACTACAGGATCTTTTCCGTGCGCACTTGGTCTTGTGCTTGCGTGTACACACGAAGGGGATTAAGTCACTAAGCAGGTCTGCACATAAGTTGACCTGGGAGATCAGAAAAATCTCCTCTTTTAACCCACCACGCAGCAGCGACCGGGATTCGAACTCACGACCTCCCGATTAGGAGGCCGACGTTTTACCACCACGCCACTGCGCCCATCTGCTTCCTGACTGATTAATTTTTCTTGGCAGTGGGATGGCCTTAATATCTAATGTAAAAAATCTGGCAGGGTCTGAGGTGGTGAGCCAATAATTTCTCGGGAAGGACTGGATTTTTTTTTTTTATTACCGTACTTTCCGGGTGACAAGGCGCTTCGTTATACAAGACCTTAAAACCTTATACTTTTTTTCTTTTTTTTTTAATCTCTGCAGACTTTAAGTTATAGTCTTTTGTCGAAATGTTTAAGCTACATTCTTCTTTAGTTTAAAATTAGAAAGTTTTATGATTGTTGTTCTCTGGGACACCTGTGCGATGATAAACAGTTGTTGTTGTTGTTGTTGTTGCCGCTGTTGTTGCCGTTGTTGTTATTTTTGCCATAGTAATGGTACGGCAAACAGTAGTATCACAGTTGTGAACAACTTACCGTACGAAACCCCTTTACCGGTGATGTATAGATATGTGTCTCAGTTGAAGTAACAAGCTTATTATAAGGTTTAAAGGTACAAGAGATGTGTCGATAAAGGGAGGTAATGTATCTTAGTTGGAGTAACAAGCTTATTTGAACGTTTAAATATACGCGAGATCGGCGATGTATAGATAAAGGGAGGTAATGTTTTCTCAGTTGAAATAACAAAGTTATTTGAAGGTTTAAAGATACGAGACATCGATAATGTATAGGTAAATGGAGGTTATGTATCTCAGTTTGAATAACAAGCTTATTTGAAGGTTTAAAGATACGAGAAATAAAATGACAATCTTGATGACCTCCTTGTCACAGGCGTCGTGTGCATAATCCTGGGAGGGGTGGTGTTCTTCATGGACCTGCGCTACCCTCAACAGATCGCCCTCTTCTTCGACGTCGACAGCATCCAGGACTCGGAGGAACTGCAGGTGGAGAGTAAGTGCAGCATTAGCACACACACACACACACACACACACACACACACACACACACACACACACACACACACACACACACACACACACACACACACACACACACACACACACACACACACACACACACACACACACACACACACCAGGGCCGGACTAGGCGAAGAGGAGGGGGGGGGGGGTTGCCAGTGGTGGCCCAGGGGGATGTCCCCTCTGGCGGCAGGGGCGGATCAGTTCATTTTATGACTGGTTTTTTTCAAAAGTATATTGTGAAAATATGGGTGTGAAGGCGCGAAGCGCCGAGCCGACTGCGCGAAGCGCCTAGCTTGCTAGGGGGGTCCGGGGGCATGCCCCCCCGGAAAATTTTGAAAAAAAGGATGCAAAATGGTGCAATCTGGTGCATTCTGAGGATGATCATTACCAGTTTCAGGCAGCAGATTTTGTCACTGATTAATACCCCAAAAATTGAAACTCAATGTAAAATAAAGAAATGCATACCTCATTCAATATTTTTATTTTTTGGCTGGGGGGGGTCCGGAAACCCTAGAACCCACCACCCCCCCCCCCCCCCCCCCTCGTTGTGGGGGTCAGGGGGCGAAGCCCCCTGAAGCTGACGGGTAGGTCATATTCTGAGATAGGAAAATGGTCGCTCCTTGCATGAAACGGCATAAAATAAGCAATAATAATAAAAAAAATTAAATAAGTAAGGTACATGTTTAGGCTAGGGGGGGGGGGTGCGCAACCCCCATAACCCCCCCGGTAGTCCGGCCCTGCACACACACACACACTAACAGTAGGTGCATTAGCGTGGGGCGGCTAGAGCTAACCACTCAGAAAGAGCAATAAGAAAAGTCTGCGCAAAATCTTTGACAAGTCACGGCCGAGTCGAGCAGTTCTCAGCTGTGTTTTGGAGTCGCTGCTGAATCTGGCCTAAATCGTACCTAAATCGCAGGGGCAGACTTTTCGCCGACTTGGCCTCGACGACTCGGGAAAGATTTTTTAAACGACTTAAGTTGGGGAAAAGTTGATTGCGAGTATGTCATGTGAACATCACTTTGGCGTGTCCTCACTACTTAACAATCCTGCAATTCTTGTGTAGAGGAGGAGCCAGTGATGACGCCACCGAGAGAGGAGGAGGAGGAAGACGATGAGGAGGAGGAGGCACATTCCAACGGAGGGGCAAGCAAGAACGGGAGGCAGGCCGCCCCTCGTCCCCCCTCCGAGCAACCAGATGACGACATCTATGGCTGTGAGATCATGGTGGATGTGAGTCATTGCGAAAATGATGCTTTGTTTTTTTGCGTGCACAAAAATGTTCACATCGATATCAGATGAACGAAGAAGTGGGGTTTTTTCACACCCTCATCATTGGCATGAAGATGAATATGTCCACGTCCACATCATCTGCATGAAGATGAATATGTTTACACCCATCATTTGTGCGAAGACGAACACACCCACACACACCCACACACACACATACACACACACACACACACACACACACACACACACACACAATCACACACACCCCCCCACACACACACACACACACACACAGATGCTTGCAACACCATAAAATGTATAAATAAAGTCGTGCTCAACATATGAACGTTGCAAGCAAGAAAGCTACCCTGAGGTGCGTGTGGCTTTGGCCGATGTCAGAATTCTGGCAATTTGTTATTAAGAGAGCGGACAGGTCGGAGCAGGTCTGGATCAACCAGAACCAACGATAATCCGTTGATATTTACCTCTATTTAGGACACTTTTGCTTGCTTTTGGAAGGGTTTTTTATGCTCTCAAAAGCGGGGTGCTTCGAAATTTGGTCAATATTACTGAAAGCTTATAGCTTGTTGTTGAATCTAAACATGCTTGTTATGTATATAATGTATCCATATGAATTGTTGAATAACACACAAGTATGGAAATAGAATTAAGTACTAGAGAACAAGTAAATCACGTCAGTCAGTTTCGTACTCTGGTAATCTTGAACTTTAGCTGTGTAAATTCATAGCTCACAATCCAGTGGCATTTTAGAGTTATTTTTCATACAAGTTCCTTTAAGCAAGCCAAAGAATATTTATCGTGAAATTAATTGACGGTTTGAGCTCTAAACTTAAGCAGAATTATTTAATTTGGTAATTTGATCGACGAAAATGACGAGAAAATGCATACGTAATATCGACAGATTTGGACCGAGTCGCCGCCCCTCCTTTGAAAACCTGGCTGTGCCCATGGTTTACTTCTAAAACCAATGTAAAAGAAAGGCATCTGTACAGGTCATTCCGTGACTTCAAATGTATCTAAAATGACTTGTTATGCTTACAAGGGCAGGTTCTGCAAAATTGGAGGCTTAAATGCCTCTCAGTTGTGAGCTTTGAATCTACAACGCTAAAGTTCAACATTACCCGTATTCTTCCCTCCGTGTTGTACAGATGCCTCAGGAGCACCGACCAGCCCGCGGTTTCACTCAGCGCTTCACCAAGCGCTTCCAGAAGCCCAGACGTCGCGCCCCTCCACCCCCACCTCCTCCCGGCCAGGAAGACGAAGAGGACCCGGATGCGGAAGACTACGTTAACCTGCAGGATGAGCTATACGAGAACAACGAAGCCTTCAGGTGAACCATCTGTCAACGGGCCGTGTTCGCAGAACGTGCTTTGCTTTGTTTCTCGTTTACTTTGCTTCATGTTGCTGTACTAGGAAACATATCTTATAAGGTCTGTCCCCTCTGTAAACAACAAACAAACAAACTCGTTTTCCAAGATCTTCTCTTCATAAAACCTTTGAATTTTCCTTCATTTTGATATTCCCTCCATCAATGTGTTAAAGGCACAGTAAGCCTCCCGTAAACCATCACAGATACTGTCAGGCTTTTACACACAGTACAAACACCCTTCCATTTGAACGCTCACCAAACGGGAACATCCTAGGTGCCCCACGTAAAGAGCGAGCAATTTTCAAAGAATTTATTTTTGCGTGGTTTATCTTACCCCTGAGCCATCGTGAACCCGTGTGATCCAGTTTCCCTTTTTTACAATGTAGTCGTCAGTTAGTAATTTGAATGCGACTCAATGTGAGCTTATCTGCAATAGCACGTTATTATGTACCTCTGACTATGCACGAAACAAACGGCTGTGGTTCACAAGAAGTCTAGCGATGGCTTTTGACTGTTTAGAGGAACTGGCGATGCCCATAAACCGTCGTCTGCTACGAGAACCACGACCTTGCGTGACCCTGCTTCCGGGCTTTTCTTTTTTCAAACTTTCAAAACTTCGAATTGTACTGATCTTGTCTTGATGAAAAAAGAATTCTTTTATGATTTAAGAATGTTTGTGTAACAAGCTGTCAATTTATTATTTAGATTTTAAAAGTTAGGTCTAGCGCCAAAACGCACGACGGTCCGATTGTCTCTGAGCAATCGGCGCAAAATTGATTCTTTAAAAATTGCTCGCTCTTTACGTAGGGCACCTAGGATGTTCCCGTTTGGTGAGCGTTCAAATGGAAGGGTGTTTGTACTGTGTGTAAAAGCCTGACAGTATCTGTGATGGTTTACGGGAGGCGCACTGTGCCTTTAAGTCTAATTTTTGGAGATTTTCTTTTGGTTTTTGAACACAAGTGTTTTTATACCTTGTAGTTAAGTAGCTCTTGGTGAATATTGTCCAGAAGTGTAAAAGTAACTTCAAAGGCGTTTCACAATTGCAGTTTAGTCCCACTTTTTTTTGAGAGAGAGAGAGAGAGAGAGAGAGAGAGAGAGAGAGAGAGAGAGAGAGAGAGAGAGAGAGAGAGAGAGAGAGAGAGCGCAGATACATCTGATGATAACTAATAACCGATACACTCTCATATAATTATTTTTTCATTGTTTACAGAATGGAGGAACGATGAGCGTCTTGATGCAATGACAAACCTGTTCAGTCAGCCTGAGTGGAAAAAAGCTCACAATTCTGCAAATCCATCTTTTCTACGGGATAGTAGTTTCTTCTGTCATACTGATTTAGTGAGGAAATTTGAAAGAAAATCATAGTTTTAGAGCTCAGCCTCTCTTTAAAATCACTTTCAATCAACCCAGACAAATGATTTTCGAATGTGTTATATTGACTGCCAATATATATAGCGTAGTTTGAAATCTTTTCTCATGCTAGTAATTGTTTTTAGTTTTTGGTAGAAATCATTTTCAATTGCCTATATAATTGGTCATGCAGTTGAATTCAAATCGGACTTAAGATCAAGTTTTTCTTCTTCACTGCATTTACAGTGATCCTCGGCAATACAAAAAGGGTACGTGTATATTTTGGTTCAGATGTCAAAAGCAAATTTTTTTGTTGTTGCTTGACGCTTTCAATACTCTTCGAGGATAAGATAAGAGCACTCGTTTCTTTTTTGAGGTTTGGCCAATAAACAGCTTTTTGTTTTAGCTCAGGGTTTGCACCAGAAAGTCTCTATGTTGGTTTGATCCCAAGTATGACGTGAACTTTTAACATTTAAAAAACAAACTAAACAAAAACCAACAACTTCGTATCGATTTCCCACTTTTGAAACGAAATGTTAAGCAGGAAACACAAGCAAACAAAAAACATTTTAAGTGTAAAAGTAATATCAAATTTCTTCAAGTGTGTTGCATCCATGGTAAGCTATCCCTCTAACCACAGTAATCCCCATTACGTGCTCAATTTGTAACTGTGATTCTTCTCCTAGTTACCTCTATCCTCCGCCCATTTTGACAAAAACATGCTTTTAGTCTACCCCTGAGAACAAGTAACATGAATTGTTCAAAGCATGATTAGAATGTAAGTTCAAAGAGAGCTGAGGCAAGAAATAAAATAAAAAATAGGTCGTGAAGAGATTATTTTCAAGGTAATGTATATATGAAACTTGAATATTGGACATGAGTATCTTACGTTTTAACAAGAATCACTACTGAATAAGTTGGTAAAATATAAAGGAAAACGTTTTCGATTTTGGAGCTCAAATACATGATTTCAATCATTTCTTTATAAGGCCCCCCAAAAAATATAGTCTGTTTACGGTATCCCGACCGACCTTATTTTTTTCGCGCGACCCTAGACTTTTTTTTGGCATTTGGGGGGAGAAAAAAAAGAAGAAAAAAGAAAGAAAAAAAATCTTAGTTTTTTGGCAAAATAACTTAAAAATATGTTTTTTTGGAGAAAAAAATTTTAAGAAAATTAAAAAAATCCCGACCTACCGACCCTATTTTTTGGGCCTATGTTACCGTAAACAGACTAATTTTTTTGTGGCCTAAATGCTGTAAATTGATTTTCTTTGGGAGACATCAATTTGGTGAGCTACCTACTTCAACATTTATGACGTTTTACTTTCGTATTTTCAGTGGTAGATACCAGCGATAACGTAAATCTATGATAAATGTAACAATGTTATTCTGTATTTACCGAATGTTAGTGCTGCTTGTTGTGTTTATAGTGTATAATTCTCTTTTGATAAGTAAAAACATTTGCACATTTGTGTTATTTTTTTCTTCTGCTTCGGTGAAATGGTAATCTGCCATCTGCCACTGCCAGCTAATGAAATTGAAAATACGCATAATCAATCTTGCTTTTGTTGCTGTTGTAGTTGTAGTTGTTGTTGTTGTTGTTGTTGTTGTTGTAGTTGTTGTTGTTGTTGTTGTTTTGAAAAATATGTCCGGGATTATATACCTGTGTATATTCCACACGTGCTTGTAATTAATATGTTTTGGACGTTGAAATTAAAGGAATTGTGCTAAATAAAGATATCTTACACTGAGTCGTGCAAAAGCATTCAAGTCTCTACCTTCATCTGTCTCTCCCTCTTTTTCCCTCTCCCTCACACATACACACGCACGCACGCACGCACTCACTCACTCACACGCACGCACGCACGCACGCACGCACACACTCACACGCACGCACGCACGCATTCCCAGAAGGTAGAGAGAGGGAGAGAGAGAGTAGATTTTTGCAAAGCGCACGCGCGGGTGTGTGTGTGTGTGATTGTGTGTGTGTGAGAGGGAGGGAGGGAGAGAGAGAGAGAGAGTGTGTGCGGGCACAAAGAAAGAACTCCTGTTATATCTTTTGACCATGACATTGTACTTGCCAATGTTTCAATTCAGTCAGTGTTCAAACTTCAATGATTAGATTTGTACATGATAAAGATGACCGCAATAGTCTTTTGGTGAAGACGTCGGCCTTCCATGTTGAAGGTTCGAGGTTCGAACTCACGGTTGCGCCTAGTGGGTTCGGCTTGGACATTTCTTTCGATCTCCCAGATCATGTGCATACCCATCCTGACCTCAGGTCAAAAATGAGTTACTTCCCTTCGGGTCTCATTGTATCCCTGACAGGATGCCTTGGTTTTCTTTCTGTGGGTAAGAAATCGATTTTTTACATATTTAGATCTTTTCGTAATGTGTTATGGATATAAGCAGATTCGCGATCGTCGATGATGATTTTTCATGGTGTTGTGTAATTTTTAAATTACAAAGGAATTGATATGTAAAACACCAGTGACGGGAAAAGCAACTTAAACTTGAAATTTAGTCGTTGACTTATCGAGTAGGGGCCTAATTCTTCTTTTTTTTCTTCTGCTAGACCTGTTATTGCATGAGTGGGATTTTACGTGAATGCCCGTACCACCCCCCCTCCCTCCCCCGTCCCCCCCCCCCCCCGCTACTTAGGCAGCCATACTCCGCTTTTGTGTTTCTATAACCCACCGACAGTCTGACAGCATCTTTTGCGTGTATACTTAGTCTTGTGCTTGCACGGAGGGGGGTAATGCACTAGCAGGTATGCACCATTCTGATAATCATCGGTCCACGGCTATTGCCAATTTCTCTCTGACAGCATGCCGAATTATTGCGCGAATCTATCAAAACAAGAATACAGAGTTATCTCCCATATGTTTTTTGCGAGCACTGAGGGCCCCAAAGGGTTTAAAATCGTGATCGTGATTGGTGTTTTTTGACCTTTCTGTGACCGTGATTGCCGAAATTTCCATTTCTGTGATCGTGATGGGACTTTGCCCGTGATCCGTGATGACAAAAAAATCAAGTCTCGTGATCGTGATCGTCATTTGTTTTCGTGATCGTGATGGGCATTATTGCAAAGCATTTTATTTTCAACGTACATTTTTCACAGCTGTATCACTCTATGAGTATGATCCTCTATTCGTCAAGGAGCTAATCCCGATTGAAGGGAAGCAACAACACATTCAGAAATATGATTTTGACAGCGATTGTTTCCCTTTAAGAGAACCAATCACAAAAAAAGAGATCCAATCAGAAGGCGAATTGCAAAAGTCTGCCAAACTTCATCCAATGGAAGGGCTTCGTGCTAAAGTTTTGAGTGCATTCAGTCAAATTCGAATTCGAAGATCAAAAATGGCGTGCAGCGGTACTGTCATCGAACTTCTGTTATATTTTGTGGATTCAAGCCAGACCAAAGCAGGCGGCGAGAATGCCTTCCGTGGTGGAAAGGTCAGGCTACGGGTCCGTCATTACGAAGACGAAATGTCAAGGTATGTCATCTATCAGGGCCGGACTAGGTAAGTACTAGGGGGGGGGGGGGGGCCGGGCCGGGGGGTTACAGATGAGGGTCCAGGGGGCAAAGCCCCTTGATGGGGGTCCAGGGGGCAAAGCCCCCTTGAAGCCGAACGTTTTTTGATGTTTCTGGAGGGAAAGGAAGCCTCTCCTTGAACGAAAAAGGTAAATTCGACAGCAAGCTGTATAGGCAATGAAGAAGAATTGAGATTGTAAGGACTCATACTTTTCATCACAAAAATCGATGAAGAAAAATGTCTTTCGAAAAGGGGTGAGAGGTGCGATTTCTCCTCGGATTTCATGATGATCCAGATGCATCCAGTTTCAAGCGAGCTATCTTTCGCGGATGTATTTACTGTGCAAACAACTCTAAAGTGTCACGTGATAATCAACTTTGGCTTCGGCGCGCGCCGGAGCAGACGATTTTTTCTGTAACCAGTTGAGAGTGATGCAACCATATATCACGGTCTCCTTCCGACAGCAGTCTCAAAATTTCGACTTGTTTTGACCTTAGAACGATGTCTTTATCATAATTGTGAAATCTAAACATCGAAGTGACTGTGGTAAGATGAACAAAGTTAAAAAAAACAAAGGAATACTGTACTCACCGTCTTGTCTCGTTCTTGTATCGGTGAGTACAGTATTCCTTTGTTTTATAATTGTGAAGAACAGAACGGAGATCACTGTCGAAGTCGGCCAATCTGCAATCATTTTCGTCTCGCGAACACTGATCTCAAATTTAGAGCAGTGCTGAGGGCCCCAAAGGGGGGGTATCATCACGATCACGGGAAGGGAAATTTTAGCTTTCACGATCACATTTACCTTGATTTTTGTTTTCACGATCACGAACACCAGTGGCAAATCACGGTCACGGTAAAAGTTGCAGGTACAGAAAGCACGTGTCAAAGTAAACACAACCACACAGTAATTCGCTCCTCTGGATCTATTGTTTATTCAACACAAAGTGACAACTGTTGCACTTTTTATTATTTTTTTTAATTCTGTTTCATTCACACATAGAAATACATATCATGATTTGTAATCAGTAACAAGAATGTTGTTTTCATTGTTTTTTCGTTCGCTCTCTCTCTCTCTCATACAGACACTCACAAGAATATACACTCAAGGGGCGGAGCAGTTAAGCCAGAGAGGGGGGGGGGGGGTTACAACTTGGGGTCCAGGGGCAACGCCCCGTTGGGGGGTCTGGGGGGCTTAGCCCCCCAAAAGCTGAAGACATTTAGCTATTTTATGAACAAATTATGGCTTATCCTTGATTTTAAACATGATCAACTGGTGTCAGCAGCCACTCATTATTTCTTTTAAAGTTAGAACTTAGTATTATTATTTTTTATTTATTTTGACAGCCGGGGGGGGGGGGGGTGGGTTCCGGAACCCCTGTAACCGAGGAGAGTCTGCACACAAAGTTGACTCGCCGAACGTGGGGACGAACTCACGCTGACAGCGGCCAACTGGATACAAATCGAGCGCGCTACCGACTGAGCTACATCCCCGCCCATTTCCAGAGCTAAATCTTTTAAACCCATTTTCTCAAAAACTATTGGGTGGATTGAAATTAAAGTACATGTATGTGTGATGGTAGAGTCTATAATCCTGACTAAAGGTCAGTCTAGGAATCATGAAGGTGGGTGAAGGAATATACACTCATACACATTCAACTCCCACACCCTCACTCACACACATGAATATATACTTGCACAATTTCACATTTCCAGAGCTAAATCTTTTAAACCCATTTTCTCAAAAACTATTGGTTGGATTGAAATTAAAGTACATGTATGTGTGATGGTAGAGCCTATAATAACAAAATCCCCAACGAACATGACTTTGGTCGACTTTGACATGAAGATCAAGTGACCCAAACTGGCACGTCTCCCCGCCATAGTTCCTGAATTTAACCCATTGTTTATAAGTTTACAGGCGCTAAAATAAATCCAAGCTTAATGCAAAGAAGCGACGTTGCCGGCTGGGATGAAACACACATTTCTAGTTTCGGTTTTGGCTACACGCAGACTCGATCAGACTCGAGCCAGTCGAGGTCACACTGAGCGAGTGACAGCCGGACGTGGCAATGTCGACAATGTCAATGATCTCAATCAAACTCAAAGATCTTGAACAAATTTCAAGATCTTTGCCTACATTCAGAACAGTCATAGAGCAACATAGACAGGGTCGGACAAGGGGGGGGGTGGGGTTACAGGGGTTGCGAACCCCCCCCCCCCCCCACTGGCTTAAGCATGTACCTCCCAAACGCTTTTTTTTTTTGGGGGGGGGGAGGGAGGGGCGCAGCATCGGTTGTCTAGTGGTAGAATACTCGCCTGCCACGCGGGTGACCCGGGTTCGTTTCCCGGTCGATGCACCAAATGAAGAGTTTGTGGTGTGGTGGTAAGACGTCGGGAAAGGCGTTCTGCTACGGCGAAAGCGGTCCGGGTTCGATTCCTAGCGTGGGCGGGTTATCTAATCTTTTCTGGGGGGGGGGGGGGGTTGCATCTGGATCATCATGAAATCCGAGGAGAAATCGCACCTCTCACCCCCTTTCGAAAGACATTTTTCTTCAACGATTTTTGTGATGAAAAGTATGAGTCCTTACAATCTCAATTCTTCTTCATTGCCTATACAGCTTGCTGTCGAATTTACCTTTTTCGTTCAAGGAGAGGCTTCCTTTCCCTCCAAAAACATCAAAAAACGTTCAGCTTCAAGGGGGCTTTGCCCCCTGGACCCCCACCAAGGGGCTTGGCCCCCTGGACCCTCATCTGTAACCCCCCCCCCCCCCCTAGTACTTACCTAGTCCGGCCCTGATAGATGACATACCTTGACATTTCGTCTTCGTAAAGACGGACCCGTAGCCTGACCTTTCCACCAAGGAAGGCATTCTCGCCGCCTGCTTTGGTCTGGCTTGAATCCACAAAATATAACAGAAGTTCGATGACAGTACCGCTGCACGCCATTTTTGATCTTCGAATTCGAATTTGACTGAATGCACTCAAAACTTTAGCACGAAGCCCTTCCATTGGATGAAGTTTGGCAGACTTTTGCAATTCGCCTTCTGATTGGATCTCTTTTTTTGTGATTGGTTCTCTTAAAGGGAAACAATCGCTGTCAAAATCATATTTCTGAATGTGTTGTTGCTTCCCTTCAATCGGGATTAGCTCCTTGACGAATAGAGGATCATACTCATAGAGTGATACAGCTGTGAAAAATGTACGTTGAAAATAAAATGCTTTGCAATAATGCCCATCACGATCACGAAAACAAATGACGATCACGATCACGAGACTTGATTTTTTTGTCATCACGGATCACGGGCAAAGTCCCATCACGATCACAGAAATGGAAATTTCGGCAATCACGGTCACAGAAAGGTCAAAAAACACCAATCACGATCACGATTTTAAACCCTTTGGGGCCCTCAGTGCTCGCAAAAAACATATGGGAGATAACTCTGTATTCTTGTTTTGATAGATTCGCGCAATAATTCGGCATGCTGTCAGAGAGAAATTGGCAATAGCCGTGGACCGATGATTATCAGAATGGTGCAGACCTGCTAGTGCATTACCCCCCTCCGTGCAAGCACAAGACCAAGTATACACGCAAAAGATGCTGTCAGACTGTCGGTGGGTTATAGAAACACAAAAGCGGAGTATGGCTGCCTAAGTAGCGGGGGGGGGGGGGGGGACGGGGGAGGGAGGGGGGGTGGTACGGGCATTCACGTAAAATCCCACTCATGCAATAACAGGTCTAGCAGAAGAAAAAAAGAAGAATTAGGCCCCTACTCGATAAGTCGACGACTAAATTTCAAGTTTAAGTTGCTTTTCCCGTCAACAAGCTGTTAAAGACAGCCCAAAGAGTTATATAGTTTTGCTTTTAGAATGGAGTGACAATACCACGCTGCATTACAAAGTCAGCTTTGCACATACAAATGTCGTAATAGGGATGAAACACGATCCGCAGTGTTCCCTATAAACTTATATCCATTTACGTTGTGAAAACGATCGCATTTATCATCGTGTACGTATGATGTTCTTGCATAAGGCCAAAAAAAAAAATAGGTCTGTTTACGGTAACATAGGCCCAAAAAATAGGGTCGGTAGGTCGGGATTGTTTTTTTTTTTTTTTTTTTTTTTTTTTTCCAAAAAACCATATTTTTACGTTATTTTGCCAAAAAAACAAGAATTTTTTTTCTTTTTTTTTCCCAAATGCCAAAAAAAAGTCTAGGGTCGCGCGAAAAAACTAGGGTCGGTCGGGTTACCGTAAACAGACCTATTTATTTTTTTGGCCTAATAACCGGGTTCACTTTTCTTGTGGGTACAGGCGCTCGTGTCGAAATACATACCCGAGGCTTTCGTCACAGCATACGAAAAGTTATGACTAGAGGTGCCACGCTAGAACGCTAGAAGCTCATGTGCCTGTGGCCGTGGGTATGCAGTTTGTTTCAGTTGTGTGTTTGTTGTTGTTGTTTTTTTGTTTTGTTTTTAATGTGTGTCATTCTCATAAGTTTGTGCGGCCTTTAATAATATTTGTTTAAAAATGACATCAGCAGAATTATAAAATGCAAACTTTGACCCCGATTGAAATTCAAGGAAATGAATGCCGGCATTTAGTTCCGATTCAGTGAAGCGATTGTTGCTGTGAGTGTTTCCTGGGTGGTGATGTTTAACCCGAGTCGCTATTTCTCTTTCCTACTAAATGTATAATGTTCAAGCTATGCAGCGAGATTCCTGGAATCTGACTACACGAACTTTACAATTTTGGATCCTGTCTGTTGGGCTCAGACGGCCATGTTTGGCTACGATTTCTCAACATTCTCAAGTGTTCTCTATTGAAATTATTTCCTTACAACTTGAAAACAAACTGTGCACCTAAAGACGTATTGGATGTCACATCTTGACATGAACAGAGAAAGAAGCTGATAAAGAGCTGAGTGAAAGATCCTGTCTGGCTCGGCGGGTAGTCAAGTTTGTTTGTTTGTTTAAAGCATTATGTTCTTTAGGTTACGTGTGTGTGTGAGTGTGTGTGTGTGTGTGTGTGTGTGTGTTGTGTGTGTGTGTGTGTGTGTGTGTGTGTGTGTGTTTGTATTGTGTGTGTGTGTGTGTGTGTGTGTGTATTAGTGTGTGTGTGTGTGTGTGTGTGTGTGTGTGTGTGTGGGTGTGTGTGTGTTGTGTGTTGTGTGTGTGTGTGTGTGTGTGTGTGAGAGAGTGTGTTTGTGTGTTTGTGTGTGTGAGTGTGTGTGTGTGTGAGAGAGTGTGTTAGTGTGTGTGTGTAGTGTGCGTGTGTGTGTCCGTGTATGTTAGTGTGTGTGTGTGTGTTAGTGTGTGTGTGTGTGTGTTAGTGTGGGTGTGTGTGTGTGTGTGTGTGCGTTAGTATGTGTGTGTGTGTGTGTGTGTGTGTGTTAGTGTGTGTGCGTTAGTATGTTAGTGTGTGTGTGTGTGTGTGTGTGTGTGTGTGTGTGTGTTTCATCAGCACACACAAAATCCATGTTCACAGTCATAATTTGCGTTCTACTGTGTGTACAGATTCATTTTTTTTTTTTACTTCTCTATAAATAAAAATAGAAATCTGGTGACAGTGTCACCCGAAGGAGAGCTGATATCGTGACAGTAACCAGGAACAAACATCTCCAATGAGTAGCCAAGCGTCCAATTTCTCACTCTGGTCAAATTACAGTAGTGAGAATTCCACTTACTTTAAAGCAGTGTTTGGCTACACTCACACATGTCGTGATATCCTAGAACATCTCTGAAAAACACGGTGAGTATTAAGCTTAAAAATCACGTATTCTTTAATGGTTACCTATGTCTGTGTTATATAGGAGTCAGCTTAACCACTGACTTGACATAAACATACTTATCCCATGACCTGCCTCTTTGTCTCTGTTAGCTGAGGAGGTGATTATTCTGAATATTTCATCACAACCATATGGATATCCCATCACAACCGAGTTTCGATCTCAACTGTCATTGGTCATTGTCTTTGATTTCAGAGTACAATTGAATAATTTATAGAGGTCATCTGCATATTCAGAGTTTACAGATGGACTACTTTTTTCAACATACGACTGAAATATTTTGTGGTGTCGAAGTCAATATCACGTATAGGTACAGGCCTACATGTGTCAATATTGAGAAGATAAAGAATACTTCATACGATACGCACATTCTGCATGGATTTAAAGAGCGGAGTCGAGATATTTCGCTGGCTGAAGCGACTGCATGGTCAAAGGCATGTTCAACGAGTATCGCGAGTGGGACTCAAGGACGATACTCCCTAATTTTTACACAGACAGCCATCTACACAGAACCGTGAGAGAGAGAGAGAGAGAGAGAGAGAGAGAGAGAGAGAGCAATCAAAACACAACCCCGTCACCTGGTAGTTCGAAAACTCAATCTGAAACTGACATCGATTGTCGAAGGCATGCCTGCGGTGCATAACTCTGGAAAAGTTGTCGTAGCTGGGAACCCGTTGAGATCCATTCCAACGCCAAAAAAATTATCAGAAGACTCACCATGAAGTCAAATCAAACGTTAGGTTTTCTCATTTGGTTATTTGCTTTGGCTTTAAGTGTATTGCTTCGATTGATAGCTGAATCTGCTTGCAACCGTGCTGTTCAAGACTGTTCGAACTGTCGTCTGCTATTGTGTGAATCCGAGTCGAGTCAACTGCGGGGTTCAGCGACAAATGAGGGAGTGGCACCAAAATGAAAAGAAGAAGACGAAAAGAAGTTGGAGATACAGTTAAGATATATGGGGAAGAGAAGAGGATGTGAGGTGTTAGATGTATCCAACCTTAGGTGTTCAAACCACAGGCGGAAGGTATCGTCCAATGGACTACTACTATCACAGAAAGACTACAATGTAGTCTTTCTGTGATAGTTGTAGTCCAGTGGACGATACCTTCCGCCTGTGTTCAAACTCAAGACCGGGACAAAGTAGAAAGCGATGTACCGCGACCGACTCTCAGTGCCGACATTCAACTTCCAAGCTAAACCCGACGACTGAATATGTAAGTGATCCACGTGTGAAAACCAAAACAGAACAGCGCGATGACAGCCAACATTTCTATCCCCGACTGACTGCATGCATGCGAACTGACTTGGGTCAACGATCAAACCAGCGCCGCCCGAACAGAATTTGTTGCGCTGTCATTATCGTGCGCAATTCTGGTAAAAATATAAACCCGGTATGCCGAATTGAGTATAACGAAAGCCGATGTCAAATATACACAGGGATATTTTAAAATGACTTTCAAAATGTAAAAGCAGATAGCAGACCTTTTTATAAGCAATATGAATGACTGAATGTCCACATACAAGTCGAATGACGCCGTCCATTATGCTGACAAATGGGAACTAGCTTTGCGCATGAATTCATTGACATTATTTCGACTGCGGAGGCTTTTGGCAAGCTGAAAACAGGCACGGGCAGGTTTTAGTGGAAAAAGTAAGTGTTTTTAATGAAAACGTCGGAGTAATGGGATAAATAGCTTACACACCTCGTCCTGAATATCTTGCATATTTTCCCTCGGGTCGATTTTCATGTATTACCTCGCCAAAGGCTCGGTAATACATGAAAATCGACCCTCGGAAAAATATGCAAGATAATCAGAACTGGGAGTGTGTAACCTATATATACACAGAGCAGTGTATGTATACTCATTAAACGTACACTGAGTCAATCGTAAAGGTGCAGTTTTCATTGCTTCAGTTGTGTAATTGTTAGTTATTGAAGTTCATACAGGAGTGTTTTTCAGAGTTCACCAGTGAAGGGGAGAGTTGTTTTTTAGGGTAGTTTTGTCATGTCGTTCTTGATAGTATTTATGTTTCATAATTCCTGTTCGAATGTATATTACAACACCGTACTTAATAAAAGCACAGCTTGCTGTGTGGTCCCAAGTGACTTTGTTGTACACATGTTTGCCACCCTACATTTACATAATAAAATATGTTTAAAACAAGTTTGGAGGAAGTTTGAAACGGGCTGGCGAATCTCAGCTTACCTTGAACACAACATGAGCGTTGTTGTTAGCTTAGATAATATTTTGTTTCAAGACCTGTTCTGAATAAGATTGTACACGCGTGCAAAAACGTTAAGCAACCCTGATTTCAATCGGAAATGCAATATTCAAAAATCATCAAAATTAATTGAATTCCTAGAATGACTTGATTTGTGTTTAAAGTAGTCAGGCACTAGGTAACTATGTTACTTTCCCAACAATGTTTCACGACAGCGTTTTATCAAATCAAATAAAACTTGAGATTCAGTTTAGTAAATCATACATGTAGCTAATCATTTTGCGTATTATGTCCACGTGTGTCTCGTCTATTGCCGTGAACACTTGTCGGACATTCAGCGTTGGGTTTGCACACGTCTTATAGGTGTGTCTTCAACACAGAATTTCAACTTGTAATAAATCTGGAGAGAAGAAAAAGGACAAAAGACACTGAGATAGTCTGTTCTTGACATTTTACACACATCTACTAAGCCAAAATGCCGTTAAGATATTAGCACCAAAGCGAAAAAAGGATTCTTTGTCAACCGCGCATGCTTTACAAAATTCGAGTCGTAACATTGAAGGTACGTATCCTGTTTCTTTGTATGACAGCTCTTTTCTCGGAGAGCAAAACGTAAACTTTATTATGTCTACTCCTGACGACACATGGCACTGTAAGGTGGGAGGGTGGGAGGGGGTGAATGGGGGGGGCTAGTTCTTGCATAAGGATACATAATTCAATCAGGAAGCAGCTAGAGCACGTCTTGTCGTGAACAGTCATAGAACCTCCATTGAGACATATATAGCATATCTAAATATTAATTCATGACTTCGACAAACTTTGCTGTAACTACGCTGTTCTGTGTGAGCAAAGAGGAAAATAAGTGCCCACGATACTCGAACTGAATTCAATCGAAAGTGTGACGACGTCCGGTCTTTTTTTTATTTAGAGAAAGATGACGTTGATACGAATGTGTGCGAGATATTTCGTTACTGTTCTCAAAAACTAACGGCTTTAACGGACGTCAATAAGGAAAACTGACACATGCAAACAAAGGATAATGGATTCTCACACGGAAAATCTAAAATGGAAGTGAAATTTGTTTAAATAGGACATAAGGAAATGTGTGCGCACGAGTAGGTTTTTTTCTTAAGTGTATTCCATTTTATTTACGAGTGCTTGTGCGATCGTTTGTTAAGTCCGCATTCAGAAACAGTTTTACGACCAATGTTAACAAGGAATAAAATTAGGCCTGGAATTTTTGGTATTCTGAAAGTCGAACGCTGAAGAAGAAGAAGAAAAAGAAGGTATTCTGAAAGAAACCTTTAGGACGACTGCCAACAAGGAAAAAAAAAAGAATCCTGACACTCAAGCAGACGAAGACTCCTGAAAAGAAAATGTTATGAGTTAAGCCAGCGAGAATACAGTGTCATTCAAAGCAGACTAGCTGATCTGATCAACGACAACTATTCACACACTATACACAACCGTGAACGGGTTGAACCGAGTTATATGTGTTGGGAGGTGTTGAGCGATTCAACTTAGCACACGGCTTTGATTTCTTCACGTGAGTATACTCAAGTGACGATATGAATATTGTTCCTGCTTCTCCGGTTACTCCTTTCTACTGTTCTTCTTCGTATGCACTTCTTCCTCCTTGTCCTTTTTCCTTTTTGTTCTCCTCGCTCTGTGTCTTTTCGCATTGCTGCTCCTTCATCTTGTTCTTCTTTTTCGTGCTGCTCCTTCACCTTGTTCTTCTTTTTCATATTGATGCTCCTTCACCTTGTTCTTCTTTTTGGTATTGACGCTCCTTCATCTTGTTCTTCTTTTTCATATTGCTGCTCCTTCATCTTGTTCTTCTTTTTCGTATTGCTGCTCCTTCATCTTGTTCTTCTTTTTCGTATTGCTGCTCCTTCATCTTGTTCTTCTTTTTCGTATTGCTGCTCCTTCATCTTGTTCTTCTTTTTCATATTGCTGCTCCTTCATCTTGTTCTTCTTTTTCGTATTGCTGCTCCTTCATCTTGTTCTTCTTTTTCATATTGATGCTCCTTCATCTTGTTCTTCTTTTGGTATTGCTGCTCCTTCATCTTGTTCTTCTTTTTGTGTCGACGCTCCTTCACTTTGTTCTTCTTTTTGTATTGACGCTCCTTCACCTTGTTCTTCTTTTTCGTGCTGATCCTTCATCTTGTTCTTCTTTTTGTATTGACGCTCCTTCATCTTGTTCTTTTTTTTGTGTCGACGCTCCTTCACTTTGTTCTTCTTTTTGTATTGACGCTCCTTCACCTTGTTCTTCTTTTTGTATTGACGCTCCTTCATCTTGTTCTTCTTTTTGTATTGACGCTCCTTCATCTTGTTCTTCTTTTTGTATTGACGCTCCTTCATCTTGTTCTTCTTTTTGTATTGACGCTCCTTCATCTTGTTCTTCTTTTTGTGTCGACGCTCCTTCACTTTGTTCTTCTTTTTGTATTGACGCTCCTTCACCTTGTTCTTCTTTTTGTATTGACGCTCCTTCATCTTGTTATTCTTTTTGTATTGATGCTCCTTCATCTTGTTCTTCTTTTTGTGTCGACGCTCCTTCACTTTGTTCTTCTTTTTGTATTGACGCTCCTTCACCTTGTTCTTCTTTTTGTATTGACGCTCCTTCATCTTGTTCTTCTTTTTGTATTGACGCTCCTTCATCTTGTTCTTCTTTTTGTATTGACGCTCCTTCATCTTGTTCTTCTTTTTGTATTGACGCTCCTTCATCTTGTTCTTCTTTTTGTATTGACGCTCCTTCACCTTGTTCTTCTTTTTGTATTGACGCTCCTTCATCTTGTTCTTCTTTTTGTATTGACGCTCCTTCATCTTGTTCTTCTTTTTGTATTGACGCTCCTTCATCTTGTTCTTCTTTTTGTATTGACGCTCCTTCATCTTGTTCTTCTTTTTGTATTGACGCTCCTTCACCTTGTTCTTCTTTTTGTATTGACGCTCCTTCATCTTGTTCTTCTTTTCGTATTGCTCCTTCACCTTGTTCTTCTTTTTCGTGCTGCTCCTTCACCTTGTTCTTCTTTTTGTATTGCTGCTCCTTCATCTTGTTCTTCTTTTTGTATTGCTCCTTCACCTTGTTCTTCTTTTTCGTGCTGCTCCTTCATCTTGTTCTTCTTTTTGTATTGCTGCTCCTTCATCTTGTTCTTCTTTTTCGTATTGCTCCTTCACCTTGTTCTTCTTTTTCATATTGCTGCTCCTTCATCTTGTTCTTCTTTTTCATATTGATGCTCCTTCACCTTGTTCTTCTTTTTCGTATTGCTCCTTCACCTTGTTCTTCTTTTTCGTGCTGCTCCTTCATCTTGTTCTTCTTTTTCATATTGATGCTCCTTCACCTTGTTCTTCTTTTTCGTATTGCTCCTTCACCTTGTTCTTCTTTTTCATATTGCTGCTCCTTCATCTTGTTCTTCTTTTTCGTATTGATGCTCCTTCATCTTGTTCTTCTTTTTGTATTGCTCCTTCACCTTGTTCTTCTTTTTCATATTGCTGCTCCTTCATCTTGTTCTTCTTTTTCATATTGATGCTCCTTCATCTTGTTCTTCTTTTTGTATTGCTCCTTCACCTTGTTCTTCTTTTTGTATTGCTGCTCCTTCATCTTGTTCTTCTTTTTCATATTGCTGCTCCTTCACCTTGTTCTTCTTTTTCGTATTGCTGCTCCTTCATCTTGTTCTTCTTTTTCGTATTGATGCTCCTTCACCTTGTTCTTCTTTTTCGTATTGATGCTCCTTCATCTTGTTCTTCTTTTTGGTATTGCTGCTCCTTCATCTTGTTCTTCTTTTTGGTATTGCTGCTCCTTCATCTTGTTCTTCTTTTTCGTTTTGACGCTCCTTCACCTTGTTCTTCTTTTTCGTATTGCTGCTCCTTCATCTTGTTCTTCTTTTTCATATTGCTGCACTTTATCTTGTTCTTTTTTTGTGCTCCTCCTGAGGTCCCGCATATTGTCTTGAGACCAAGTGAAAATGGAAGAGGGTGAGGGATGGTGGTGGTTTGGGTGAAGGGCTTTTGTTTATTCTTTGCTGTCTCGAAGTTACTGTCTGGCAACTGCCCAGAGAGTCCGAGAAAAATGTCACTTTTATGGTTGCGGTGGCAGGTATACATTATACTTTGTTTCTCTCCTTTTTGCACATGCATGTAACACATTCTGGTGCTCTCTGCTACACCCTCTGCGAGACTCGGGAATGAAAAAGGAGGGTCGATATTCCAATCCAGCCTGTTTTGGGGCGGGGATATAGCTCAGTTGGTAGCGCGCTGGATTTGTATTCAGTTGGCCGCTGTCAGCGTGAGTTCGATCCCAGGTTCGGCGGAAATTTATTTCAGAGTCAACTTTGTGTGCAGACTCTCTTCGGTGTCCGATCTCCCCGCCCCCCCCCCCCCCCGTGTACACTACATTGGGTGTGCACGTTAAAGATCCCACGATTGACAAAAGGGTCTTTCCTGGCAAAATTGCTTAGGCACAGTTAATAATTGTCTACCTATACCCGTGTGACTTGGAATAATAGGCCGTGAAAAGTAAATATGCGCCGAAATGGCTGCAATTACTGGCCGTATAAAATTTCATCTCACACGGCATCACTGCAGAGCGCCTAGAACTGTACCAACGGAATATGCGCGATATAAGCGTCATTGATTGAATAAACATTCACGGTTGCCCCTATTACTTGTTGATAACTCCGAGAGGCTGGAGACGAGAATGGTGCCACCTGGACCCTCTCTGCTGGGGGGGGGGGGGGGGGGTTGAGGGGTTTGAGAGTTCGCTCGACGTCGACCTGCATAGCCCAATGGGTTGAGGGGACGATGAGAACCAAGATTCTACCAACCTGCTCCTTCTCCATCCCGGTCTCCTACTCTTTCATATTATCCTCCTCTTACTCTCCTTTCTCCTCCTCTTCCTACTTCTTGCTAGTCTGGTACAAGTAGTGGTAGTGGTAGTAGTAGTAGTAGTAGTAGTAGTAGTAGTAGTAGTAGTAGTAGTAGTAGTAGTAGTAGTAGTAGTAGTAGTAGTAGTGGTGGTAGTAGTAGTAGTGGTAATGGTAGTAGTAGTAGTAGTAGTAGTGGTGGTGGTAGTAGTAGTAGTAGTAGTAGTAGTAGTAGTAGTAGTAGTAGTAGTAGTAGTGGTGGTGGTAGTAGTAGTAGTGGTAATGGTAGTAGTAGTAGTAGTGGTAATGGTAGTAGTAGTAGTAGTAGTAGTAGTAGTAGTAGTAGTGTTAGTAGTAGTAGCAGCAGCAGCAGCAGCAGCAGCAGCAACAGCAACAGCAGCAGCAGCTGCAGCTACAGCAGCAACAGTAGTAGTTGTTGCTGTTGATGTTGTTGTTGTTGTTGTTGTTGTGGTTGTGGTTGTTGTCGTCGTCGTCGTCGTCGTCATCCTCGTCGTCGTTGCTGACAACTTAACTATTTTTGTCTTTTCAGGTTTGAGAACCCTTTTCCGTTGAAGTGACCCTCTTATCTTCAACCATGAGTGGCTTGTACCAAGCGTTCCGCAGCAATGGAGCCCCCACGTTCTACGAGGCGATGCACACAGCCGTGGAGGCAGACATCGTGGAGGCTGGTCTCATCTTCTGCTTCGTCATCCTGACTTTCTCTTTCTTCGTCGTCCT
>NC_090246.1:17156523-17164023 GCF_037325665.1 Littorina saxatilis
CGTTTCTTTTCAGAGAATTTTTGCATTTATAAGGATAACCCTGAGCCTGTGGGTCGGTGCTGTTATTCTGGGTAAGTTGAATATATATAGCCAATGTGGCCTGATTTAGTCCCGCTAATCACCGTTTCGTTTAGGAGTGCAGGCAACACCAAAGAACAGACACAAGCACCAAGAAGAAGCAAACGCAAGGCAACTAACAAGGGACAAAAACAAAAAAACAAAAAACAAGGACAATAATGATATCGACATGTATGCGTAGCCTATAACCAACAGCTAAGAAGATCTATGAAACAAAGGGAAGAAAACGCTATAAATATAATGACTCGAACGATAAGTGAATTGTTTTTTGTTTGTTGTTTTGTTGTTGTTGTTGTGTGGTCGAAATAACATATCCCTCTCTATAGACTAGTTCTTAAGAGGAGTACCTTAATGGCCTGTATTCCATGAATATGCTTTCTCCTTATGAGTAAAAGTTACAGAGAAAAAAAGTAAAAATTGAAACGAACAAAGAAACGTATCCTCACATCACGACTTTATACGTTTCACTCTGAACAGAAAGCAGCCAGGTTGTCGGTTATTGTAGGGTGTCGCGACGGGCGCAGTGGCGTAGTGGTTAAGACATCGGTCTCCTAATCGGACGGTCGTGAGTTCAAATCCCAGCTGCGGCCGCCTGGTGGGTCAAGGGTGGAGATTTGTTCCGATCTCCCAGGTCAACTTAGGTGCACATCTGCTAGTGCCTTATCCCCCTTCGTGTGTACACACAAGCACAAGACTAAGTGCGCACGGAAAAGATCCTCTAACGTGAGAGTTTCAGCCCATGAACGGAGAAGAAGAAGAAGCAGAAGTAGGGTGTCTATTAGACGATTTTGGGGAGAGAGAAAAACTTCTTCAGGTTTGTACGTATTGTGGAAGAGTGATCTTTTCTTGCAAAACCTCCGACAAACAAAGGATGGGCCAATCACTAACGAGGGGATGTCCACGTGTTCCCGACACTCCCCTCGCTAGTAGTTATAGTACCTCCTTTGTTTGTCGGAGGTTTTGCAAGAAAAGGTCACTCTACCAACACCCATACGAACCCGACGGAGTTATTTTCGGATTTCGTCTATTGAAAGGATGCTCCACTTTGTTCCTTTCTCCTATTGGTAAATTCTTTCTTTCTCTTAGAGACGCTAGGTAGCCTAAGCACGTATCCATCCCTCCACTGTGTGTTGCTTTCAGTGTCCAACTTCGCCATGACGTGGGAGAGTGGAAAGGTTGTCACGGAGACGAAGTACAAGGCGGGCACAGGGAAAGAGGTCCACGCAGAGGTGGGCGTGCAGATTGGACTCAGGGGCATCAACGTCACTCTCAAAGGTCAGTCTGCCCAAGTGTCACGTGCATGTATGGCGGCTTGTTATGGCCAAAAGTGAAAAAGAATGAAGTGTATTTTGCTGTTGATTGCTGATTACTCTTTCACACACTCACACACTCACACGCGCGCGCGCATACACACACACACACACACTCACACACACACACACAAACACATACCCGCACACACACACGTGCGCGCACGCACCCACGCAAACACACACACACACACACACACACACACACACACACACACACACACACACACCGTAGCAAAGCAAAGCAAAGCAAATACACAGAAAAACATACAATCAACAAATCAATGACAATTCAATGAAGCATTGTTGGTAACTGTTAATGGAATTGTTGTAAGTTAGTTTCAGTTCCCCTCCTTGGATTTTTCCAACATCCGGAGAAAGACAAAATCACTTCAACATCTATAATTTTGTTGACCATTTTTCTCGGACTTGCACCACCACTGCAACCTTGCCAGCCCTTTTGTTCCGCTAATAATTTTCGAAATGTTCATTTCTATTCCCCTTTTGCTAAGAAATGTGGCATATTGAAAGAAATCATAAGTTCACGAGTGCTTCGGAAACACTTGTGCTGAAAGAAACCCTTCACGATCTTTTATGTTAGTTTAATTAAGGAAAGGAAATGCCGAGGAGAGCTTCAGTAGCACGTGTGTTGAGCGAAACCCTTTTCCTATAGATGCAAAAATAGACGGAAATAACTCGCGTGTGTATCGGTTGTGAACGAGTGAATACTCTTGCTTTTATTGAGTCTTAATTTCGCAAGCGACATTCTAGGCAGGTCACTTGCTTTCTTTCTTTCTTTATTTGGTGTTTAACGTCGTTTTCAACCATTCAAGGTTATATCGCGACGGGGAAAGGAGGGAGATGGGATAGGGGAAAGGGGGGAGATGGGATAGAGCCACTTGTCAATTGTTTCTTGTTCACAAAAGCACTAATCAAAACTTTGCTCCAGGGGCTTGCAACGTAGTACAATATATGACCTTACTGGGAGAATGCAAGTTTCCAGTACAAAGGACTCAACATTTCTTCCATACTGCTTGACTAAAATCTTTACAAACATTGACTATATTCTATACAAGAAACACTTAACAAGGGTAAAAGGAGAAACAGAACCGTTAGTCGCCTCTTACGACATGCTGGGGAGCATCGGGTAAATTCTTTCTCGTCCCAACCAATATGGGACTCCCCCTAACCCGCGGGGGGAAGGTCACTTGCGAGGGGTGTGCCTGAAATACGTGGATAAGGAGCAAGTGTGGAACAGCTTGCCTCAATAAAAGCAAGAGCATTCACTCTTTCACAATCCATAAGGTCAAAAAAAATAGGTCTGTTTACGGTAACATAGGCCAAAAAAATAGGGTCGGTAGGTCGGGATTGGTTTTTGCTTTTGTTTGTTTTTTCCAAAAAACCATATTTTTACGTTATTTTTTTATTTTTATTTTTTTTCCTAATGCCAAAAAAAAGTCTAGGGTCGCGGGAAAAAATAGGGTCGGTCGGGTTACCGTAAACAGACTATTTTTTTTTGGCCTAACAACCCGACACAGTTATTTCCGAATTTCGTCTATTGTGATCTATCTTGATACTGCAATGTTGTGTGTGCTGCACGTGTCGTATTATTCCGTATTGTCCCATGTCTTGCTGTACAGGAGAGCCGGAGCAACAGTTGAACGAGACCATCAACTACAATGAACACTTCAGCTGGGAGTGGCGCCAGGGACGTCTTGGCTTTGGTCCTTTTGGTGAGAACCTTTACATAGCTGCATGCTAGCTGTTACGCAGAACTGCTAATAAATTGGAGCCGTTTTCTTTGAGTCTCTAAGTTAGTTGTCACTGTACATCGGGTTCAAAAAGCAAGGTACTTGTTGTATTTAAGCGGAAACACGAAAACACGCATGCATGCATGCACAAACATTAAGCCCCTGTGTCCGACAGCCAACAAAGTAACTATCACAGCACTGACCCAAGACCCAAGACCCGGTCCCTAGCCCATTTCAGGTCTCCTCTAGCCGCCGGCAGCCAACTGCCTGCAACTCCCCCCCCCCCCCCACCCTGCATTTTTATTTTCCTTTTTATATACAAAGCCGGGTTTTTCTGTCTCACATGTCCCTAATGGCTTTGCCGTGAGGGCGTAAAGCTTACATTTTTTCGTATTGCAGCGGGTCGGTTCCAGCAGGAGTACCGCGCGGCCCAGTTCCGAGGCCTGCCCCTGCCCATCCTGTGGGCGGCCGAGTACTTCACCTTTGACGGCGAGGGCATCCGCTGGGGGCGCTTCTATCGCCAAGCAGGATGGTACTCCCACATTGTGCTCTGGTACGTCCACCTCAGAGTTTGACATGTTTCTGGCTTATTTATTCATACACTCACACAGGAAAGCAGGATGATACTCACATATTGTGCTCTGATACGTCCACCTCACAGGTTTAGCTGTCACAGACTTATTTATCTATAAACTCACACAGATAGGCAAGATGGTACTCCCTTATTGGGCTCTGGTACGTCCTACGCAGAGGTTTAGCGGTTCCTTGCTTACTTATCCATAAACTCACTTATTTATTTATTTATTTTTATTCATGTATTTATGTATTTATCTTTGTATTTATTTATTTGTTTATTTATTTGTTTATTTATTTATTTATTTATTTATTTATTTATTTATGTATTTATTTATTTTTGTATTCATTCATTCAATCATTCATTTATTTATTTATTATGTGGATGACTATGATTTAGTATTGTTTTTTTTCACCCTGACTGTCCCCAGGTTCGCCTTCCCTCTGTGGATCCTGACCAATATTTTGTTCTTCGTGTTGCTGCGTTACGGGGCCTACATGCTGGCCATGACTGGCGCTGCCATGGTGACGGCCAATATCATTTGGGCCACGCTGCGCAACGTCAACGAGCTGGTCATTCCCTTCACTGCTGAGCACATGATTGAATTTACCTTCGGAGGCAGCTTTTACGCCTGTCTCATCACAGGTGACATAAAATCACGTTTTGCTTCTCACTCCTATTCTCCTCCAACCGTAACCCCAATTTAAATTATTTCACCTTTCTTCCTTTCTCCGGGATGATCCCCCGGACACGACTGATTTTAAACTTTTTAAAGGAGATCAAGATTTGTAGCAGGATTTGAAGAAACAAATGTGAAAGTTGTTGACGTTTTAGAGCGTTCTGTTTACAGTGATGGATCTGATTGTAAATAGTCTTAATCATGGAGCTTGCTATGTGAACTGAGGAACGAAACAAAATTGCATCGGTCTCGAATAGCAATATTAGCTGAAGAGATGATGAAAAATAATAACCGACCAACCAACCATCCTTCATCTCTTCCCATCTTCGATCCCTCGATCTGTTTGTCCCTCCTGACTAAAGGCTGTTTTTAACCAAGCCCGACTGAATTTGACTGCGTGAAGTCTTTTTTTTTACCAAAAATTCAACGCCAAAGCTTCGTGCTGCGAGCTTTGTGAAGTAGCCTTCGCGAAGTCGACTCCGCCTAAGTAATTTCAGGCCTAATTAAGTTGAGTCTTAGCACTGAGCAGCATGTGTCTGCATGGCCGGCGTTGAGGTATGCTCTGGCGTTGTTGAAGCAAGAAGCCTACATTTTCACACTCTTTCTGAGTTTTATGGCCTTAAAGGTCCTTGTCTACATCTTTATACCGAAATCGCCATTTAACCATTAAAATGCAGAGTCTATTATCTACAAATATCAACAATACACCCCCTTTCGATCAGGAAAGAAGAAGCCAGTGTAGCCGTTTGAAAATTCATTGTAGCATTCCAGCGTAGTAGGATATCCTTATTTGGAAAATGCCAAGCGCAAAACTCCTCTCAAATCCCGTGCATTTCGTGCGTTTAAAAAAAAGCGTGGACAGCGCTCCAGTGTCAAACTGTTGCTGCACTTGTTTGGGCGTGGCTATAAGCATAGTGACATGAATTTGATTGGTCAGTATTTTTAGGCAAAGCACATGTTCTCAGCAAACAGAAAACAAAATATTGGAAGCGTGAGTCACGCTACCCAAAAATAAAATCTTTTTTTTACATATTGTTTGTTTCTATAACTTTTTTCCCCATGGTTCATTCATCATCTGAAATAACTTTTTAGCGAAATCTAACCATAAGATTATTGAAAAAAAGCAAAAATGTAGACGACCACCTTTAAGGTTAAGGCGGTCCTTGATCGAGCCCGAAGTCGGCTTCGCGAAGACTACGCGAGGTCTTTTTAGCGAACACTTAGTGCTAAAGCTCCGTGTGGCCAGCTTCGCGAAGACTACGCGAGGTCTTTTTAGCGAACACTTAGTGCTAAAGCTCCGTGTGGCCAGCTTCGCGAAGTACACTTCTTTGATGAGTATTTTCCTTTTCATTTGAGACAAATTGTATTAGTTGTATAATATCGTGTTGTGTTTTGATTGAACTTGTAAAGCGCTTCGAGCTGTGGAGAAGCGCCATATAAATGTTCCATTATTACACCCCCGGTATAGGGGTGTGTATAGGATTCGGTCCATGTGTTTGTTTGTTTGTGTTCGCATATAGATCTCAAGAATGAACGGACCGATCGTCACCAAACTTGGTGAACAGGTTCTATACGTTCCTGAGACGGTCCTTACAAAAATTGGGACCAGTCAAACACACGGTTAGGGAGTTATTGGTGGATTAAAATTATACAAGGACTTATAGAGGGACATCTTCATGGTCAAAGGGAAATAACCATTCTCACTCAGTCACTGCCACCAACTGAGAAGGTTATTTCCCTTTGACGGGGGTGTTTTTCCTACCTCGGAGGAATTTCTTGTTATTATTGTAGTCGCCTTCGCCCAGTTCATTTAGGCACACACAAACGTGTGTGTATAACGGATACATGTTACAGGACTGGGTTGCATCGTGCTGGGGGCACTGGTGTTCTTCATGGACCTGCGCTACCCTCAGCACATCGCTCTCTTCTTCAACGTCGACATCATCCAGGACTCGGAGGAGGTCCAAGTCGAAAGTAAGTGCAGCTTTTGTCGACTATGTTGATGGTTGCAATGATCACAACCTATGCATCACATAAAGACACATGGCATCATGAAAAAATACAACACAACACCACGCAATGAAACACTACTCATTACAGCATTATGCTGCCTGACACACACACACACACACACACACACACACACACACAAACACACACACACACACACACACACAAACACACAGCATTATGCTGCCTGACACACACACACACACACACACACACACACACACACACACACACACACACACACACACACACACACACACACACAATCAATCAATCAATCAATATGAGGCTTATATCGCGCGTATTCCGTGGGTACAGTTCTAAGCGCAGGGAGTTTTTTTTATTTTTTTAATTTTTTTATTTGTATGCAATTTATATCGCGCGCATATTCAAGGCGCAGGGATTTATTTATGCCGTGTGAGATGGAATTTTTGTACACAATACATCACGCATTCACATCGGCCAGCAGATCGCAGCCATTTCGGCGCATATCCTACTTTTCACGGCCTATTATTCCAAGTCACACGGGTACGCCACACACACACACAGCAAATACACACAAGCACATACAATCAACCACTAAATGACAATTCAATTAAGCATTTTTGGTAACTGTTTACGGTATTGGGGTCTTGAATCAGGGCCGGACCCAGGGGGGGTTCCAGGGGTTCCGGAACCCCACCCCTGGAAAAAGCATGTACATGTACTTTGCTTTGAGTGTTGTTGTTTTTTTTTTTAATAAATGTTGTGTGTGTCTCTAACAAATTTTATTCAATGTGAAATCCGATGAGAAAAAGGTACCCCCCTCCCCCACCAACTCACACTGACAGGCCTTAACCCTCAAAACAAGGCCCAGAATGCACCAGATTGCACAGATTTTAACCGTTTTTCAAAAATTTTCCGGGGGAGCATGCCCCCGGACCCCCCTAGTTCGCGCGCCTGCTTTGCAGGCGCGCGCTTGTGGCTTCGCCACTTCGCTGATTTGCCCCCCACAAAAAGGAGGAATCCCCCCCCCCTTACAACTCATTTGGTCCGGCCCTGTGAATGGAGGGGTTTCATTGCACACCACTGCTGTGTGCAGAAGAGGAACCAGTGATG
>NC_090246.1:17169023-17172772 GCF_037325665.1 Littorina saxatilis
TGAGGCGAGAGGTCAAACCCTTCCATTATATTAATATTATTTTTCTATCCTGCCTTTCCAGCTAAGCTAAATCGTCAAGGTCCTCAGGGCGAACATGATTTGTTTCATGATTCCATATGTTTTATTCAGGCGTAGGTAATTTATTAAGTTGTCTGACTGAAAATGCTATGAAAAATCACATGACATGTAAAAAGGCATTACCTGCATAGTTCCGTTGTAGAAATCTCTAGGTTCTTATATATATATAAATTTCTGATGTTATATATATATATATATATATATATGCATTTCGTAAAGGGAGTGGGGCGGGTAGGTGTTTGGGTGTTGGGATGGGGTCAGGATGGGATTGCTCATCTCTCTCAGCGTGTTTTACAAAGCGAAGGAAACAGACAATTATTTGATGCGCGGAGGAAGCAACCATGATATGCCTTTGTTAACAGTTTCTTTTTTTTAAACAGGGCCGGACCTAAGTAGGGTGAGGGGGGGGGGGGGGGGGCAGGTGCCCAATTGTGGTAGGGGTAAATTAGTTGAAAGTGCGAAGCACCCAAACTGTCAAGGGGGTCCGGGGGCATGGCCCCCCGAAAAAATTTGAAATCTAGATTAAAATTGAAATCTAGATTAAAATATGTGCAATCTATATATTTTTATCTGTTTTACCCTTGGAGTACATGGTCAGGCCACTGGGGGGGGGGGGGGGGGTCCGGGCAACAGGAAACACCTCCCCCCCCCTGGGTTTGGCCCTGAAAAGTGTTTGCATATAGGGGAAGAGTCCCTCGGATATAGACCACCTCCAGTTCTGACAAAGCAACGGTGCTAGGGCGCTGGAAAAATGTCATTCGTAAATACTCTCTCTTGATAACTTGTACATGTCAAAACAGCTGTGAAAGCTGCTCAAAACAAATTCACAGCGCTAAAAAGTAACACCTCTAGAGAATAGATAAGTAATGAGTGTGAACTATGTCACAGACCGATGAGATCACTACCAGAACAGTGCAATCCACCTTTGAGACACCCCCCCCCCCCCGAACCCCATCTCCCACCCACCCACCCACCCCCCTACCCCCTACCCCCACCCCAAATGTCAGACTTTCCCCTTTTGAAGACTGCTTTTTTTCTGTAAAATTTAGACCCCATTATAGATTTCCTTCTTCTCAGGACGTGTGTGTGTGGTTTAAAAAAAAAAATTTATACCCGTCGCGATATAACCTTGAATGGTTGAAAACGACGTTAAACACCAAATAAAGAAAGAAAGAAAGAAAGAAAGTTTTTTTATAAAGATCTTAAAATAAGGGTTCCGCCGTATGCGATCGCATAGCAGGCCGTCCACATTGAGATATTTAGTAAGCCCTGTACATGTACATTCTGAGTTGAATTCCCCCAAACCTGGGTTCTATAAAGGTCCATATACATTAAAAAAAACTTTTTATTTCCTAAGTTAGAATAAATCTTGGTCGGTTTTTTTTTCTCGTATAAATTACTCAGTAACCTTTGTTTGCTCTATGAGGTTACAAAATCATCTTGTCATGAAATTATTATACAACACTTTTTCTCGTGCGTTGACGCCATTTCTTCTCTTTATTTTTTTAATTTTCATTTTCACCCCATCGCTGAGAAATTGTGGACGCTTCCTCCTAATGGAAAGTGGGGAGCAGCATCGCGCTATTCAGGTGTATGCGTGCCACCTGCATTTCTGGCAGAATGACTGACCGAGGTGACAGTGGTGACACGGGGGAGGAACATGGCTACTTACTATCTCTGAGACTGCACATAGGCTTAATTGATACGTGTCAGTTAAGGCCCGGTTTAGAACCTTTCTTTCTTTCTCTTTCTTTCTTTTTACATTTAGTCAAGTTTTGACAGTAAAGCGTGCTATGCAGCGCAGCGCAACCGCTACCGCACTGAACAGGCTCGTCACTTTCACTGCCTTTTGCACTAGCGGCGGACTACGGTCATTGTGAAAAAATGCAGTGCGTTCAGTTTCATTCTGTGAGTTCCACAGCTTGACTAAATGTAGTAATTTCGCCTTACGCGACTTGTTTTTCTTTCTTTCATTCTTCCTTACCTTCATTCCTTCTTTACTTTTTTTCTGTCTCTCTTTCTTTCTTTCTTTCTGTCTGTCTGTCTTTGTGTTTCTTTCTCCTATTCTTTTATTCTCTCTTTGTTGTTTGTTGTTGTTGTTTTTGTTGTTTTTGTGGTCGTTGTTGTTGTTGTTGTTGTTGTTGTTGTTGTTGTGGTTGTCAGAGTGACTAAAGAACGTCAAGGGAACATACTTATGATCAGCGTGATTAGAGTGTCTTCGCCAATTTCTTAATGAATGAGGATCAAGAACATGATGTTAACGTTGGTGTTGTTGTGCATCGTGTTTTTGCACAAAATTACTCCCACGAGATTTTTACTCCGGAGTAAAAATTTCGTACGAAAATTGTACTCCCTTTTCGAAAAAAATACTCCCCCATAACAAGAGACAATAACTTCTAACGACAGGTGTGTTCCGAGTCAACATTTCGGTGGAAAATGTTACTCCCCTGACGAATAAATAACGAATAAATTATTCCACCCAAACACGAGCGATTTACTGCCCACGCCAGGTGTACGCAACTTTTACTCCCCTGTCCCCTGTTAGTTTTGGTGGTGGAAGGGGTGGAGGGAGGGTAGCGCGACATTTGTTTGCGCGAGATCACATATTGGCATTATCCCTTCGCCCGCATCCCATTTTCGCGTACGAGATTTTTACTGGAAATTAAATTTTGGGGAGTCAAAATTTCGTGGAGGGAGTAATTTTTGAGTACCTTGGGGAGTTCTTTTCTCGTACGAAAAGTGTACTCGGAGTACGAATTTCGTACGAAATTTTTACTCTGGAGTAAATTTTTCGTGGAGTAAAAGTTTCGTGTTACACCGGTGCCATATCTCAGTATTTGCAAGCACACAACTTTATTGCCATTATATTGTAAAACATCATCTGATGTCATTTTCTATCTGCTTTTATATTGTATGCACGGTATCAATTGTTGCTTCTCTGAATAAAGAAAACTGCAAAAGAGTTGAATACTGTGAGCGAAGTTTGCATACTTACTTGCTGTAACGTTTGTGTGTGCGTGCTAGTCTGCCTGCTAGTGTGTGTGTGTGTGTGTGTGTGTGTGTGTGTGTGTGTGTGTGTGGAGAAAGGTGGCGAAAGATTTCATAGTTTTGACACAACTACAAAACTTCAATGGCCGCGCTTCTTTAAAATGGCTCATGCGTGATTCAAAGCTAAGCAACAACAAGAAACAAGTCGCTCACAGCGATATCATAATATTCGTGCTTAAATATTGAAACTGAACCCGTTGGGTCATAAATCACCGAGCCTTGTAATTTTGAATCTGTTATTGAAATTTCAGTTTCATTGTTCCAATTAATATATTGGTTAATTATGTGTTAGCCTCCAAGCCGAAATGCATTACACTAGTCCGGATAGGGTAAAAAAATAAAAAAAAAAGACAAAATATTCAATCATATCGATTTTAAAATGTGGATACGACGTCATCACCACGCGCGCGCGCGCCTGTGTGTGTGTGTGTGTGTGTGTGTGTGTGTGTGTGTGTGTGTGTGTGTGTGTGTGTGTGTGTGTGTGTGTGTGTGTGTGTGCGATTGACAATGTGATTGCACACACGCGTGCAGGTGTGAGTGCGTTTATGTCTGTGTGTGCGGGTGTGCGTGCGCGCTTGCGTGCGTGCGTATATGCTTGAATGTGCGAATATTAGTAGTTGTGT
>NC_090246.1:17172972-17232972 GCF_037325665.1 Littorina saxatilis
ACACACACACACACACACACACACACACACACACACACACACACACACACACACACACACACACATAAACAGTGGGCACAGAGTAATATTCTGTCTAAGTGATACTTCGAGAATACTACATGCGTTGCTGTGTGATACCAGGTTTACAAGACTTTGTGTGTTGTTGTTGCCGGGGTTGTTGTTTTATAGTGGGGGTTTTAGGGGGGGGGGGGGTATTTTGTTTGTTTAAATTGAAATGCGAGCGAAAGCTAGCTTTTCAATATTTGAAGACACACAAAAAAGAAATTATTCGCCCACCTACTCTTGGCTGTTCTCTAATCTGTGTTACTGACTCCAAAGCCTTGTAAATACAACGAAACATGCTACAGTCTTTGTGGATTACTCCCAGAACTGTATTTCTTGATTCCTAATCCTGTGGGTATAGTGCAGACTGCAAATATTTGTGACTTGATTCCTAATCCTGTAGGTGTGACGCAATATTCAGGATTGGCGAGACACTTTAGAGAGCTCCTCTCTTCAGACTATTCCAACTTTGTATTTATTGACTCCTAATCCTGTTTTGTGTAGTGCAGACTGCTCCCAAATGTATGTGAAATGATTTCTGGACCTGTGGACGAGGTGCAATATGCAGGTTTGGTGTGAGAGACCGTTCAGCGCACATATCTGCGGACCTGGACTCAAAAATGTGTATTGATTGATTCGTGGTCCTGTGGGCGAGGTACAATATGCAGGTTTGGCGAGAGACACCGTGCAGCGCATATCTCTGTGGACCCCCACTCCCAAATGTGTGTAATTTGATTCGTGGTCCTGTGGGCGAGGTACAATATGCAGGTTTGGCGAGAGACACCGTGCAGCGCATATCTCTGTGGACCCCCACTCCCAAATGTGTGTAATTTGATTCGTGGTCCTGTGCGCGCAGCTCATATGCAGGTTTGGCGAGAGACACCATAGAGCACTATAATCTCTGTCGTCTGACTACCTGAATGCCACGGTCGACTGCTCGACAGATTAGCGGGTCTAATCTCCCTTGACTCGATCATACCTATGACCCTGCGGGCCCCACAAGTTAGACAATTAGAGTCTAGATCAATTGTTGCACGCAACGGTGGCCCACTGCTCTGAAGGTCCTTATTTACTGCATTATTTTCAAAGAAAAGAGGCGCAGTTTGCTGCCACTGACTATGTCTGGGCTGTCAGTGATATTGTACTTCTGATGTGGTTGTGACTTAAAGCGATACGCCCAACCTTTCTAATAGTACTTTGAGTAGAAGGAAGCATTTGTGGCTTGGAATGATAGTACCAGAAAACAGACATTCTGACACACACACACACACACACACACACACACACACACACACACACACACACTCTCTCTCTCTCTCTCTCTCTCTTTCTTTCTCACACAAATATTACACACACACACACACACACACACACACACACTCCCACACACGCACACACATACACACACACACTCCCACACACACACACACACACACACACACTGATATGTTGTATACTAAAAGCTGTTTGTCTTGACTGCGCGACCTCAGTGACTTTGGACAAGATAAATACCTAAACCGCTTTCAGGCACAACGATCGCATTACTTCTTTAAGTCGCATTGGAATAGGGGGTAGATGAGACAATAATTTAGAACAATCCACCTGGTCATTGCTGAAATACAGTGCCTATTGTCGTTTGTTTGTTTGTTTGCTTAACGCCCAGCCGACCACGAAGGGCCATATCAGGGCGGTGCTGCTTTGACATATAACGTGCGCCACACACAAGACAGAAGTCGCAGCACAGGCTTCATGTCTCACCCAATCACATTATTCTGACACCAGACCAACCAGTCCTAGCACTAACCCCATAATGCCAGACGCCAGGCGGAGCAGCCACTAGATTGCCAATTTTAAAGTCTTAGGTATGACCCGGCCGGGGTTCGAACCCACAACCTCCCGATCACGGGGCGGACGCCTTACCACTAGGCCAACCGTGCCGGTCTTATTGTCGTGATGCCCCTCAAAATTGACACACACTAAAACACCGTTTTCCTACGCTCATGCGATTGACACCTGCAAAACAGCTCGAGTGGGCCGTTCTTTGGGTACGCTTTCAGGTATTCGAGGACAAATTCAAAGGCATTGTCTCCAGAAGATACCCGAGCACAGTAGCAGCTGTTCATCAACCTAATATAAACTCATTTGGGTGGTTTTTTTTCTCTCTCTTATAACGCCCATAGCAAAGGGAAGCAACCAGTCCACCTGCTTTGACCCCAAATGTGGCCTATGACCCCAGCCAGAGCCAGTCACTCGTCTGGCGTTAATCTGGATCAAGATCAAGAGACTGCAGATTACGAGTGGTTTAAGCGGCGCCTACTGTGCAGAATGCTTTGCCTACCAATGCTATGAATTGCAGTCACTCAACAGTAATGTGCGTTTGTAAAAATACACTAGAAACCCGCGTTTAGGACCTCCGTTAAGGATCCCCTCCTTGGCTGAGCTGTAATTTTGTCTTGGTTAGTTTGGGTCAAACAAAGCCGAAACAGAAACTCAGGTGTGATGGTAACAAACCAGACGACCAAGCGTTGACATTATTGAGGCAGCAAATCGATCTTCTTCTTCTTCTTCTTCTGCGTTCATGGGCTGAAACTCCCACGTACACTCATGAGTGGGTTTTGTACGTGTATGGCCGTTTTAACCCCGCCATTCAGGCAGCCATACGCCGCTTACGGGGGAAGAGGCAGCAAAGAACTTAGGCTCTTTGATAACAGGAATGGTAAGAGTCTGAGGTTGGCGAGTCTGTCACCGCAAGACGAGAAGTGGCCAAGAATAGGGAGGTTGCTGATAGGGTCTCAACGTTTTAGATGGCATAGCAGGACTGGAATGATCAATCAATCAATCAATGATCGGGGAACAAATGTGTTGTAGAGTTGAACTCTTTACAAAACCATGCGTTTACTTTGACATTGAGAGGGCAACAAACAAACAAAAGAAGAGGGGAAAAAGAAACAAAGGATAACGGAATATAAGGCCTAAAAAAAAAATAGGTGTGGTTACGGTAACCCGACCTACCCTATTTTTGGGGGCCGACCCTATAACTTTTTATTACATTTGTCAAAAAAATACCCCAAAAAACAAGTAAACGAGTGCAGAAAACGCAATGAAAGCGAAAGCGCCCGAGTCGCACACTTATTTCCCTGTCAAGTAGGTTTAATTTGTACACATTAGAAAAAAAAGTTTAAAAAAAAAAAGTGATTGCCTACCTTCCTACCCTATTTTTTTTGGCTATGTTACCGTAACCACACCTATTATTTTTTTTGGCCTAACGAGGAACAAGAAGAGGGACGAACAAACGAACGAATGCACGAACGGACAGACACACCGATAAACGAGCCAGCTATATGATACACTGGTATCAAGAATCAGCCTCGTTAGCTCAGTTCGCATAAAAAAAAATGTACTGATTAGTTTACAGAAGTAATTAACTGTGCCTTGCCTTGCTAGCACAGTTCACATCTAAACAGATTACTGATTGAAATTCAAAATCAAATAGACTGCCAACGTTCCAACATTCAAAAACAAATAGACTGCCAACGTTCCAACATTCAAAAACAAATAGACTGCCAACGTTCCAACATTCAAAAACAAATAGACTGCCAACGTTCCAACATTCAAAAACAAATAGACTGCCAACGTTCCAACATTCAAAAACAAATAGACTGCCAACGTTCCAACATTCAAAAACAAATAGACTGCCAACGTTCCAACATTCAAAAACAAATAGACTGCCAACGTTCCAACATTCAAAAATCAAATAGACTACCAACGTTCCAAAATTCAAAAACAAATAGACTACCAACGTTCCAACATTCAAAAACAAATAGACTACCAACGTTCCAAAATTCAAAAACAAATAGCCTACCAACGTTCCAAAATTCAAAATCAAATAGACTGCCAACGTTCCAACATTCAAAAACAAATAGACTGCCAACGTTCCAACATTCAAAATCAAATAGACTGCCAACGTTCCAACATTCAAAAACAAATAGACTGCCAACGTTCCAACATTCAAAAACAAATAGACTGCCAACGTTCCAACATTCAAAAACAAATAGACTGCCAACGTTCCAACATTCAAAAAACAAGAAAGGTAAACTTAAATTGTTTGAACGTTATATTTATACCAAAAAAAGAAGAAGTTACAATCACGTGATAATTGTGTTATAAATATAACGTTCCAATAAGGTTACTGATTGTTTTACAGAAGTAATTAACTGTGTTTTTCCTAGCTAGCGCAGTACACAACTAACAGATTACTGATTGTTTTAAAGAAGTAATTAACTCTGCATTGTCTAGCTAGCGGAGTTCACAACTAACAGACCTTTTACTGATTGTTTTACAGAAGTAATTAACTCTGCATTGTCTAGCTAGCGCAGTTCACAACTAACAGACCTATTACTGATTGTTTTACAGAAGTAATTAACTGTGCATTTCCTAGCTAGCGCAGTTCAAAACTAACAGACCTATTACTGATTGTTTTACAGAAGTAATTAAATGTGCATTTCCTAGCTAGCGCAGTTCAAAACTAACAGATTGCTGATTGTTTTACAGAAGTGTGAATCAACTGTTCCTGCTCAGTGTTCCTGACGAGGCGTCGCATGCAGTGACCTCAGCCCAGCTCACGACGTGCGTCCGGTGTTGACTGGCCTCATCAACTGACTGCTCCCTGGAGCAACGGGCCAGCTTTAATCACACACTGACTACCACCATGTAACGCCCAAAACAACTCGCCGTCAGCGACAATTCTATTCCCGTCGCTCCAGAGAATTAGGTGTCTCTCTCGTGTTTGGTTGTTTGGACAGAATGAGATCATGTTTCTGTGACATGGTTCTACGCCTTTAGGGGGGTTGTCACGTCGGAAGTGCAATTAAACCCAGTGCTGCCCAGCGAAGTCACACTAAAAAGAAGACTTATTTGTGTAAGGAGAGATGGCACAACCCACGGGGGTGTAGCCCCTGTAGCTACTTGACTACTGTGAAGCTTGGCGGAGAGACGTAAAGAAGTTGTGCGTTAAATCGCTGTAATTATTTTTATTTTCCTGCTTAACTACTCCAACGATTGACTTCTTCAATACATGTTTCGTTCTGTTGGTTCTCAGTGTTACTCTCGTCAAGTGCGGATCGTCAAGTCTCGTGTTTAGGTCTTAGGCTTTGGTACTTCTTCGCCATTTGGGGAAAAAGGAGCTAGTGTTGACTGTGATGTACCGTTCGAGCTAGTGGAGACATTTTGACTGTCTCCATCGGGCAAGTTTTTGTTCCTTGGGCAAAATATGTCATCAGTGTTTATTGTGATGCATGGTTCGATCTAACACCAAAACGTTGACTAATCCGAATTTGTATTTTTTATTTATTATATTAGCATATATATATCATGATTGTATTGATTGTATTTATTGTTCAAAATGCCCCCATGGGTTATGGACCAATAAAAACTTGAACTTGAGCAAATTCTTGTCCTCGCACAAGCCTCAAGAAATCTTTAAAAAAATCCCAGGACTGGTGCTTCTAAACAGTTACCATGACATAAACCAAGCCGAAATTCTGATTTTTCCACTGTGCAAATTCGTGTCCTTATCTATTCCTGTACTCACAAGAACCTCTTAAAAACTTCCCCAGAAAATGCTTAGCGTGTCGTACACCAAGTTCTGACTTTTTCCACTGTGCAAATTCTTGTCAATCCTTCGATTCTTGCCTTCGATCAAGCCTTCTCTCTGGAAGTTTACCATGATGTATCCCAAGCCGAAGAGCGCGCCAGGCCGCTTCCCGCAGTCCAAGTTCGTGAAAAACCGCACCAACGCCATGAAGGAGATCGAGGCGTGGGTCAAGAAGGACGATGACCCCTGGTCATCGGGGATCGAGGCGTCCAGGATGTCTGGACAGCTGACCGACAACGTCACTGAGGAGCGCATGCTGAGGTCCAAACTGTGGGAATTGTCCAAAGAACGCTACAAGGTGAGTGGTTGTTGTCCCTCCGTGTCTCTCTTTCTTTCTTTGTGTTTTTCTGAGAGTGTGTGTGTGTGTGTGTGTGTTTGTGTGTGTGTGTGTGTGTGTGTGTGTGTGTGTGTGTGTGTGTGTGTGTGTGAAGAAGGTCAAAGAAGCAACACAACACGAATTCAGCTGTAGCAAAAATCTTTCTCGCCATGCAGAGACTGAGAACAGCAACGCTTTTTAAGCTCAGTTCTTTTAATCTGTAACATAACATGTCTGTTATTTTATGTCAGTCATTGGGTGTGTCTGGTTCTGTGTTAGTCTCTGTGTTCGTCTCTCTCTCTCTCTGGTGTGTGTTTGTGTGTGTGTGTGTGTGTGTCTTTGTGTGTGTGTGTGTGTGTGTGTGTGTCTTTGTGTGTGTGTGTGTGTCTTTGTGTGTGTGTGTGTGTCTTTGTGTGTGTCTTTGTGTGTGTGTGTGTATGTATGTGTGTGTGTGTCTTTGTGTGTGTGTCTTTGTGTGTGTGTGTGTCTTTGTGTGTGTGTGTGTGTGTGTGTGTGTATGTGTGTGTTTGTGTGTGTCTTTGTGTGTGTGTGTGTCGCTCTCTATTCTGTCTGCCATCTGTCTGTCTCTCTGTCCCTTTCAACTCACGACCACCTCGCCCCAAGTCACTTTGCCTATTTTCTCTCCGTGTTCGCCCCATTTTTTGGAGTGACGATTCGCCCCATATTCGCCCCATATTAAGACCTCTGTTTGCGTGTGTGAAGGTTAAGTTATTCTTAAGTTGAAATAAGAATGCGGACGTTTAGTAAGAATTTCTGAACAGTAAAAAAAATTCCACAACGTTGATTCTTGTGTGTGTTGGTGGAGCATTATGAATGTGACGTCGTATGCAGAGGGGGGATTAACTTGTGTGCGACTCTGACAGGTCTTCTTTACCTTTCCTTGTAATTCTTCTTTTGATGTGTATTTTATAATCGTCGACAGGCAAGTTAGACGTGTCGAAGACAATTTTCCGTTTTCAAATGTATTCATTTTAATGGACAATAAAGTGTTGTTATTGATGTATTGTATTGCCTCATAACGTGTTCAGTATTAGCCATGTAAGGAATATACCTTAAAAGGAATATATCTTATGTCTTTTTCTTCAGTTCCTGACCCAAAATAACTACGAGAAGAAGATGTTCACGGACAGAATGCAGCGCAAGTCCGGTGCCCTGCTGCGCAGAGCGAACAGTGCCGCGGCCGCTTCCACCAGAGACGGTGACACGGACTCAAGCAAAGCCGGCCTCACGCCCGCCAAGCAGCGCTGGCGTAACACCCGTCAGGCGTTCATAGGACAAATTAGCAAGAACAAAGACAAAGCCAGGAGCGTCGAGGAGGGGGAGGAGGAGAAACCGGCCAAAGGTGGGGCCAAGAAGAAAGAGTCGTCTGCTGGAAGTAGGGGGCGCCTCACACCCCCGGCCACGCCGATTTCCGTGGCTCCTGCTGTGGCCGTGACTGGCGGGAAAGTATTACTGGCGCCTCTGTCCGCCAGCCCGCTTCATTACGCTGGTGGGAGGGAGGAAGGCAGTCCTCTGCAGCGCAAGCCCCCGCCTTCCCCCGTGTCGTCGGCTAACCCCCGCAACGTCAACTTCGACCGACTACCCACATCCGAAGCTGCACCAAGTCGCTGGCAAGGCCAAACTCAGCCCCCGGGTCGTGGGCGGAGCTCTCCCAACTTGAACCAGCCCGGCCCATTCCCTTCCCCCGGTGCCGTCACTAGCAGGCCCCCGTCAGACTCCTCAAAGCCCAACTCGGCCACGTCCCTGCGCTCCAAGCCTTGGAGCGGCTCGCAGGCCTCGTCCACTCAAGGCAGCGGGGCAGTGGAGGCGTTCGGGGGCAAACGAGGGCTGCTGGCCAATCGCTTCGGGATGAGGCTGGAGAGCAAGACGGAGGACCCGCGCTACGCACAGCTGGAGAGCTCCCTGTCCCCTGTCAACAAGCAGCGGAGTCCAGGCGACATCAAGGCCATCGTGAAGACTTTTGACGCGCTTCACGTGCCCTCCAGGCGACGGCCTGAAGCCAAGCCCAAGACCGAGCTCAAAGCGCTCGAGTACATCGAGGAGCAAGGATTCCTGTTTTGGGAAAAGCGATAGTGACTTCAAAAAGCCCAAAACAAATAGACTGCTAAGGCCAAAAAAAAAAGGTCTGTTTACGGTAACATAGGCCCAAAAAATAGGGTCGGTAGGTCGGGAATTTTTTTTTTTTTTTTTTTTCCCCAAAGCCATATTTTTACGTTATTTTGCAAAAAACAAAAGATTTTTTTTTTTTTCCCCAAATGCCAAAAAAAAGTCTAGGGTCGCGCGAAAAAAATAGGGTCGGTCGGGTTACCGTAAACAGACTATTTTTTGGGGGGGCCTAACGTTCCAAAATTCAGAATCAAACAACAAGAATTGTTGGTAAATGGAACATTTATTATTGACAAAACAAAACGTCACTAAATGTAATGACAAAACAAAACGTTTGCAAATGTAACGATTTGTTTTGTCAATAAATAAACGTTCCATTTACCGACCATTCTTGGTTTTTTTAATTCATTCAATAGTGACTGCAAATTCCAGTGTGTGTCTTTCTTCTTTTTACATTTAGTCAAGTTTTGACTAAATGTTTTAACGTAGAGGGGGGAATCGAGACGAGGGTCGTGGTGTATGTGCTTGTGTGTGTCTGTCTGTGTGTGTGTGTGTGTGTGTGTGTGTGTGTGTGTGTAGAGCCATTTTTCAGCAAGACCGTATACTCGTAGCATCGTCAGTCCACCGCTCATGGCAAAGGCAGTGAAATTGACAAGAAGAGCGGGGTAGTAGTTGCGCTAAGAAAGATAGCACGCTTTTCTGTACCTCTCTTTGTTTTAACTTTCTGAGCGTGTTTTTAATCCAAACATATCATATCGATATGTTTTTGGAATCAGGAACCGACAAGGAATAAGATGAAAGTGTTTTTAAATTGATTTCGACAATTTAATTTTGATAATAATTTTTATATATTTAATTTTCAGAGCTTGTTTTTAATCCAAACATAACATATTTATATGTTTTTGGAATCAGAAAATGATGGAGAATAAGATGAACGTAAATTTGGATCGTTTTATAAATTTTTATTTTTTTTTTACAATTTTCAGATTTTTAATGACCAAAGTCATTAATTAATTTTTAAGCCACCAAGCTGAAATGCAATACCGAAGTCCGGGCTTCGTCGAAGATTACTTGACCAAAATTTCAACCAATTTGGTTGAAAAATGAGAGCGTGACAGTGCCGCCTCAACTTTCACGAAAAGCCGGATATGACGTCATCAAAGACATTTATCAAAAAAATGAAAAAAACGTTTGGGGATTTCATACCCAGGAACTCTCATGTCAAATTTCATAAAGATCGGTCCAGTAGTTTAGTCTGAATCGCTCTACACACACACACAGACAGACACACACACACACACACACACGCACATACACCACGACCCTCGTCTCGATTCCCCCTTCTACGTTAAAACATTTAGTCAAAACTTGACTAAATGTAAAAAAAAGAAAACACAGACAAAAACGAACCGCCTCAAGAGTCGCTGCGCTGGTGAGGGCGCCGCGCTCTGTAAATCGCCGCGATTCACAACGCGCCGCGCGTTGTGAATCGCTTGCCCAAAGCAAAGGTCTGATCGATGAGCGTGTCAGATAGCCAGGAGGATAAGTGAAAAACGGTTAGGCATTTTGTCTGCGTGCGTTTTACACTGCAATAGTCCCTGTGTGGATATTACGACAAAACGCAACAAGATTTGTACAACTACTTCATGAGTTGTCGCAGACGTAGTAGAACTGCGTCTTATTTCAAAACTTCTTGTGCTTGGTTGCATACCCTCAATTGCTTACGAGAGATATCGCATGAAAACGAACTGTTGCGTGTGACACTTTACTGGTCAAGTTGATGAACGCTTTTTGATTTATTTTTGTTGTTGTTCTTGTTGTTTAGAGTGTTAAGACTCCGGAGTCCACAACGTGTTATCAAATTGCTGGATTCAGATACACGTCGGTTGACCAAATTCGCTTATGAAAAATGTCCATGTTGTTATGAACCCAAACCCCGATCAGAATAGTAAAAGAGCACGTACAGAAACAAAAAAAGTACAACGCCATGCATCCCAGTCCGCTCAATCATCTCGCATCTATGTCTCCTGACACAGAAACAAAATGTTCGCGAAAGTGAAATTACAGCGTGAATAACAAAGTGCAAGAACGGACAGAACGACGGGGAAAAGTCCCTAGGACGTGGGAGAAAGAAATTGTTTATCAATGTTATCATCAGTTACGCACAGAGTTTTTGTCATTGATCGTTTTATTTGAGGTGGATGTTTAAGGTGATCATAGATAGTTGTATGACGCTGTCGTGGCTGTACAAGCATTCCGCGTACCTATTGAAAGAGGAAGGGAGAGAGCGAGCGAGCGTGTGATGTGTGCATGTGCACGTGTGCTCATTCTGATCATCATCGCTCTACGGCTATCGCCAGTTATCTCTCTGACCGGACGCTAAAGTCCTACGCGAATCTATCAAAACAAGAATACAGAGTTATCTCCCATATGTTGTTCGCGAGCAGTGTTCGCGAGACGAAAATGATTGCAGATTGGCCGACTTCGACAGTGATCACCGTTCTGTTCTTCACAGTTATGATAAAGACATCGTTCTAAGGTCAAAACAAGTCGAAATTTTGGGACTGCTGCCGGAAGGAGACCGTATTATATGGTTGCATCACTGTCAGAAAAAATCGTCTGCTCCAGCGAGCGCCGAAACCAAACGGTTGATTATCACGTGACACTTTTGCCATATTTAGAGTTGTTTGCACAGTAAATACAGCCGCGAAAAATAGCTCGCTTGAAACTGTCTTACATATCAATTCCTTTGTAATTTAAAAATTACACAACACCATGAAAAATCATTATCGGCGATCGCGAATCTGCTTATATCCATAACACATTACGAAAAGATCTAAATATGTAAAAAAACAAAATCGATTTCCTCGCCAGACAAGGAAAACCAAGGCATCTTGTCAGGGATAGAATGAGCCGAAATCATTTTGACCTGAGGTCAGAATGCACGTGTGCTTTGCTTGTTTGGTGGCTGCTTCAGGTCGAAATTGTTTCTTTTTTTTCTTTTTTTTCTTGTTCACAAAAGCACTAATCAAAAATTTGCTCCAGGGGCTTGCAACGTAGTACAACTGAAACGATCGATCTTTCGTGATAACGCTTAAGTAGTGTGATGCATGGACTTTGACGTAACACGAATATTAGTCATGGAGGCTTTCGCCTTGTCTGATTTGTTTTACGCGTTTCGCGACAAGTGAAAGTAAATACGAGTAAATCGCTCCTGTCGTGATTATGCGGGTATAATCTCCTTAGCTTAAAATTTGCCAAGAAATGCATCGAAGTGGAACACAAGCAATGCACTGGATTTGGCAAAGGCTGTATAGATATATACGTCCATTCAAAACTCTTTGTGAGCTGGGTCTATGATCAGGCAAATAAGCATGCAACCAAATGATACACTACACCAGGCATGTAATGTTTTAATTAGTTTACGTCGTGACCTCACTGGATTGATCGGCTTGAAGGTGTACCAAAATACAGAATCAGTTTCAGACGGAATTTGTTATAGTTATAAGCCCAAGATGAATTTGTTTTTTGTTTTGCTTAACGCCCAGCCGACCACGAAGGGCCATATCAGGGCGGTGCTGCTTTGACATATAACGTGCGCCACACACAAGACAGAAGTCGCAGCACAGGCTTCATGTCTCATCCAGTCACATTATTCTGACACCGGACCAACCAGTCCTAGCACTAACCCCATGCCAGACGCCAGGCGGAGCAGCCACTAGATTGCCAATTTTAAAGTCTTAGGTATGACCCGGCCGGGGTTCGAACCCACGACCTCCCGATCACGGGGCGGACGCCTTACCACTAGGCCAACCGTGCCGGTCCCAAGATGAATCTTCATATAGTGCTTTAGTGTTAGCACAAACATTGCAGAGAAACCTTTTAAGACCTTAACAAATCTGAGGGCGGGGGTGGGGGGTGGGGGTGGGGGGGGGGTGTGATTAGTTGTTGAAATGAACGGAGTCTTAAAATGGCAGTAATTTAACACGTGTTATGAACAAAAAATCCTTAAAGAAAATTCAAAAACGGAAGTAGTCGAATCGAGGGACTCAAAAGAGAGGTTCCACTTTACACTAAGAATTCTGGTTGGTTCCCATTCAAGAAAATCACATGCAGGTGCTTTACAAAAAATACGGTCCAATATTGGTTTCAGTTTTAAATAGGAAAAACAAAATAATTTCTTAGAGCGGCTTTTTTTCCAAATAGAGTGGAACCCTCGTAAAAAATTAAAAAAACTATACAAAATGTTCTGAGAAAATCACGAAAATTAATTTACAGATCGACCTTATGAACAAAGAAATCTGAAAAGTCAAGGACTTAAAAGGGGAGTATATATGTGTATATTTATGTGTGTATGTCGTGTGTGTGTGTGTGTGTGTGTGTGTGTGTGTGTGTGTGTGTTTGTGGGTGTGTGTTGCTTTCGTCAGAGTAAGGGATGTGAAAAAAGAATGGACAGAGTGTACGTGCTTGTATATGCAAGAGAAATCTTGTCCCTTGCTGATGGGTAATGATTTTTGTTTTTGTTTACTAAAAGACCTGCGTTAGTAAGAACGCACACACACACACACGAACATCAAGGAACACTACCCAGGATAGTCGAAAATGGACTGTATGGCGTGCCCTTCCTCCTTCAAATGCTCCTTTATTAGCAGAAATCGTTACTCTTCAGCTTTAAAATATGTGTTTTCAAAAATGTTTTAGTGCTGCCGAGATGGGATGATAGCGGTTGAAACGTGTTCATTGTGTCGAGTTGTCTTTGTTTGCCATACAAACACATGTACATTTTCAGGAGTAGAAGTGCAAGTTCTGAAATTTTTAATCTGCGCAGAAGACTATCAACTGCAGAGTGTTTCAAGAAACGGTGCTGAAAACCCACTGTGTGGCTGTTTGAAATGTTGTTGCCATGGAGTAACATTAAAGGTCTGTTCAAAGAATCTGTCTTTGTCTTGGCGCATGAGTACCGTGTTGCTTTTCTACGACGGCCACAGTTTAAACATCCTGCTGTTAAGTTCACCTCTCTCTCTCACACACACACACACACACACACTCTCTCTCTCTCACACACACACACACTCTCTCTCTCTCACACACACACACACACACACACTCTCTCTCTCTCACACACACACACACTCTCTCTCTCTCACACACACACACACTCTCTCTCTCTCTATCACTCACACACACACACACACACAATCTCTCTCTCTCTCTCTCACACACACACACACACACACACACACACACACACACACATGCGTTTGGGTAAATTGAAGTGACAGAGACTTTCTATGCATTATGTCGGTCTTTGCAAGTTGCAAATCAACCATTACGAAACAACAACAAAATACTCATGAGATTACATGTATTTTTTAATCAAAATCATATCAATAACAACAAAAACACGGAATCTGAGAAAATATCACACAAATCAACTTACCATACATCAAATCATCCAACTTAATCTCAGTGTCAAAACACATTCATGCATGATACGCAATACAAACGCCTGTCTTGTGGAGGCAAATATTGCTTGCGGTTAGCGCCTTAATTTGCAAAACAGCAAATGCAAGGGTGTATATGACACGATTTTTTTCACTTGCTAGGCAAGAATTAAACACGATTGGTTGATACCGAAAGAGTCGTCTGCACTCGTCGGTAAACATCCAATCTGATTGGCAGCTGTGCAATACCATTTTTTCTCGTGTAGCAATCACCTTCAAGGCATGCTTACCTACTCTCGCTAAATCCTAGCCTTCCTTGTGACGAGAAGTCCCCATGAAATGCTACTTCCTCACCCCACTCGCTTCAATCGCCAAATCTTGCGAGGAATGGGGGACTCACAAATAAACTCAAATGGAACGTGAACTTGTGTGTCTCTTAATGATTAACCAAAAGGCAAGGATTCTTACAAATAATCTGTTACAGGCACAATGTTGTCTAATGACCAAATTAAAGCTGTGATCTGTTTAAGTTTGACCATCAATCCACAAAAAATTTGACTTCAGTTCAGAAATCTTCACCTCTGATCTGTAGAAATGTATCAAAATACATGTACTAAGAATCCACTGTTCTCAGTCATTGACAGTACAAAGTTAATGCAATGCAAATAATTTTGTGCTGAAGTATTTTACAAATTCACAACCAGTTTTCTCTTTTTGTTTTTAAATAAAAATTTTCAGCTGCTTTAAAGGCAGAGTAAGCCTCCCGTAAACCATCACAGATACGGTCAGGCTTTTACACACAGTACAAACACCCTTTCATTTAAACACTCACCAATTGAGAACATCCTAGGTGCCCTCCGTAAAGAGCGAACAATTTTCAAAGAATTTATTTTTGCGTGGTTTATCTTACCCCTGAGCCATCGTGAACCCGTGTGATCCAGTTTTCCCCCTTTTTACAATGCAGTCGTCATAGTTAGTCATTTGAATGCGACTCGACGTGAGCTTATCTACAATAGCACGTTTTTTATGCAAGAAACAACGGCTGTGGTTCACAAGAACTCTAGCGATGGCTTTTGACTCTTGAGAGGAACGGCGATTTGCACTGATAAACCGGGCCGTCGTCTGCTACGACCCTTGCGTGACCCTGCTTCCGGGCTTTTTTTTTTTTAAACTTTCACAACTTCGAATTGTTCTGATCTTGTCTTGATGAAAAACGAATTCTTTTATGATTAAAGAATGTTTGTGTAACAAGCTGTCAATTTATTATTTAGATTTTAAAAGTTAGGTCTAGCGCAAAAACGAGGCGCCATTGTTCTTCAGGGCCAAGTCCACAAAAATAAATTCTTGGAAAATGTCTCACGCTCGACAGAAAGCAGCCAGGATGTTCCCGTTCGGTGAGCGTTCAAATGGAAGTATGCTTGTACTATATATTTTGACGCTCGGGGAGCTCTGTGATGGTTTACGGGAGGCTTACTGTGCCTTTAACATTTGAGCTGTTATACAAGATTTGGAGTTCTTCGTCTTTAGATACATTTCTGCATAGTACATGTACTTGTATATTCATCCTCTCTTGCGACAGTTACATTCTTCTTTTATCAGGACAAAATCCTTTCCTGCTTACTGGCAAAATCACATCTTCCATCGCATGTGAAGTATTATTGAGTACATGTGCCAACACACACGAATGCATTTAGGAAACCACTTTTTCACTGAAGATGTGTGCGTATGTGCGTGTGTGTGTGCATGTGTGTATGTGTGTGTGTGTGTGTGTGTGTGTGTGTGTGTGTGTGTGTGTGTGTGTGTGTGTGTGTGTGTGTGTGTGTGTAAGCGTGCCCACTGTCTGTCCGCAAATATTGAGTTACATTACACCACTGTTTCGTGGCATATAACACAAAACCATTCCTGATTACAAAATCAACCAATCCGCTTAACTGAAAGTTATAAATATATCAACAGCATACCTCTTCTTCTTCTTCAGCGTTCGACGATGGCTGTGTCTATATTCTTTGGCCCGTGATGTTGACGAAGTGGGAACAGCATACCTCAATCTCTACAATCACAGCATAGCTTTGATCATAGACATTCTCATACTGCTATTATCTTCGGTCAGCCAGGCCCCACCGTCACCAATAACAGTTGTTCCGGTGAGCAGCTGACCACCTCTGGAGAGTATAAACAGACAGATGTCTGCTATGTCCACTCTTCTGCCCGATCGTTGCACTGGAATGTTCTTCTTAAACATCTCCTTCATTTCACTGCTCATGCCCGCTCCGCCTGCAACACCAAGCGGGATTCTTTTCTTTACTTGGTGTTTTACGTCGTTTTCAACCACGAAGGTTATATCGCGACGGGGAAAGGGGGGGAGATGAGATAGAGCCACTTGTCAATTTTTTCTTGTTCACAAAAGCACTAATCAAAAATTTGCTCCAGGGGCCAGGCTTGCAACGTAGTACAATATATTACCTTACTGGGAGAATGCAAGTTTCCAGTACAAAGGACTTAACATTTCTTACATACTGCTTGACTAAAAATCTTTACAAAAATTGACTATATTCTATACAAGAAACACTTAACAAGGGTAAAAGGAGAAACAGAATCCGTTAGTCGCCTCTTACAACATGCTGGGGAGCATCGGGTAAATTCTTCCCCCTTACCCACGGGGGGTACCAAGCGGGATCATGGTAATGAGATCCGACACCGATACACGCACAGCCTGGCGGTGACCTTTTCTTCTGCTGATATTTTTTCGGTGTCGTCTGTCATATGAGCGTTGACGCGTTGAGCTGTCGTTATGCGCCATACATGGCCCAGCTCATCCGGCTTCAGCGTGTTTTTATATCGGAGTGATCCTTCTCCTAGACTGGTGGCTTTACAGGGCTGTCGAGTCCAGTCTACCCGGCTATTTGGCCATAGCTGGCTGGTTTGTTTATCTGAGGTGACCTTCCCCAGGGCTAGAACTTAAAATGCGGCTCTTGTTCGCATGATGCTCCCGTCATTGGACACCTGGGATGTTTCTTGAGTGTAACAGTGCCACCTGTTACCTCGCCCCATCCTGTTGGAAGCACCGCCAGTTGGTCCGCGACTGCTTATTCGTCCTGGCAAGCCTGGCTTATTTCGCAGCTAACCTCCATATCTGAAGGCCATCACACTATCCGCCACCTGTGAACGCGCCTGGTTGGGGGTGGTCGCCCCTACTGTCCCAGGTTCTGCTGATATGACAAAATCACCGAGACAGTCTACTTTTTCGAATTTCATTGTCAGTTCCTGGGAGATATGACACAATGTTTTAAGTGACCTGATGCTTTGCATTATGACGTCTTCTCTGAATGTTCTCACTTATGACGTCAGAGATGTCACTTTGGACTACAGGGTCAAGGGGAGAAGTCTTTGTTTGTTCAGTCGACATCGTTTGTCATTAAGTTGTGACGCAAAGGAAGATTAACAACAAGTGTGATTCAGCAATTCCTTTTTTTGTACTGAACCCTTTGTCATTCCAGATCATTGACTGACCCAAAACATGGACGTAACAAACCAAATCTCTATATTACGAGTAAACAGAAAAAAACCATTGGCTAGCGCCGTACTGTGTGGCAGCTCGCTTTCCTCAGTGAGAAAGCGGCCCCAATTTCCATGAGGCTAACCTCACAGGACAATGTGATACCAATACCAATACCACCCCTCAGTAAAACACCAAACAGGTTCATTTTAAGTTATTAAAAGCAATTAGGACAATGAACAGCAGTTCCTTTTTGCAGTGAAGCCTTTGTTATTATGGATCATTAGCTGATCCCGACATGGAAGTAACAAAAACCGAAACTCTATATTACAACCCCACAGTATAAAAACAAACAGGTTCCTCTTGAGTGGTTAAAAGCAAAGGAAGATAACATAATGTGTGATTCAGCATTTCCTTTTTTGCACTGAACCCTTTGTCATTCCGAATCATGGACTGACCCCAACATGGACATAACATACCAAACCTCTACATTACAGGTAAAGCCATGCGGAACATCTGATTTACATGCAACAGAGAGCTAGGGGAGGGAAATGTTAATTCATAACCACAATCCTTAGATGCATCTGGGGTTAATATATACATTTATAAAGTTTAAAGAAGCAGAAAGTTATTTGCCAAAAGCTTAATTCTTTCTTTTTTGTAGAATGTTAACATACCCGGAATAATGAAAATAACAAATTTATGATCATTGAAAGCAAAAAAGCTAACCTCGCTCTTTACAGCAACGACTTGACAGCTTTGATTCTGCTCATGCTGTTACTACTGGTGAGCCAGGCTCCCCCGTCAGCAATGATAGTCGTGCCGGTGAGCAGCTCACCACCCCTTGTCACCGTGAACAGACACACATCACCGATTTCCATGCGCCTGCCCATCCGCTGGACTGGGATGTCACTGAGAAATTTATCTCTAGCGTGACCCTCTACGATCGTGGCTCCTCCTGAAGAATTTGTGAAAAAAGTAGATAATTTCTTTTGATTTTTTTTCTACATTACTGTAGTTTCATTTTTGCTGATTTTTCTGTGTTTAAGCAGTTTCTGAGAGCTTCTTACTTTCTGACTTTTATAACATGATTTATCCAGCAGGATTCAGTCAAATGGGATTGTAATAACTGGGAAATGATCTTTGCAGAAAAGAAAAAGGGAACAGTGACAACTGTACAGGAGCCCAAAGGCATGTCGAAGAACAAGAAGAATGTGCACAGCTCTGCATAGAATCAACACTAGAACCATCACACACACACACACACACACACACACACACACACACACACACACACACACACACACACACACACACACACACACACACACAGTGACACACAAATACAAACACACACACACACACACAAAGGGAACAGTGACAACTGTAGAGGAGCCCAAAGGCATGTCGAAGAACAAGAAGAATGTGCACAGCTCCACAGTCTAGAATCAACACTAGAACACACAGACACAGACACACACACACACAGACACACACACACACACACACACACACACACACACACACACACACACACACACACACGCACACACACACACACACAGAGTGTGAAGTTTTAGGGGAAATTTGATGGGCAAGTGTGTATGGTTGTGTAAGAGAAAAAACAACCAAACAAAAAAACAGCCTAGGACTTAAGAAAAATGTAAACTTTTTTTTTTTAAGAATTTTAAAAAAAAGTCCACTCTTGCAGCTTAGACAGAGGCAACACTACACAGAAAAAAATAAAAACAACCAATTTCAAAAACTTACCAAGTCTCCGCATGCCCTCTGTGTCCTCAATGGGTCCGGGAGCAACACACATCACACGTATCCCGTTCTGCCCCCACTCAACCGCCATGTGTCGTGTCATGGCCTCTGTTCATGTGATGAACAAAACACCAGACAGATGTCATTTTAGACAGATACTCTACAGATACACATCGCACGTATCCCGTACTGTTCCCACTCTATACATGTATCGTGTCATCACCTCTGTTCATATGACAAACACAAAAACAGACAGATGTCATTTTAGACAGATACTCTACAGATACACATCACACGTATCCCGTACTGTTCCCACTCTATAAATGTGTCGTGTCATCGCCTCTGTTCATATGACAAACACAAAAACCGACAGATGTCATTTACACACAGATACACATCACACGTATCCCGTTCTGCCCCCACTCCACTGCCATGCGTCGTGTCATGGCCTCTGTTCATATGATAAACACAAAAATAGACAGATGTCATTTTCACACAGATAATCTGCAGATACGCACATACATGCCAAAGAAACAAATACTCCAACAAATGCCCATGGAAAAGCTTGGCATCATGAAAATTACAATCGCCTCCTGATTTATAATACATGCAGTTCCAAACCTTTTTGCTCTCCCTCTCTTTAAAATTGAGAACATAAACTTTTTTAATTTCATTGTGTAGATAACTTCTTACCAATGGCAGCTTTTGCAGCACCAACATGTGTCTGTAAGGATGTTCCACGGAAATGGAGTGTGGCGGTGATATTGATGATCACTCCTCCATTGGCCTGTGGAAAAAGAAAACAAGTTATACTAACTGCACACTGACAGTGGAACCCACCGTTTAAAACCACCCAATTTGAGACCACCTCCCTTTTCAGATCCTTTTTCTCAGATTGTCTGTTTGTAATCTCTGTAAATTTAACCCCATTTTAAAACTCCCTCCTTTCTAATTCATTGCCTCCCAGGTACGGATATATCCGTACCCACTCATATGGCTCTATCTGACCAGGTACGGATATATCCGCTCAGACTGTTAGCTAAAGTCGCTTCCTGTAACGTCCATCTAACACCTGCATTCCAGCGTGGTGATACACAATTACTACACAGTTACTACAATTCTGAGTGACAGCTGCTGCAGCACAGTAAAAAAAACTTGGTCAACATAGGTGGGGTAGAAAGTGTTAAGACCTGATTTTGTTAAATTGTTTGAAGGTCTTAATAGAGGGGTTCCACTGTACACATCTAAGGTACTAACAAGCACAACCATATCACACACACTGATTACATTCTTCTGTTTTTTATATCCTGGCCCTTTGCCACATTAGGCACACAAAAAAATAGTCTGTTTACGGTAACCCGACCGAACCTATTTTTTTCGCGCGACCCTAGACTTTTTTTGGCATTTGGGAAAAAAAAAATAAATAAAAGAAATAACGTAAAAATATGGTTTTTGGGACCAAAAAAAAAAAAAAAAAATCCCGACCTACCGACCCTATTTTTTTTGCCTATGTTACCGTAAACAGACCTATTTTTTGGGGGGGCCTTACCCAATTCTTACTTTCTCTCCTCAAGCCTTCATCTTCCTAATTTACTGAACCAACATATGTGGACAAATTTGCTAAGTTCAAGCAGTTCAAACAGTTACTCAGAGGTTTTACGTGCATTTAATTTTTATGTCACAATGTACACACCACTGCAAAAACTGCATTCAAAGCTGACAAATATGAACCAAAAAAACGTTCTCAATATTTTTGAAACTAAAATGCATTTCAAAGTACAAGGCAGTTACACATAGGGTTCTTGACAAATTAAAAATTCGCACATCATTTGCAGCAGGCGAAATCCATGAATTAATGTTCCGTCTATGTGTCTGCTTTTATACAAAGCCTGTATGATAAAAACAGTTACCTTCATGTACTTGTCAAAGATTGCTTTGCTGACATTGAAGGTACCAAGCGTATCAATCTCCATGACGGTCTTAAAGGCGTTGAAAGACATTGTCTCCAGTGGACACAGGAAGTTGCCGGCGGCACCTACAGTGCAACATGTGTGAATGAACTGATACAGCATTTACACCACAAGTCCAGAACTGCTCACATTCCAAAATCAAGACTCCAGATCAACAATATTTTTCTCTTTTTTCTTCTTCTTTTGTTGTACAGTGGAACCCCCCTTTTAAGACCTTCAAAAATCTGAGAAAATCAGGTCTTAAAAAGGAGGATCGAGTCTTAAAACGGGGGTACATTTACAGAGGTTATGAACAGAAAGTCCAAGAACACAGGGTCTTAAAATGGAGGAAGTCTTAAACGGGGGGTTCCACTGTACTAAGATAGGTTTCCCGGTCTCACATGCCCCAAATGGCTTGCCGTGAGGGCGTAAAGCTTAAACTTTCTTTTTCCTCGTTGAATATGCATGTTATTCAAAGTCGCCATGCATCAACCTCACATAGCAACTGATTTTGTTGTTCCATTAACAAGTAATATGGGTAGCTCCAAGTCCACCCCATCAAAACACGTACTAGTCAAAATGTACTTATTTTCCCACCTTCTGTCAAAAAACTATTCGTATTCTACATGAACCTTGTCTAAGTATCAAACAAAAAAGACAAAGAAGAATTATGTCCCACGTGTTTGACTCATCTGGTAAACTGGATGTGAAAGAACATCCATTTAAAAAAGACAAATATACATGTATACTTAAATTTAGTACACTATTTACATGAAACAAACTTGTAAAAATGTATATTCTCAAAATGGCTTACCATTTATGAGGTAGTCAATCCTGCCAAACTCTTTCAGTGCAGCATCTACAGCTTCAAGCACCATCTTTGGCTGAACAAAAGCAAGATAGAATGCATGTATATGTATTTTATGTTTTCATAAAGAAGCAGCACACAATCATTCATCATCCCCCCCGCCCTCCCCCCCCCCCCCCCCCCCCCCCCCCCCCCCCCGAGACAAAAAAACCCATGAATGACCAAATGTGACCCTCCACCACGAAATGAGTCGCATGTTACCTTTGCATGATGTTCATATTTTTACATTAAAAGAGTTTGTTATGCTCTATCCAGTGGTGAAAACCGTTTGAGAAAAGAGCGAAAACTTATTGAATTATAAGCATGTGACTAAGGTGACCCTCACACTGATACCTGCCACTCCGGACGTATATTAGGCCTAGCGCAGAACCGCGCGAGATGACATCTGACTCATTCCGTGGTGGTGGGTCACAAATGACTTTTTAACGGTTCTTGTCTTAGGCGCCAGGAGACTAACATGCAATCCTCAAAAAAAGATGCCAGTCTGAGGAATGGAACATTTCATAAAATATAACAGAGAACAACCACTCATTACGATTGCCAAGAGACTATACTTCTGCACAGAATACACAACTGTTGTCTATTTAGAGCAATTACCTCCCTTTTTACATTTAGTCAAACTTGTCATAAATTTTTTTTTTTTTTTTTAACGATCCAAAAACAATTTCATCTTATTCTTTGTCATTTTCTTATTCCAAAAACATATACATGTTATATTTGGATAACAAACAAGCTCTGAAAATTAAAAATATAAAAATTATGATTAAAATTAATTGTCCGAAATCGATTAAGAAACAATTTCATCTTATTCCTTGTCAGTCCCTGATTCCAAAAACACAGATATATGTTTGGATTAAAAACAAACTCAGTATGCTAAAAAGAATAGAGATACAGAAAAGCGTGTTATCCTGCTCAGCGCGACCATTACCGCACTATTCTGGCTTGTCGATTTCACTGCCTTTGCCACGAGCGGTGGACTGACGAAACTACGAGTATGCGGTCTTGGTGAAAAAATGCAGTGCTTTCAGTTTCATTCTGTGAGTTCGACAGCTTGACTAAATGTTGTTATTTCGCCTTACACAACTTGTTTATTTGATATTGTTGTTGGTGATCTGGCCCCGTCTGGTTAAGGGGGTTAAGCATTCGGCTTCTTCCCAGATAATATAATAACTGTCAGTCTTCCACAGAAGTCAACAATTCAGTCACCCAACCAAGTGACAGAATGTCTGATATAAAAAACACTTACTTTAAATTTGTGAAAACCAAATCCGCAACAGATAGACTGCTTATGTTCCAATCAAGAAGAATAAAGAAGAAAAAAAGGTTAAATTATGTCTGTCACAAGAACATGTTGTTTTGTCCTGAATCAAACGTTACAAAAATGTTAATATTTGTGAAACATTTTACCCTTCATTACCTGTCTAACGTCCATCTGCACGGGTAGGCATCTTCGTCCTGTGGCCTGCTGCAGAGTCTGTGCTGACAGCTGCAAGCGATCCATCTTGCGACCAAGGATGACAGTGTCACAGCCATGCCTTCAAGTTCAAGGGACAAAATAAATTCAATGAGAAACAAATCACTGCATTCATTTATGTGATTTAATATTTAGACTTGTCACTAGGTGGAAACAGTTTGTTTACAAGTAAAATGCAAAAGTGCCTCTGTAGCTGTGCACAAAGTACTTATTAAATAGAAAAGTGTTTTGCTATACATTAAGTGTGTGTGTGTGTGTGTGTGTGTGTGTGTGTCTGTCTGTCTGTGTGTACCTGTGTATCCATCTGTGTGTGTGTCTTATCTGGTTGTCTGTCTGTATTTGTATGTGCATGTGTCTGTATCTGCATGTTAATTGTTATAGTCTTTAACTGTATGGACTGGGTGGCCGAGTGGTAACGCACTTGCGCTCGGAAGCGAGAGGTTGCGAGTTCGACCCTGGGTCAGGGCGTTAGCAATTTTCTCCCCCCTTTCCTAACCTAGGTGGTGGGTTCAAGTGCTAGTCTTTCGGATGAGACGAAAAACCGAGGTCCCTTCGTGTACACTACATTGGGGTGTGCACGTTAAAGATCCCACGATTGACAAAAGGGTCTTTCCTGGCAAAATTGTATAGGCATAGATAAAAATGTCCACCAAAATACCCGTGTGACTTGGAATAATAGGCAGTGAAAAGTAGGATATGCGCCGAAATGGCTGCGATCTGCTGGCCGATGTGAATGCGTGATGTATTGTGTAAAAAAAATTCCATCTCACACGGCATAAATAAATCCCTGCGCCTTGAATATGTGCGCGATATAAATTGCATAAAATAAAAAATAAAAAAAATAAAAATCCCTGCGCTTAGAACTGTACCCACGGAATACGCGCGATATAAGCCTCATATTGATTGATTGATTGATTGTGTGTGTGTGTGTGTGTGTGTGTGTGTCTGTGTGTGTGTGTGTGTGTGTGTGTGTCTGTGTGTGTCTGTATGCAGCATGTATGTGTAGGGTGTGTATGTCACAATACCTCATGAAAACTTCAGCAATGGTGAAGCAGATTCCAGATCCACCACCAGTGATGAAGGCAACTTTATTTCTGTGAACAAGAGTAACAGCACTGATGACAATGACAGTTATACACGCAAATAGCAGTGTGCAGGTACCTGCTGTGAAACAAAAATGACACAGAAAGTGAATATATATATATACCTCAATGATCAATATATTCCTTGCCTTCTATGACTGTGAGCTATAGGTGGTGTGCATGACAAAGTGCCAAACTGGGACAGAACCAAGCACTGCGCATCTGATAGGCTGAAATCCCAAACAAATCTCAGTTTCAACCAGCGCTTTGTTTCCACCCAGTTACTGAGTTAGGCACTTTTTTGTGCACACCACCCCAGATCGAATGCAACAGAATCTTGCAAAATAGTCACTTTAGTTATTCCTGCCAACAGCTAGTGCAATAACTTTTTGTGTAGCAGAGTTTACTACTAACTTGGTCTCTTAAGCCAAGATTTCCAAGCTATTCTGAAAGCTTCAGCATATTGTAAATCGGACAGTGGGTTATGACTAAGGTTTTCATATTGTAAATCGGACTTTGGGTTATAAATGTGAAAGTGAGATCCGTTATGACTAAGGTTTTAACTTTTAATATTTAGTGTGGTAAATTCAAACTCAAAGCTCTATCCGACACGGACAGCGTATAACCTGTACACAAATACTGATATGCCACCAAATGTGATACAAATGACACAATCTTTTTAAAATTGTATCAATTACAGTCTACCAAAATCCCCTTGTACTTTACTTTTATAGCTGTGGAGACGACAGCATTCTTCCCTGAATAACAGCATCACTCAAATTATGACACAGCTATAGACTCGCCTCAAAATGTCCTTCTGAAATATATACTCGTAGCTGTCCATGCATCTTTCAACTGGTTCTGCTTTTCCAGACATAATCGAAGAATAAGTGTAGACTGCGTGCTTTTCCTTTCACTTTTCTACTGTCCAGTGTCTGCTACCGGGGTCAAAGTTTACATGTAAACTAGTCACATGACTTCCTCGTGACGATTCAAGCAACATGGCCGCTGCCAGGGTGAAGATGCCCTCCTCTGGAGTTCTGCTTGCTGCAGGTAGTTTTGGAAGCTTTTTTAACACATATTTTCATCACATTGAAAGTTATTCTCATTCCTAATTGTTGGAATTTAACAGGCAAAGATTCCGACGAGCCATCGCACTTAAATTTTTGTCAGTTTCGTTTTGTTTGGGTTTTGGTTGATTAAAGTGACGGAAATAAATGAGGACGTACTTGAGTTGAACTTGTGAAGTTCGAAGAGCCAACTGGACACGGAAGCGATTTTTGATGTAATACAGTATTATTGTGCGAAGTGTAATATCTGAGCTGTACTTTAACCGACAACGAATGGAATAACTTATCATCGGCCCCCTCCCTGGAGTCGTTTCACTCCCCTCTCGGCAGCAGTCTCCTGCAGCCGGGCATGAGAGCCCCTTGAACGCACTCTCCCCTGTACATAGTTTTAACCTCTCCACCTTTTTACATTTAGTCAAGTTTTGACTAAATGTTTTAACATAGAGGGGGAATCGAGACGAGGGTCGTGGTGTCTGTGTGTGTGTGCGTGTGTGTGTGTGTAGAGCGATTCAGAGTAAACTACTGCCGTACTGGACCGATCTTTATGAAATTTGACATGAGAGTTCCTGGGTATGATATCCCCGGACGGTTTTTTCATTTTTTCGATAAATGTCTTTTATAACGTCATATCCGGCTTTTTGTAAAAGTTGAGGCGGCACTGTCACACCCTCATTTTTCTATCAAATTGATTGAAATTTTGGCCAAGCAATCTTCGACAAAGGCCGGACTTCGGTATTGCATTTCAGCTTGGTGGCTTAAAAATTAATTAATGACTTTGGTCAAATCAGAAAATTGTAATTAATTTTTTTTTATAAAACGATCCAAATTTACGTTCATCTTATTCTTCATCATTTTCTGATTCCAAAAACATATAAATATGTTATATTTGAATTAAAAACAAGCTCTGAAAATTAGAAATATAAAAATTATGATCAAAATTAAATTTTCGAAATCAATTTAAAAACACTTTCATCTTATTCCTTGTCGGTTCCTGATTCCAAAAACATATAAATATGATATGTTTGGATTAAAAACACGCTCAGAAAGTTAAAATTAAGAGAGGTACAGAAAAGCGTGCTATCCTTCTCAGCGCAACTACTACCCCGCTCTTGTCAATTTCACTGCCTTTGCCACGAGCGGTGGACTGACAATGCTACGAGTATACGGTCTTGCTGAAAAATTGTATTGCGTTCAGTTTCATTCTGTGAGTTCGACAGCTTGACTAAATGTTGTATTTTCGCCTTACGCGACTTGTTTGTTTTATTGAAGGTTAAGATATATTATATGGCAAGTAAGTTATGTTATGAACTTGTCATACTTTTATGGTGTGTACATTAATCTTCATTGAGATTGACTTTCCATGTTAAAAACGTCTAGCTTGTGTGGCAATATCTCACAGTTACAACACGTATTGTACATACATGTACTTGTCTAAGGAACCGACAAGGAATAAGATGAAAGTGTTTTTAAATTGATTTCTAAAATTTAATTTTGATCATAATTTTTATATTTTTAATTTTCAGAGCTTGTTTTTAATCCAAATATAACATATTTATATGTTTTTGGAATCAGAAAATGATGAAGAATAAGATGAATGTAAATTTGGATCGTTTTATAAATTTTTTTTTTTTTTTACAATTTTCAGATTTTTAATGACCAAAGTCATTAATTAATTTTAAAGCCACCAAGCTGTACCAATGCAATACCGAAGTCCGGCCTTCGTCGAAGATTGCTTGGCCAAAATTTCAATCAAACTTTTACAAAAATCCGGATATGACGTCATCAAAGGTATTTATCGAAAAAAAGAAAAAAAACGTCCGGGGATATCATTTCCAGGAACTCTCATGTCAAATTTCATAAAGATCGGTCCAGTAGTTTGGTCTGAATCGCTCTACACACACACATGCACAGACACACACACACACACACACATACATACACCATGACCCTCGTCTCGATTCCCCCTCTATGTTAAAACATTTAGTGGTAACGCACTTGCGCTCGGAAGCGAGAGGTTGCGAGTTCGACCCTGGGTCAGGGCGTTAGCAATTTTCTCCCCCTTTCCTAACCTAGGTGGTGGGTTCAAGTGCTAGTCTTTCGGATGAGACGAAAAACCGAGGTCCCTTCGTGTACACTACATTGGGGTGTGCACGTTAAAGATCCCACGATTGACAAAAGGGTCTTTCCTGGCAAAATTGTATAGGCATAGATAAAAATGTCCACCAAAATACCCGTGTGACTTGGAATAATAGGCCGTGAAAAGTAGGATATGCGCCGAAATGGCTGCGATCTGCTGGCCGATGTGAATGCGTGATATATTGTGTAAAAAAATTCCATCTCACACGGCATAAATAAATCCCTGCGCCTTGAATATGTGCGCGATATAAATTGCATAAAAAAATAAATAAAAAATAAAATAAAAATCCCTGCGCTTAGAACTGTACCCACGGAATACGCGCGATATAAGCCTCATGTTGATTGATTGATTGATCTAATGAGTATGATCATTATTAATCCTACTGGCCATCAAAAAAATCCATTTGCATGGATCTCTGTAGACAGTGACATCAGTGCATTTTAGCATTATCAAAAGTTTATGGCACTGGCAGTTTCAGGGATTTTTTTTTTACGCACTTGTATTGACTACCTACACTTTTGAGGGTTTGAACTTATGAAATATTCTTTTATGAGCTTATTTAAGATTATGAACTAAGTAGGTTGGGAAAAATCTGCATCATGCTGCAACGTCTGGCACCAATTTTAGTTGCTGTATTTACTATTAATTGTGTGAATATCCAATAACTTTCAGGTCTGCAGGTGTTTCTGGCCACTGTCATCCAGGCTGAAGCGCTCATACCCATCATTCCTGTGCTGTGTAAATCCAACGATATACCTGACTTCAAGATCGACACAGCTCGGCTGACCATTGACAATGACCAACGGTCAAACATGGATCTTGTCCTGTACATGCAGAGCAAAGAGTGTCATGAGGTTTGTGTCGTCTTAGCAAGGTGTGTTCATGTGAAAATGTTGTGAACCCTTGTACTTGTATTTTGGCAAAATGGGCCAAAATTGTCTGCTTTGGTGGAAGCGTGCTTATCTGTGTGCCTTGTTTGCTTACTATCAAAGGATGTGCATGCAGGTGTGCTGAAAGTTTCTTAAGTATATCTTGTGTTTCTTTGTAAAATTGATGCTCCTTGTTGGAGTACCTTATCGTGTGTGTGTGTGTGTGTGTGTGTGTGTGTGTGTGTGTGTGAGTGTGTGTGTGTGTGTGTGTGTGTGTGTGTGTGTGTGTGTGTGTGTGTGTGTGTGTGTGTGTGTGTGTGTGTGTGTGTGTGTGTGTTCCTTGTTTGAGTACCTGAGTGTCCCTATGAATTCAAGTTTCTTTGTGTGTGTGTGTGTGGGTGTGGGTGTGTGTGTGTGTGAGTGTGTGAATCAGAATCAGAATCAGAATCAGAATCAGAATCAGAATTTATTGTCATTAAAGCACATAGCCTATTGACACATTCAAGATACATAAGTACAGGAAAAAATAGCAATATAACATAACATACATGTAATACAAAACCAAGTGGAACAGGGTGAACAAAGAGGACCTGAAGATGAGCATATGTTATTGAGGACTGTTGGAAGACGCATTGCATCTGCGTAGTTGAAAACAATCGTACACATATTTTGCCAATTGTGTGTGTGTGTGTGTGTGTGTGTGTGTGTGTGTGTGTGTGTGTGTGTGTGTGTGTGTGTGTGTGTGTGTGTGTGTGTGTGTGTGTGTGTGTGTGTGTTCCTTGTCTGAGTACCTGAGTGTCCCTATGAATTCAAGTTTCTTTGTGTGTGTGTGTGTGTGTGTGTGTGTGTGTGTGTGTGTGCCACTCACGGTGTGTGTGTTGTTTTTAAACCTGACAGAGGCTTGACTTGCAGTGCTGTGGTTTCAGTGTGACCTGCGGCCAGTGGCCAGAATTGACACAAACTGCACGGTGCTGGTGGACACACGCTGGCCGACCAGGGTGGAGATCAGACCACTCAACGGAACCATCATGAACACCACTTTATCATGCTGGTCAGGGTCTTCACATATGCTTCTTCTGTCTTCACTTTGTGTTTCTTTTTCTGTCTTTCTCTCTCTCTCTCTCTCTCTCTCTCTCTCTCTCTCTCTCTCTCTCTCTCTCTCTCTCTCTCTCTCTCTCTCTCTCTCTCTCTCTCTCTCTCTCTCTCTCTCTCTCTCTCTCTCTCTCTCATAATATGTTGTGTAGTGCTATTTTTTATTTTTTAATTATATCACTGGAAATTTTATTGTTGTTTATGTTTATATTCTTGTTTTTTACAATTTTGAAAGAATTGATTTTATCAGTTCAGTGGTTTAGCTTACCTTTTTCTAAATGGAGCAGTTTCACTTCACATGTCTTAATTATGCAGTCTTAGAACTTCCAGTCCCTGAATTCAACATTCTTTTCTCAAGTTTTTGTTTTGTTTTGTTTTAAATTTTATTTGTATTATCATTTAGTGCTTCAAACAACACGCACCTATTCCAAGAGAGGGGAGAGTACACAATCTTCATCCAGCAGAACGAAGAGGATGACATGGACTGTCGCTTTGCGCCAATGAACGCCCCGCCTGATGCTAACATACGTAAGCTAGTGTGTCCAAAAAGTGTTAGCTTTTCTGCCGTCTGAGGTTAACTACAAACAAGTCGCGTAAGGCGAAATTACTACATTTAGTCAAGCTGTGGAACTCACAGAATGAAATTGAACGTAGTCCGCCGCTAGTGCAAAAGGCAGTGAAAGTGACGAGCCTGTTTGGCGCGGTAGCGGTTGCGCTGTGCTTCATAGCACGCTTTACTGTACCTCTCTTCGTTTTAACTTTCTGAGCGTGTTTTTAATCCAAACATATCATATCTATATGTTTTTGGAATCAGGAACCGACAAGGAATAAGATGAAAGTGTTTTTAAATTGATTTTGAAAATTTAATTTTGATCATAATTTTTAATTTTTTTAATTTTCAGAGCTTGTTTTTAATCCAAATATAACATATTTATATGTTTTTGGAATCAGAAAATGATGAAGAATAAGATGAACGTAAATTTGGATCGTTTTATAAAAATAATTTTTTTTTTACAATTTTCAGATTTTTAATGACCAAAGTCATTAATTAATTTTTAAGCCACCAAGCTGAAATGCAATACCGAAGTCCGGCCTTTGTCGAAGATTGCTTGGCCAAAATTTCAATCAATTTGATTGAAAAATGAGGGTGTGACAGTGCCGCCTCAACTTTTACAAAAAGCCGGATATGACGTCATCAAAGACATTTATCGAAAAAATGAAAAAAAGGTCCGGGGATATCATACCCAGAAACTCTCATGTCAAATTTCATAAAGATCGGTCCAGTAGTTTACTCTGAATCGCTCTACACACACACACGCACACACACATACACATATACACACATACACCATGACCCTTGTCTCGATTCCCCCTCTATGTTAAAACATTTAGTCAAGACTTGAATAAATGTAAAAATGGTAACCTATGCATGTCAGAAAATAACAAGCTAAACGTAAAAACCTGTGAAGAACTAATGGTTATTTAAGTACTCTACGATCTAACCCAGTTGGTCAAAAAATGTTGTCAAAAGTTTAAATATTGTTACTGATCATTTTGTAGGAACAAAGATTTGGGACTTTCTTTAGAAGTAGGTATTAAAATGGTTTTTTTCTGCAAAGTCTTTCATGAAACTAGATTCAAAGAAAAGAATTGTAACTATATACAGTGTTTCATAATGTTGTTTTATGGAAAGACACATCTGTATGTCTTACTGAGTGTGAGTGAAAAGATAGATATGTTTAACCGCTTGGGTTACATGCAAATTTCACACCCTCAAATAAAATCAAAATCAAAGAAAAGTAACTTTACTATCTCAAAGCTATCAACTAGAATATTCTCTTGATTTCCTGTGCTTGCAGCAATCTACATAGCTATTGGCATGGCATTCTTCCTAGCTGTGTTCTGGGCAGTTGTCAAGACAATGTACAAGTGAGTGGTTCTTACGAAGACGTTTTGATGAAAACTTGTAACTTTGATCGGTTGCTTTTAATGGAAATTTGTGTTTGTTGAGATTTTTATTGTGTGTTTTTTGTTTAGTTTTTGTGGTGTTTTTAAAAAAAAAAATGCATACATGTATCCAGATTTATGCATTTGGCCTGTTTTCCACTAGTTTCTAGTTTTTCAGGCATATGTATTTCTCCATTGATTTGACCCATTACAGATTCTAAAAGGAAAGCTTTTGTTTGATTGCATTACGCATTTTGCTCTAGCTGTATGCTGAGTTAATACACACTTGCTTACAGTTTTAATGTAATCCTTTGTGTTGCAAGCACTGTTTATACAGTGGAGTCCAGCTATAACGAACCTGGGTATAACGAAATCCCTCTTTTAACAAACTGCCATTGATTTCCCGGCAGACAGCCTTCTATTTCTTACTTGTTACTTTCCGGCTACATCGAACCTTTTGAACTCATTTGCATAACGAACCCCTCTTTTAACAAACACGTTTTCATCGCCCCAGTGCCGTTTTGTCTCTAAAAGTCACAAGGCTACAACAAACTGGTGTCAATAATTGTCTCCAAAGACAAAAATACACAAAAATACACAAACACAAGTGCACATCTCGTGATGAGCGAACTCTGAACAAACTAACAGCGGGAGGTGCAGGGAACAGATTGAACCAAAACGGCCGAAAGTTGTGGTGACGTCATGACATTTTGCGATGTACGTCAGCGAAGCTCGTGCACATGTGGTCTGTCTTGCTAAAAACAATGGCTGACGAACATGGTTTCGAAATCTGGAACTGTTTTTTTGTTTTCTCCGATCCGTGACCGAGTGACGCGATATAGAACCACACGTTCGTTTGAATCAATACTCGCCTCAGGCAGTGAAGTAAATTGCTCAACACTGTGGACAATCCGGAGTGCAGTTATGTCCCGTGAATGAGCGAGTCAAAGTTTTATCGTGCAAACTTACGCTTTTCATGCACCTCCCACTGTTAGTTTGCCTCTCTCTATGGATTATATTATGAAGCTGTTGAAAACATGCAGAGATTGTACTCTCCAAGGAAAGATCGATGGGACGATCATTTGAAGGTGATTGGGAAAACTTGTCTTGAGGCCATTTAGGGTTGAAAACTCTACAGCGAATTACTGATATAACGAACTAAAATGTATCTCCCTTGAGATTCGTTGTACCCGGACTCCACTGTATGTGTTTTTCTGTCTGTGCTCTTGTAAAAATACTTATTCAGAAAAATGGGTTATTTGAATTCAAGTTTGTTGTTTGTTGATTTGTTTCTTCTTTCTTCTGTGTAGGCGTGGTGTATTTCACAGAATCATCTGCTTCTGGAGTACTGAGAGTGTCATGTCTGTAAGTGCTCTCTTAATTTATTCAAATAATTACAAATAACAATGTCGCATACAATAAATGAAATAAATGGAGCACAACAAGCAAACCTTATCAACGTGCTCTTAAAAACAATATAGTATTTGATTTTGCGGACGAATCTAAAGTATGTCAAAAGGATAAGGGGATTTGTGACCCTCCACCACGGAATGAGTCGCATGTCACCTTTGCGTGATTTTTAGATTTTTACATTTTCTTATAGAGTTGTTTATGCTCTGTCCAGTGGTGAAAACCGCTTTAGAAACCAGCGAAAACTTTTCAAGTTATAAGCCTATGACTAAGGTGACCCTCACACTGTTACCAGACACTCCGCGGACTTATATTAAGCCTAAGCGCAGAACCGCGCGAGGTGACATGCGACTCATTTCGTGGTGGAGGGTCACATTTGTAAAACTAAAAGGGGAAAAGTAGGATGAAGAAAACAAAAAGCAACAGAAATGCACAAATAAAAGCAACAAAAGTGCTCTCTTATTCATCTTTTGTGATTTTATGTTTTATCATTTTGTCATTAGCTTATTGTTTGGCGTTTAAGCTAGTTTTTACTTATAAAACATTTGCTCTGTTGAAGTTTAGCTAGCAAGAACACTTGGTTGGTTGGCTTGGTGGTTTGATATGATTTGCAGTGAATATGTTAGTGCTGCCATTTTGTAGAGTTTGCTGGCAAGTCAATGTTTTGAACTTGTTTTCATTCATTTATAAGTTATATGTTTCTACCTCATACAAAGGGACGGTAGGATTTTTATATCTTCAGTTGATAGTGGAATGCTACATCAGTAGCTGTCTAACAGATTATGGTTAAAAACAATGCAAGTGTATGTTTGTCAGAGTATACAGTGGAACATCTTTTTTAAAACTTCAACAATTCTGACAAAAATGCATCTTGATGGGTGGGAGTGTTAGATATAGTGATAAATTTACAGACCTCATGGACAGAAAATCTCAGAAAACAAGGTCTTAAAATGGGGGAAGTGGGGCAGGGATGTAGCTCAGTCGGTAGCGCGCTGGATTTGTATCCAGTTGGCCGCTGTCAGCGTGAGTTCGTCCCCACGTTCGGCGAGAGATTTATTTCTCAGAGTCAACTTTGTGTGCAGACTCTCCTCGGTGTCCGAACACCCCCGTGTGTACACGCAAGCACAAGACCAAGTGCGCACGAAAAAGATCCTGTAATCCATGTCAGAGTTCGGTGGGTTATAGAAACACGAAAATACCCAGCATGCTTCCTCCGAAAACGGCGTATGGCTGCCTAAATGGCGGGGTAAAAAACGGTCATACACGTAAAATTCCACTCGTGCAAAAAAACACACGAGTGTACGTGGGAGTTTCAGCCCACGAACGCAGAAGAAGAAAAAAAAAATGGGGGAAGTCGTACTTCGGGGTGTCTTAAAAGGGGCGGTGGGGGGTGTTCCCTGGAGTTCTGTTTGAAATAATAATAATCCTAGATATTTTGTTGTCACAGGATTTTGGAACACCCACTAGCATCAACCCTACAGATGAAGCAGCGTCAGGAAGCAACAATGCAGAACAGACCAAAGTGAAGAAGGAACGTCTACGATCTCTTGACACCTTTAGAGGGTATGTATGTGTGTTCTACGCACAGGATTGGCTTTCATGTCAAACTGAATCCAGGGATGGCAGTCGGCAAAGATCCAACACTTTTTCACATTGCCAACAACTTTGGCATCATTTTGGTAGATCTTCTTAACACATTTTTATGGTTTAGAAAAGGTGACGCAAAGGACTGCCTTAATTTTAGAAAATTGTCGAAACTTGTATAGCCATTTCAGCAAATATTTCCTGAAGAAAATAAATCCTTGCAACAATCCTGGAGTCTGCACTGTGACATTTTCATGTTCAAGTCTGATGATTTGTGATTTGTATTTATCTACAGGGGCAGAAAACCTGTACCCATTACTTTATTTTGGTCTGGATTGCTTGCCTTTGTTCAAATAGGTACTACAATGGAAACATAATGCACAAGAGCATGTTTCCCATGTCATATATATGTACTTGAGTAAAAGATGTATGCAAGTGTTTTAGACAAGCAGATTTACCAAAAATCTCTAGTGTATCTTCTGTTTGAATTTGTTCATGATGACAAAAGTGACTCTTTTTTTTTGCAGCTGTGATATTAAATGTTTTTGTTGAAGAAGAGTCCATAGTAAACTGCAATTATTTTCTTCATAGGCTATCAAAAGTGATAACAAACTTTGTGAATTACTGTGGTGGCTACTCCTGGTTTTACCACAACAGGGGTTTAACACTTTCGTGACGGGATGCGACTATATTAGTAATAGCGCTGCAACGCCCACGGACGGGAAGCGACTATTTTAGTATTAGACATACAAGGTACACGACTCGTGATTGCTTCCCGGTTTTTGAAGCTTGCAAATAAATTGAGTTGTTTCCCTTGATACACTTGGCGTCCCCTTCTGCCATTTGCAAATCCGCCTGATTTGTGTGCGTTTTTGAGGAAAAAAAATGAATCAAAGGCGAGCCTTGTCTCGGGAGGAGATTCTTCGGATGTTGGACCTAGAGGATCCCGTAGAGCATGATTCGGACGTATCGTTTTCGCCTCACGAAAGCGATACAAGCAGTGAAAGTGAGGAAGAAACAGTCCCGTTGTTGCTAGTACGAGTCGGCAAACTACACGTGGTTGGCGGTGATACTGCTAGACGAACATGTATCTCGGAATCGTGCAGGAGCTATAGGGGCGTGGCAGCACTGATAACAATGGATGGCTGGAGCCTTCAAATCTTTTTGGAATTGTTCATAGGTGTACAGTTGGTACTTTGTTGTGAAAATGTGACTTATATTCAATATGGATTACCTAGACATCATTTGGTGAGTGTTAGATCTACAGTTTTGTTTCATTTGAGTCAGGATGCTGTGAGTGAATGCGTGATTTGCTTGTTTTTTTCTTTGTACTGTCTCCTTATTTCTGTGTACAATGTTAACAATATTTCAGCTAATTCATAGGTTTTACACCTTGTTTGGTTATAACATTATTTATAATACTTTCTGTTAAAAAATAACTTTTAAAAAAAGCAGTAGAAAATAAAACACACAAAAAAACGTTAAAAAACACAAATTATCCCCCTTTCACCCCCCTTTCACCCCCCTTTGCTAAAACAAATCGCGTGACAAACTTATAAATAGCACGACTGAACTGGGCATCCATTTTTGAATTAGTACACAAAATTTGGTGGTGATTGGACTTAATTCAAGCTTGCTAGACAGATTTCTTTACAGTTACTGATTTTTGGGAAGTTTCTTGGTGGCAAGCTTGGGCAGGCAGGACGTAAACGCCGTGGCAGTGCTAGTCACAATAGTGTTAAGACAAGCAGACGTTGGTCCCGTTTGATTCTTCCTGCTGATGAAAGTAAAAGTTTTGCTACTGTGATGTAAAATGCTGTTGTTTTTGTGTGTTTGTATGTGTGGTTTTTGTTTGTTTGTTTCTTTTTTTTTTTTTTTTTTTTTTACCAAAGTAGAGTATAATTAATAACAAAGTGTGACTTTTTTTCTTCATAGGCTATCAATAGTGATAATGATCTTTGTGAATTATCGCGGTGGCTACTACTGGTTCTTTCGTCATTCCAAATGGAATGGTCTGACAGTGGCCGACCTGGTGTTTCCATGGTGAGTGGTTGGTGTGCAGGGGAACTCTACAGTAGAACTCAACTCTACTCTGCATTATGTTTGTGTTTTCCTTCTGTGTTTTCCTGCATGCATTGTGGTATTGCAATGCTTGCTCTCAACATCTGTGCAAAAATGGCATCGCTTCAAGCATTTACAGTACTGTTCTTTTCAATGTAATTCTGTAAATTTTTCTGAGTACAGCATTCAATATTTTCAGCATTGCTTTTTTTTAAGGTTCATTGCGTAATAATATTTTTAATGCAGACGAGACCCCCCGCGGGTTAGGGGGAAGAATTTACCCGATGCTCCCCAGCATGTCGTAAGAGGCGACTAATGGATTCTGTTTCTCCTTTTACCCTTGTTAAGTGTTTCTTGTATAGAATATAGTCAATGTTTGTACAGATTTTAGTCAAGCAGTATGTAAGAAATGTTAAGTCCTTTGTACTGGAAACTTGCATTCTCCCAGTAAGGTTTGTACTACGCGTTGCAAGCCCCTGGAGCAATTATTTTTATTAGTGCTTTTGTGAACAAGAAACAATTAACAAGTGGCTCTATCTCATCTCCCCCGTCGCGATATAACCTTCGTGGTTGAAAACGACTATAAACACCAAATAAAGAAAGAAAGAAAGAATGCAGACGAGAGAGCAAACTTGCCACTAATTCCTGTGCATGCAGGCAACACGTACACACTCTTTGGCTGTTGGGTTTTCATTTTTCTTTTGTTGTATTTTATGTTTGCTTTGTCTTGTGGATGAAGCTGAAAGCTTAATACTGTACCTTGAGTGACAATGCATGGAAATGGAGTTTTCCTTTTTGGAATAAGTAATTACTATGATTGGCAATCGCTATTTTTAAAAGTAAAATTTTGACTTTACTGAATTCTCTTTTTTTGTCATCTAAGTACGTACCTGTGCTTTCAGCTACATCCACTGAGCTACTTTTGAAAACTAACAAGTTCATGCTAGGTCTTTGCACTTACTAACAACTGCATGCTTGTTGTGTCTTTGTGTACCTCGCCCTGTAGACTTAGCTTGACCATCATGATCTTTGTGAATTACGGGGGCGGCGGCTACTGGCAGTATACACACTCCATCTGGGATGGTTTGACAGTGGCCGACCTGGTTTTCCCTTGGTAGGTTCCTCTTGATCCCAGCACAGTGGAACCCTCCTTTTCAGACCTCAAAACATCTGAGAATATTAGTGACCCTCCACCACGGAATGAGTCGCATGTCACCTCGCGCGGTTCTGCGCTAGGCGTAATATAAGTCCGGGGAGTGTCTGGTAACAGGGTGTGGGTCACCTTAGTCACAGGCTTATAACTCAAACAGTTTTCGCTCTTTTCTAAAACGGTTTTCACCACTGGATAGAGCATAAAAACCTCTTTAGAAAAATGTAAAAATATGAAAATCATGCAAAGGTGACATGCGACTCATTTCGTGGTGGAGGGTCACATATTAGGTCTTAAAAAAGGAGGGGAGCTTAGAATTGAACTAATAAATTTACTGACATTTTAAAAAGAACATCTGAAAAATAAGTTTTTGGGGTTTTTGTATTTTTTAATGAGAAGTCTTAAAACTGAGAGGTGGGGGGGGGGGGTGGGTGGGGAGGAAGGGAGGTTGTCTTAAAAGAGGGGTTCCACTGTTTCCATTCTTTTAGAGTTTAAGGTACACCTTAAAGGGGTAGCGATTTTTTGTTATGACAGCGTATTGTGAGTACAGAATAAAATACTGAATGATAAGAAAATAGTAAAGTTCTCAACAACTAACTCACTGACTCGCTTAGAGAAGCATGTACAGTTTATATGAACAAAACAGCATGTGTTTCAGACCAGACTGTCTTTTTTTTTATAATCTGATGCAGTTTTAGAAATTTACGAACAAACAGGATGTCAATTTAATTATTACAATTCTACTGAAATGGCGTGGTGTTTGGACAAACGGCAAATTTCATTTTGCTGATGCATGTTGCTTACTCGAGCTGAACTAACAATGCTAGTGAGTGGTCCTTATGTTATGCTTTATAAATATTAACAAAACTTGATTCAAATTAATTTTCTTTGTTTCGTGCATAATTCTTCTTTATATTTTGGGTGTCTTTTTTATATTTAGTCAAGTTTTGACTAAATATTTTAACATCGAGGGGGAATCGAAACGAGGGTCGTGGTGTATGTGCGTGCGTGTGTGCGTGCGTGTGTGTGTGTGTGTGTGTGTGTGTGTAGAGCGATTCAGACTAAACTACTGGACCGATCTTTATGAAATTTGACATGAGAGTTCCTGGGTATGAAATCCCCGAACGTTTTTTTCATTTTTTTGATAAATGTCTTTGATGACGTCATATCCGGCTTTTCGTGAAAGTTGAGGCGGCACTGTCACGCCCTCATTTTTCAACCAAATTGGTTGAAATTTTGGTCAAGTAATCTTCGACGAAGCCCGGACTTCGGTATTGCATTTCAGCTTGGTGGCTTAAAAATTAATTAATGACTTTGGTCATTAAAAATCTGAAAATTGTAAAAAAAAATAAAAATTTATAAAACGATCCAAATTTACGTTTATCTTATTCTCCATCATTTGCTGATTCCAAAAACATATAAGTATGTTATATTCGGATTAAAAACAAGCTCTGAAAATTAAATATATAAAAATTATTATCAAATTTTTTTTTTCGAAATCAATTTAAAAACACTTTCATCTTATTCCTTGTCGGTTCCTGATTCCAAAAATATATAGATATGATATGTTTGGATTAAAAACACGCTCAGAAAGTTAAAACGAAGAGAGGTACAGAAAAGCGTGCTATCCTTCTCAGCGCAACGAATACCCCGCTCTTCTTGTCAATTCCACGGGCACTGCCTTTGCCACGGGCGGTGGAGTGACGATGCTACGAGTATACGGTCTTGCTGCGTTGCGTTGCGTTCAGTTTCATTCTGTGAGTTCGACAGCTACTTGACTAAATATTGTATTTTCGCCTTACGCGACTTGTTTTTCTCTTTCTTTTGCATACATGTATCTTTTGACATTCTGCTATCAGTTGGCATTGTTCCTGTTATTGTTGTTGTCTGTCTGTCTGTCTGTCTGTCTTTCTGTCTGTCTCTCTGTGATTGTGTGACAAAATGTACTTACTTTATATGATTGCCTGTTGATGTTGTGTATTTTGACTGGTCTATTTCTTGTATACGATGAGCCATATCTTAACGCCCACAAGGCAATACAGTGCATACATTCACTTGCATATATTAGATGCACACAGCTGATAAGAAGCGTAAAAGCTGAACTGATGAAGTAAAATAGATATGCCTTGGTGACTGAAAAATAAAATGTAACTTTTCCTCTACCAAAGTCAGTGAATATTAGCTTCATATGTTTCCATTTTAAAGCAGTATGATAAGCTTGATGGCCAAACCAAAGTTTAAAGCACCACGCTTGTTACTTAACAGAAAATCTTGTTTCTTTTGGGTTTTTTAATTGATTACCCCAAAACATATGTGCGCAGGTCAATTATTTTCTTGTAGTGTATGCTAATGTACCGCCAAGTGAACTAGTTAAGTATGACTGCTGTGTACATGAATCAGTGATACATTTCAGGTTTGTGTACATCATGGGTACAGCCTTGATGCTTAGTTTTCAAGGACAGCTGCGTCGTGGAACGCCAAAAATCAACATGTTCTGGAAAATTGTGCGTCGCTCGATCATTCTCTTTGCACTTGGTCTTCTCATCAATTCCGGTGGAAAGAGTGATGGTAAATGACGACAAGCTGATCATGGTTATATGTGTTTGTGTGTGTGTGTGTGTGTGTGTGTGTGTGTGTGTGTGTCTGTCTGTCTGTCTGTCTGTCTGTCTGTCTGTCTGTCTGTCTGTCTGCCTGTCTGTCGGTTAGATGTATGGTCTTTGTATTACTGTTTGCGCTGAGGGTTAGGGTGGGGGGGTGGGATGAGATCAGCATCTAACAATGCAGATTACTCTATTGACTGTAACTTAAAACTTTGCTAAATACCAAATCAGGTTTAATGAAACCCATGTGAAACGCTACATTAGGCTTTAAAAATGTTATGGTGACCTTCCATACCAAAGTAGTAACTAGTATTGTTACATTTTCAAAAATGAAGTGCATTTAAGTCTGTTGCATAACAGTACATGTGTGCTGGGTATAGTTCAACAACAGGCACATCACAGAGCTTATGGGGTGTAGGGTGAATCTGTATGCTGTTTAGACAGTACGGGTGTGCCGGGTAGTTTAGCAACAGGCACATCACAGAGCTTATGGGTTGTATGGTGAATCTGTACACTGTTTAGACAGTACGGGTGTGCTGGGTAGTTTAACAACAGGCACATCACAGAGCTTATGGGTTGTATGGTGAATTTGTACACTGTTTAGACAGTACGGGTGTGCTGGGTAGTTTAGCAACAGGCACATCATAGAGCTTATGGGGTGTAGGGTGATTTTGTACACTGTTTAGACAGTACGGGTGTGCTGGGTAGTTTAGCAACAGGCACATCATAGAGCTTATGGGGTGTAGGGTAAATTTGTACAGTGTTTAGACAGTACCGGTGTGCTGGGTAGTTTAGCAACAGGCACATCACAGAGCTTATGGGGTGTAGGGTGATTTTGTACGCTGTATAAACAATACATGTGTGCTGGGTAGTTCAACAACAGGCACAACAAAGATCTTATGGGTTGTATGGTGAATTTGTACACTGTTTAGACAGTACGGGTGTGCTGGGTAGTTTAGCAACAGGCACATCACAGAGCTTATGGGATGTAGGGTGATTTTGTACGCTGTATAAACAATACATGTGTGCTGGGTAGTTCAACAACAGGCACATCACAGCTTATAGGATGTAGGGTGATTTTGTACGCTGTATAAAAAATACAGGTGTGCTGGGTAGTTCAACAACAGGCACATCACAGAGCTTATGGGTTGTATGGTGAATCTGCACGCTGTTTAGTCAGTACGGGTGTGCCGGGTAGTTTAGCAACAGGCACATCACAGAGCTTATGGGATGTAGGGTAAATTTGTACACTGTTTAGACAGTACGGGTGTGCCAGGTAGTTTAGCAACAGGCACATCACAGAGCTTATGGGTTGTATGGTGAATTTGCACGATGTTTAGACAGTACGGGTGTGCTGGGTAGTTTAGCAACAGGCACATCATAGAGCTTATGGGATGTAGGGTAAATTTGTACAGTGTTTAGACAGTACAGGTGTGCTGAGAAGTTTAACAACAGGCACATCACAGAGCTTATGGGTTGTATGGTGAATCTGTACACTCTTTAGACAGTACGGGTGTGCCGGGTAGTTTAGCAACAGGCACATCGCAGAGTTTATGGGATGTAGGGTAAATTTGTACAGTGTTTAGACAGTACAGGTGTGCTGAGAAGTTTAACAACAGGCACATCACAGAGCTTATGGGTTGTATGGTGAATCTGCATGCTGTTTAGTCAGTACGGGTGTGCCGGGTAGTTTAGCAACAGGCACATCATAGAGCTTATGGGATGTAGGGTAAATTTGTACACTGTTTAGACAGTACAGGTGTGCTGGGTAGTTCAACAACAGGCACAACACAGATCTTATGGGATGTATGGTGATTTTGTACGCTGTATAAACAATACAGGTGTGCTGGGTAGTTCAACAACAGGCACATCACAGCTTATAGGATGTAGGGTGATTTTGTACGCTGTATAAAAAATACAGGTGTGCTGGGTAGTTCAACAACAGGCACATCACAGAGCTTATGGGTTGTATGGTGAATCTGCATGCTGTTTAGTCAGTACGGGTGTGCCGGGTAGTTTAGCAACAGGCACATCATAGAGCTTATGGGATGTAGGGTAAATTTGTACAGTGTTTAGACAGTACAGGTGTGCTGAGAAGTTTAACAACAGGCACATCATAGAGCTTATGGGATGTAGGGTAAATTTGTACACTGTTTAGACAGTACAGGTGTGCTGGGTAGTTCAACAACAGGCACAACACAGATCTTATGGGATGTAGGGTGATTTTGTCCGCTGTATAAAGAATACCGGTGTGCTGGGTAGTTCAACAACAGGCACATGACAGACCTTAATTATGGGTTGTGTGGTGAATGTGCACGCTGTTTACACTACAGCTGTCACTGTTCATGTTTGTTCTTATTTTCAGGGGTGGACTTGAGTCGGTTCAGAATCCCTGGTGTGTTACAGAGGTTTGCTGGCACCTACCTGATAGTGGCCACCATACACCTCATCTTTGCCAGACCGTATGATGAAAGCAGGGTCAGTCTTTACATAGTCACAACTTGGATTTTTTTCATTTTCTGTTACATCTTGCTGGGGGGAGGGGGGGGGGGGGGGGCTTGAAACGATGTGTCTGAAAAGGTGTGTTCCCCTCTTATTGATTGTGTAGTGTGTGCTGACTGTGTGTTATTGTTTACCACTGATTGCAGTATGGGAAGTTTGCAGCAATCAGAGACATGACAGAGTTCTGGCCGGAGTGGGTGTTCCACTTGATTCTGGTCGGGGTGCACACAGCCATCACTTTCGGGATGAACGTGCCTGGCTGCCCTACGTATGTTTAACACTTGCATTATCTTACCTAGTCAACAACCGGCACGGTTGGCCTAGTGGTAAGGCGTCCGCCCCGTGATCAGGAGGTCGTGGGTTCGAACCCCGGCCGGGTCATACCAAAGACTTTAAAATTGGCAATCTAGTGGCTGCTCCGCCTGGCGTCTGGCATTATGGGGTTAGTGCTAGGACTGGTTGGTCCGGTGTCAGAATAATGTGACTGGGTGAGACATGAAGCCAGTGTGCTGCGACTTCTGTCTTGTGTGTGGCGCACGTTATATGTCAAAGCAGCACCGCCCTGATATGGCCCTTCGTGGTCGGCTGGGCGTTAAGCAAACAAACAAACAAACAAACAAACAAACAAACATAGGATAAGAGCATCTTTCCACTTGCACACTCGCCAAAACTCAACGGCCTGGTTACATTCTCTGCAGACTGGTATTGGTGACCAAATTCATTTGCTGAGAGACACCAAACAAACATTGAACAAACAAACCTAGTCAACAGGCTGCCCATTGTTTTAATGTCATTGAATCCTAGGGCTTAGGTGCATAAGAAAGTTACCACCCCAACGGAAACCAGCCACAGGGTTGGATTGGTTGAAACTGAGGTGTGTGTGTGTGATTTCGCTGCCCTACATGCCAACCGGCATAACGGGCAGTAAATTATAAGTAAGTGTGTGATTTTCAACCAATCCTGCTCTTTGGCTGGCTCCCATTTGGGTGTTAACTTTCTCGTGCACCTCAGTCATAGCTCCCACAAAAAATGGGTTAAATACACTTTAGTTACATTATGTTCATAGAGAACATTTTGTCAGATGAACTACATAAGTAAAAATATGACAGCTTGTCGATTTTATTTCTGGTATTTTTAGAGGTCAACCAGTAAGGTATATGTACCACAAATTGCCTGTCAATGCGATCCTTGATTATCTCTGCTTCTTTTGTAGAGTAGTGTGTTATTTCAGAGTGTGTTTGCACTGCTACACCATAGAAGACTCAGTACAATTGTTTAGGCTGGTATTAAAAGTTTATGGGTTTGTTTAACGGTATCACATTGAATAAATATTAAATAAGAATTTGTATAAGTTATTGTTTTTGTATTGCTGCCATCAAAGGCAAAGGCCCTTATTACCTGCAACAGATATTCAGTGATTAAAACACTGTTTGGTAAGGTTGGTATTTGCAGTGGTAGTTAAATAATATAAAATTGACTGAGTGTTTTTGTAGCAGAATGGAACTTTACTGAGTGGTTTTTGTAGCAGAACGAACTTTACTGAGTGGTTTTTGTAGCAGAATGAACTTTATTAAGTGGGGTTTTTTTGGTAGCAGAATGAACATTACTCAGTGGTTTTTGTAGCAGAAAGAAACTTTACTGAGTTTTTCTTGTAACACAGTGGTACCTGCGATGTGTGGCCCCTCCGATGAGTGGACACCTACCTTAAAAGGACACAATCTGTCGTCCCTTTGTCTATTATCTCTACCAAAATATACCTGTCATGACAGGCCACCTGCAATGTAGGGACACTGTTGGCTGGTCCCAAAGGGTGTCCTTTCATTGCAGGTACCACTGCACTTTGGTAATACTGCACTACATGGCTTTGCACCTGTGTCCTCCAGGGGTTACCTGGGTGCCGGGGGAGATGCAGCACACGGTCAGCACAGGAACTGCACAGGTGGGGCAGCTGGCTACATCGACAGGAAGGTGTTTGGGGACAGTCACATTTATAATAACCCCACATGCAAGGTAGGTCAATATACCTGTACCTGTATTTATGAATTAGGAGAATTGGCTTTGTGTTGCAAACACCAGAAAGGGTCAGAAAATGACAAAAAGTATCTGAAATACACGAGTCGAGAATTACGCTGTCATACATGATACAATGTATGGTAGAAGCCTGCAGATTCGCTGACTTTCTATGATCAATTAATTATTATTTTTTATGTGTTAGTGTTTTTGTTTTTTGTTTTTTGCTTTTAATGTACATGTTGGATATAGGTGGGGGGGGGGGTGGGGGGGGGGTGACGCATCAGAGAGGCTAATTATTGAACATGTAATGTAGTCACAAAATATTCAAAATGAAAAGCCTCACAGGGTCAGCAATATGATTATCAGAAAAGGGTGAGAAATATCAGTGACCAGGAACGTAATGAGTGTGAGTTAGAAGCTTTCTTTCTTTTTATATTTAGTCAAGTTTTGACTAAATATTTTAACATCGAGGGGGAATCGAAACGAGGGTCGTGGTGTATGTGCGTGTGTGTGTGTGTGTGTGTGTGTGTGTGTGTGTGTGTGTGTGTGTGTAGAGCGATTCAGACTAAACTACTGGACCGATCTTTATGAAATTTGACATGAGAGTTCCTGGGTATGAAATCCCCGAACGTTTTTTTCATTTTTTTGATAAATGTCTTTGATGACGTCATATCCGGCTTTTCGTGAAAGTTGAGGCGGCACTGTCACGCCCTCATTTTTCAACTAAATTGGTTGAAATTTTGGTCAAGTAATCTTCGACGAAGCCCGGACTTCGGTATTGCATTTCAGCTTGGTGGCTTAAAAATTAATTAATGACTTTGGTCATTAAAAATCTGAAAATTGTAAACAAAAATAAAAATTTATAAAACGATCCAAATTTACGTTTATCTTATTCTCCATCATTTGCTGATTCCAAAAACATATAAATATGTTATATTCGGATTAAAAACAAGCTCTGAAAATTAAATATATAAAAATTATTATCAAAATTAAATTGTCCAAATCAATTTAAAAACACTTTCATCTTATTCCTTGTCGGTTCCTGATTCCAAAAACATATAGATATGATATGTTTGGATTAAAAACACGCTCAGAAAGTTAAAACAAAGAGAGGTACAGAAAAGCGTGCTATCCTTCTTAGCGCAACTACTACCCCGCTCTTCTTGTCAATTTCACTGCCTTTGCCATGAGCGGTGGATTGACGATGCTACAAGTATACGGTCTTGCTGAAAAATGGCATTGCGTTCAGTTTCATTCTGTGAGTTCGACAGCTACTTGACTAAATATTGTATTTTCGCCTTACGCGACTTGTTTTTTTACTGCGTTCTTAGTTCATAGGACGAATTTGTTGGCTTAAATTTACTATTCCATGCAGCAAAGGTGCACAAATTAGGCTGGCGCCATTTAGTATACTGTAATTGTAAATGTATTTATATTACACTCATGTTGACAAGCAAAACCTAGCTAAATCAATCCACCCTCTCACTGGCTTTCAGGAGATCTACCACACGACAGTGCCCTTTGACCCAGAGGGGCTGCTTGGAACTCTGACCTCCGTCTTCATGTGCTTCCTTGGATTACAGGTAAAAGATAAAGAATTCGACAAGCGTTTTCTTCTTCTTTTTCTTCTTCTGCGTTCGTGGGCTCAAACTCCCACGTACACTCGTGTTTTTTGCACGAGTGGAATTTTACGTGTATGACCGTTTTTACCCTGCCATTTAGGCAGCCATACGCCGTTTTCGGAGGAAGCATGCTGGGTATTTTCGTGTTTCTATAACCCACCGAACTCTGACATGGATTACAGGATCTTTTTCGTGCGCACTTGGTCTTGTGCTTGCGTATACACACGGGGGTGTTCGGACACCGAGAAGAGTCTGCACACAAAGTTGACTCTGAGAAATAAATCTCTCGCCGAACGTGGGGACGAACTCACGCTGACAGCGGCCAACTGGATACAAATCCAGCGCGCTACCGACTGAGCTACATCCCCGCCGACAAGCGTTTTAAAAAAGAGTGTGGCTGAGAGATTTATACATAACACTTTGGAACCCGCCTTTTGAGACCTCAACAAATCTGAGAAAATCAGGTCTTAAAAAGGAGGGAGTCTTAACTCTTACCAGTTCGGGGGTTTTAGGGCATATTTTACAGTGCTGTTGGTGCCTACTTGCCGAGTGGCTATTTGGGGTCATATTCTAAATGAAATATAGAAAGTTATATATCAAATGAAAGGAAAATGAATAAGCTTTTCATATTTGCAAAGAGAATTGTGCTATCTTTAAAGGTAAAAATTTTATGGGGGTGACAACATGATTTTTGTTGAAATTTGTACGCCCACTTTTTGGAACACGTGACAAACACAAAGAAGAAATTTTTTTTGTGTTCAGTTTATTTTAGATATGTTGCTAACTAGTCTGTTTGGGCATTCATTTTACATAACATAGCAAAGTTTTATAGAGTTTTGCTGATAAACAAAAAAGTTATTGTCACCTGAATACCCCAACCCAAATTTCAAAGTTGGACGTTTCATGCCTAAGGCCCCCCCAAAAAAATATTCTGTTTACGGTATCCTGACTGACCCTATTTTTTCGCGCGACCCTAGACTTTTGTTTGGCATTTGGTAAAAACAAAAAAAAAAAAAAAAAAAAAAAAAAAAATTGAAAAAAAAATTTGAAAAAAATTTGGAAAAAAATTTTGAAAAAAAAAGAAAAAAAAAGGGGGCTTTGTTTTTTGGGAAAATAACTTAAAAATATGTTTTGGGGAAATAAACAAAAAATAAAAAAAAAGTCCCGACCTACCGACCCTATTTTTTTGGCCTATGTTACCGTTAACAGACTTTTGTTTTTGTTTTTGCCTAATAATGCATTTCTATAACTAACTTATAACAAAAACCCAGCTTGTTTCAGTCATAAAGTGTGTCTTAAATATGAGTTTATCCACTGTCCGACCCATCCAATGTAAAAAAAAAAAAAAAAAAAAAATTATAATTAGATAATTGGTCAGTGAAAAACTACAGGGGGGGCATCGTAAGCTTGCTTACGATGGGCAAGGGAGCGAACTGGTAAGAGTTAAAATGGAGGTCAATTTACAAAGATAATGAACATTAAATCTGAAAGAGGATTCCACTGTACTGTGATAGGTTGGTTCTTGCTCTATCCTGCAGTTTCTGATTATTTACTAGCAAGATCTAGATCAGCACTTTTTAGGACGTGTACAGGAACGTGTACGGGTAACGTCATCAAATCTAGTTTTTACGTCACGCGTTTGCCAAGATCTGGAGTCTTGGAGGGAGCTAAACAACGTATGCATTTGGAACATTGGAGAAAAAAGTGAGTCACGGGGGACGCAATATCTACACGTACACGCACAGGTCTTTGCTACACGTTTGACCATCTAAAACACTGTAATAAAGTATGTGTGTGCATCAGGATTTGCAGAAACTGTGATTGGATTATCACAAAGTTAACTGCCTTGGAAGGTGTGTTTTGTGTTTTCTTACTTGACAATAACAGTCAGAGTGTTACATTTTAATAAGAATTTTGAATCTGATTCCTGATACTTTGCAGGCAGGAAAAATACTGTTCATCCACAAGGACTGGGTACAACGATATGTTCGCTTCCTGATCTGGGGAATTGCGCTGGTGAGTATTTGTGCACAGAAATTGTGACCCCCCCCACCACAAAATGAGTCGCATGTCACCTGTGCATGGTTTTCATATTTTTACATTTTCCTAAAGAGTATTTTATGCTCTATCCAGTGGTGAAACCCGTTTTAGAATAGAGCGAAAACTGTTTGAGTTATAAGCCTGTGACTAAGGTGACCCTCACACTTTTACCAGACACTCCCCAGACTTATATTAAGCCTAGCGCAGAACCGCGCGAGGTGACATATGACTCATTTCGTGGTGGAGGTTCACAATTAGTGTTATTAATGCTAGGAGCACGACAGTGCTTTGTGACTAGTTCATTTTTTATTTCATTGGATTTCTCATGTATTCTGTGTGTGTGGGGGTGTGTATGTAAGTGTGTGTGTGTTTGTGTGTAAAGATGAAAGAAAATATTCATTCCCAGTAACAAATAAAATCTCTAAAGGTAAGGATATTTTCATCAGTGCAGTCTAATGATATACCCAGTGGCAATTTAATGTGAACTTGATTTTTACAATGAGGTATTATGATGCGCCTGATATTCTTATTGTTTCCAGTTGTTAGACTTTCCACAACAAACATTGCCATAATAGAAGCATCTGCAAAACATTGTACTGATGGTATTGATGGCATTGCAGGGAGTGATAGCTGGCGTTCTGTGCAAGTTCTCAAAGGATGATGGCTGGATTCCCATCAACAAAAATCTGTGGTAAGTTTCTGCAATTCATACTAGAGTGGAACCTCCCTTTTAAGACCTTGAAAAATCTTCGATGGAAATGAGGGAATCTTAAAATGAGGGTAAATGTACAGAGGTTATGAACAAAACATCTGCAAAATCAAGGTGTTAAAAGGGAGGTAATCTTAATATGGCGGGGTCTTAAAAAGGGGGTTCCATTGTTCATCTTATACCTACATTATATATATAGCCTTTGCCATTAAAAACGCGACAAACGATCGACGGAGGTTTTTATGTTACTGGTTATAGCAAGCACCTGTGGTTTAGACTTCGTCAAAAACAAAAAAAACTGCACGGAAAACTCATGCAAGAAGACACATAAAACACGTGGCGTTTCATTGAGTAAAAAATTGAAACGAAACAGCTGGAGTTATGAATGGGTTATAGTGTCGAGAACTGCACGTGTTTTCCATTATCGGTACTTACAGCTTCAAATCAACACAAGTTGTGGCCGAAGCAACCGACAGTGGTATTGACAGTAATAAAGGTCACGGGTTTTGAGTGAATGAAACGTTTTACTGAATTAAACGCCACGTGTTATACGCGTCTTCTGACATGAGTTTTCCGTGCACTTTTTTGTTTTTGACGATGTCTAAACCACAGGTGCTTGCTATAACAAGTAACATAAAAACCGCCGTAGATCGTTTGTCGCGTTTTTAATGGCAAAGGCTATACACAAAGAATAATGTCATAGCCTTGATTTGGGACTGAAAATGGTTGCCATTGTACGACTGTGCTGGTCCTGCGTTCCCTTACCCAGACATCCCAGCAGGAAGAGATGCATATTTGTGACCCTCCACGACGGTAGGAGTCGCATGTCACCTTTGCATGATTTTCATATTTTTACATTTTTCTAAAGAGGTTTTTATGCTCTATCCAGTGGTGAAAACCGTTTTAGAAAAGAGCGAAAACTGTTTGAGTTATAAGCCTGTGACTAAGGTGACCCTCACACTGTTACCAGACATTCCCCGGACTTATATAAAGCCCAGCGCAGAACCGCGCGAGGTGACATGCGACTCATTTCGTGGTGGAGGGTCACATTTGTCTAATTCAAAAATGTTGCATTTGTACACCAAAATACTTGTCACACCTTAATCAGCTTTCACTAAGAACGCTGGGAAAGCGAATGCATTTTTCAACCTGCAAGAATGTGGATGCATGCACACCTAATTAACATGCGTGCATAATTTAGTGTGTCTGGATGAGTATAAAGAACAAAAAGTAAAGTTATATCCACATTTCCTCACACTCTTGAATGGCAGCAGCAAAGAGAGTGAAACAATGAACACCTCTCCACACACTCTTGGGTCATGATTTCTTATGTCGTTAAAGGTTAAGTTTCCGGAGACTGTCTTTGGGAATTTAAGTCAAGAAAATAGATGTGCTGGACTGATTTTACCCCCCAGCCCTTTCCATCCCCTCCGCCAATGGCTGTTCATTGCCATAGGACCTTTCTTGCATTTCAGGTCTCTGTCTTTTGTGATTGCACTGGCTGCCATGGCGTTTGTCCTGCTGGCTTTCTGTTACCTGTTGATTGACGTCTACAAGGTGTGGAGCGGGGCGCCTTTCTACTACGCAGGTAGGCAACCATCCTGTAGTCTCTTACTTTTTGTACAGTGGACCCCCCCTCCCCCCGCGGGTTAGGGGGAAGAATTTACCCGATGCTCCCCAGCATGTCGTAAGAGGCGACTAACGGATTCTGTTTCTTCTTTTATTTACCCTTGTTAAGTGTTTCTTGTATAGAATATAGTCAATGTTTGTAAAGATTTTAGTCAAGAAATGTTAAGTCCTTTGTACTGGAAACTTGCATTCTCCCAGTAAGGTCATATATTGTACTACGTTGCAAGCCCCTGGAGCAATTTTTGAGTCACTTGAGAAAATGTGACTCTATGTAATCGGTCAGTGTTAGTCTGTCCGGCCGGCCGTCCGGCCGGCCGTCCGTAGACACCACCTTAACGTTGGACTTTTCTCGGAAACTATCAAAGCGATCGGGCTCATATTTTGTTTAGTCGTGACCTCCAATGACCTCTACACTTTAACGATGGTTTCGTTGACCTTTGACCTTTTTCAAGGTCACAGGTCAGCGTCAAAGGAAAAATTAGACATTTTATATCTTTGACAAAGTTCATCGGATGTGATTGAAACTTTGTAGGATTATTCTTTACATCAAAGTATTTACATCTGTAGCCTTTTACGAACGTTATCAGAAAAACAAGGGAGATAACTAGCCTTTTCTGTTCGGCAACACACAACTTAACGTTGGGCTTTTCTCGGAAACTATAAAAGTGACCGGGCTCAAATTTTATGTGAACGTGACTCATTGTGTTGTGAATAGCAATTTCTTCCTGTCCATCTGATGCCTCATATAATATTCAGAACTGCGAAAGTGACTCGATCGAGCGTTTGCTCTTCTTGTTGTACAGTGGAACCACCCCCCGCGGGTTAGGGGGAAGAATTTACCCGATGCTCCCCAGCATGTCGTAAGAGGCGACTGACGGATTCTGTTTCTTCTTTTATTTACCCTTGTTAAGTGTTTCTTGTATAGAATATAGTCAATGTTTGTACAGATTTTAGTCAAGCAGTATGTAAGAAATGTTAAGTCCTTTGTACTGGAAACTTGCATTCTCCCAGTAAGGTCATACATTGTACTACGTTGCAAGCCCCTGGAGCAATTTTTTGATTAGTGCTTTTGTGAACAAGAAACAATTAACAAGTGGCTCTATCCCATCTCCCCCCTTTCCCCGTCGCGATATAACCTTGAACGGTTGAAAACGACGTTAAACACCAAATAAAGAAAGAAAGACGACCACCGGCACAGGTGAAAGAGGTTGTGAACAGAAAGTCTATTGTTTGATTTAATAAAACATTGTTTAAACCAACAGAAAGTCTGAGAAAACAGGGTCTTAACGGGAGGGAGTCTTAAATTCCAGGGTGTTCCACTGTACCCGCCATACAGTCCAGGCCTTACGGGGCTGTCTCCACCCCTCCATTACTCTCAACCTCTGTGCTTCCTGACTTGTCATTTATAATTATTGGTCCTGCTTTTTGTTCAGGGTGTTCAAGTTATTTCCCTTTTACTGATCAACATTTTACTTGCAGTTTAGTCAGCACCGGCTATGTTCAGATGATATTTTAGGGTTACTGTCTCCAGGTTTGCGTATATTTCCGCTTTCCGACATTAGACATTTTTTCTGTTGTATGTGAGCCTTTTTGTGTTTGGAGCCTAAAATCTCATGCTGACATGAAACCAGTAATAGTGGGCTGGGTTTTTTTTCTTGACACTGAAGCAATTAACGGCTATCTTTGGACAGGTCTTGCTGTAAGTTAATGTTTTTCTGTTAGATGGTTCAGTTAGGAGCTACTTTCTGTCATAAGCTCTATGAAGCACAAGGGATATTTTTATTCTGTGATTAAAACATACTTTCCATGGTTCACTCTAATGTGCTTCATCAGCATGGTAGTGAATTAAATCAGTATCAACAGAGCATGTGAGCTAAACACAACTCTCTTGAGAGTAGTGTTTACTGTTCAATCTCGTGCTTTTATACATGTACCAGGAAGTAGGTTTGAAACAACTTGTAGTGGGTTGGCAGGTATGAACTAGGGATGGCCAAATCGTCCGCCCGGTTGCCAGGGGCTAGTAAAAAATCCGCCGGGCTAGTAGAAACCGCCTGGCAAATCGCCCGGCTGGCCAGTGAAAATTCTGGTCAAGTGCAACATTTTTTGTTGTAATATCGAGTTTTAAATCAGATGGAGCAGCTTTGGTATGCACCGGGCCAGCGAAATTTCTGGCGGGCTAGTGACTTTCTTGCAGTTACTCGCCCAGCTGGCGAGTAAAAATGTTGAGATTTGGCCATCCCTGTGAACCCAATCTGCATCTATGTGGCACACCTTGTGTTTGAGTTCTACTTCCCGATGGCAGTGTCTGTGGACGATGTTCACAGCCTTCAGCTCATACTGGATGTGTGTTTTGGTGTCTTGTGGCTCACAGAATGCACCGTCAGAAGCTCTCTCTCCATCTGACCTTTTCTCTCTCTGCCTGTCTGGTTTCTCTGTTGTCTGTGCAGGTTTTTTTGCTTTCCTGCTGTGACCAACCCAAGAGTGGCAGTCGGCTTCTGCTATGTGGACTTTGCTTTCTGCAACTGTTGTTCCCTTTCTTGGCCGACCCAAAAGTGGCAGTCCGTTCTGCTGTGTGGACTTTGCTTTCTGCAGCTGTTGTTCCCTTTCTTGGCCGACCCAAAAGTGGCAGTCTGTTCTGCTGTGTGGACTTTGCTTTCTGCAGCTGTTGTTCTCTTTCTTGGCCGACCCAAAAGTGGCAGTCCGCTTCTGCTGTGTGGACTTTGCTTTCTGCAGCTGTTGTTCCCTTTCTTGGCCGACCCAAAAGTGGCAGTCCGTTCTGCTGTGTGGACTTTGCTTTCTGCAGCTGTTGTTCCCTTTCTTGGCCGACCCAAAAGTGGCAGTCTGTTCTGCTGTGTGGACTTTGCTTTCTGCAGCTGTTGTTCTCTTTCTTGGCCGACCCAAAAGTGGCAGTCCGCTTCTGCTGTGTGGACTTTGCTTTCTGCAACTGTTGTTCCCTTTCTTGGCCGACCCAAAAGTGGCAGTCCGTTCTGCTGTGTGGACTTTGCTTTCTGCAGCTGTTGTTCCCTTTCTTGGCCGACCCAAAAGTGGCAGTCCGTTCTGCTGTGTGGACTTTGCTTTCTGCAGCTGTTGTTCCCTTTCTTGGCCGACCCAAAGTTTGCATCACTTTGAACACAGGACTTTACTTTCTGCAGCAATTGTTCCCCTTTCTTGGCCGACCCAAAGTTTGCATCACTTTGAACACAGGACTTTACTTTCTGCAGCAATTGTTCCCCTTTCTTGGCCGACCCAAAGTTTGCATCACTTTGAACACAGGACTTTACTTTCTGCAGCAGTTGTTCCCTTTGTTGGCGGCCCAAAGTTTGCATCACTTTGAGTTTGAACACAGGGTTTTGTTTTCTGCAGAACTTGTTCCCTTTGTTGGCCGACCCAAAGTTTGTGCCACTTTGAACACAAACCATGCTTTTGTGTGTTCACTTTGTCGTTGTGGGCTTGACTCACAGCCAGCTACATTTCTATGTTTCATTGCTGTTTGTTACAGCAGACTTCTTTGGAACTCTCACAATGGTGCTTGAAGATTGTGCTGATCTGTTCAAAATGTTATGTGGCAATTTAACACTACAATTGGAATTCTCACTTTTGATTAGGTGTATGGTAGTGAGCTGCCTGTATACCCCATAAACCCCTAGGGGACAAGGGACACTGATATTTTGTTGCATGTTTGTGGATTTGTTGCTCAACATTGTTTGCATGGGTGCACCTGTACAGACAAAATTCTGCTTCCTTTCCTGTTTACACTTTGACTACTGACACTGTGCTGTGACATAGTCGTACAAAACTGTTGTCAGCTGTTCGTTAGTTGGACTATTGAACTATATATATTTAACCAACATGCAACAAGTCGGGGACAAGGAAGTAAAGAGAAAGATGAGTGTCGGTTATCTACCTATACACAGCAGCTTCCTGTTCACCCCCTCATACACACACACACACACACACACACACACACACGTGCGTGCACGCACACACACACACACACACACACACACACCCACACACACACACACACACACAGCAACAAATCCACAAACATGCAACAAGCTTCATATTGATTAATTGACACACACACACAGACACACACACACACACACACACACACACACATACACACACACACACACACCCACACACACAGACACACACCCACACACACAGACACACACCCACACACACAGACACACACACACACACACACACACACACACACACACACACACACACACACACACATTTGCCCCCTTTTGCCCTACCCATCCCAACATTTGATTATCTTATTTTGTTCATGCAACTATCGTCACCAAGCAAGATTTTGACATAGAAATCTTAATACTAGCTACAGTGGCCTGATATGTAAATTTATAACTGTCAACACTAGGGCTAAAGGTTATTTGCTAAGGTTAAAGCCCAACATCCGTCTCCAGGAGACCAAGCCTTGTTATAGTAGAAGGCCACATAGTTAAAATTAGCGTTGCCGGCACGAGAAACTAGAGCTACATCTGCCGCTCTGAATTGTAGCCTCTAAAAGAAAAAAAGAGATGAAGGAGATTCATAAACCCTAGAAACACACAGATCAGTTCAGTGAAACCCCCCAGACACCCCCCCAATTTAAGACTCCCTCCTTTTTGAGACCTTGTTTTCTTAGACTTTCTGTTTTTAACCTCTGTAAAATTACCCCCATTTTGAGACTCCCTCCTTTTTAAGACCCAATTTTCACATATTTTGGAGGTCTTTGACTACAGACACCGTGCTGTGACATAGACTTACAAAACTGTTGTCAGGTGTTCGTTAGTTGGACATACTGAAAACTGAGGGGGGTTCCACTGTAATGGTTTTTTTCTTATTCTCTCTTGCAGGTATGAACCCAATTCTGCTGTACGTTGGCCATGAGCTGCTGACCGGTCGTTTCCCTGTGTCGTTTGACGTGGTGGTCACTCACCCCGCCCAGCTGGCCATGAACCTGTGGGGAGCAACGTTCTGGGTCCTGGTGGCCTTGTATCTCTATTATAAGGGCATCTTCATTAGTGTGTGACATTTAGCCTCACTCCGCCGTTTCTTGCTGTTTTGTTTTCTGTTTTGGTTTTGTCGGTTTGGGTTAGTACAGTGATCTCTTTTTCTTGTTTCTTTTATCGTTTCTTCTGCTTGTTTCTTTTCTCTTTTCTTCTGCTTGTTTCTTTTATCGTTTCTTCTGCTTGTTTCTTTTATCGTTTCTTCTGCTTGTTTCTTTTCTCTTTTCTTCTGCTTGTTTCTTTTATCGTTTCTTTCTCTAATCTTCCTCTATTGTTCATAACCACGTCTCCTTCTCCACTATTCTGTACGTTTTCTTTTATTTAGCTGAAATTGCAGTGTTTCATTAGTGAGGTTTGGACGGCTAAGCGAATGTGCACATACACTAGCTGAGTGGATACAAGTTTATTTTTGAAGAAATGTTTGCCAAATGTTTTATTTTGAAATGTGGTGTTTTTTCTGCTTGTATTCGTTGGTGATAAAACTGCATGCTGTCATTCAGGGAAGTGCATGGATTTTTTATCAGTGATGTTGTTTTTAAATATGGTTTGTGCGTTTTTATCAGTCCAAGGGTAGTTCTAGTTACCGGTACTCACTATGATTTGCTGTTCTTTATTTTAATTAATGCACATTAGGTATTGTAGTATATGTATTGCTCATTAAAGCCTTTATTATTTTTTTTCAAACCAAGTTTATGGTAACTTATTGTGCCAATTGCTGACAGCAAAATGACTGTAAATTCAATTGACAATGGAAAATGTTCTTGCGGTATTCAACTATTGGCTATTCTCTGTGCTTGTGTCTTGATCTTGTTATTGTGTCTGTGTCTCTGTGTGTGTGTGTCTGTCTGTGTGTGTCTATCTGTGTGTGTGCATGTCTGTCTGTCTGTGTGTGTGTCTGTCTGTATTTGAGTCTGTGTGTGTGTGTGTCTATCCAGGGGCGGAGCAGTTAAGTCACAGGGGGGGGTTACAACCTGGGGTCCAGGGGTAGACCCCTTGTGGGGTACACGGGCAAGGCTCCGTTGGGGGGTCTGGGAGAAGCTGAAGAGTTTTAGCTATTTTATGAACAATTTATGGCTTATCCTTGATTTTAAACATGATCAACTGGTGTCAGCAGCCACTCATTATTTCTTTTAAAGTTAGTATTAATGTGGGTTTTTTTTTGACAGCCCGGGGGGGGGGGGGAACCCCTGTAACCCCCCACCCCCCCTAATCCGCCCCTGCTATCTGTCTGTCTCTTTGTCTGTGTGTGCATGCTCACTGGTGCATGCATGAGTAAAGATAAAAGGGACGCAACAGAGTCTAGCAGCACATGTTGTGCACAAGCATGTACGAGTGTTTGGGTGTCAGAGACATGGAAAGACAGGAAGAAGGAGATTTGAGTGCACGAAACGAATACTGGAGATCTGCGGCTGTTGCAATATTAACAGATGATTTTTGTCTTGGTTTGCCTGATTTATTGTTGGTGCCATTCATGCAAGAAGTGTAATTGCTGTGTGTTGGTTAATGATTCTTTTAAATGATTCTTCACTAATAGTTGCATATGCAGGTTTGAACAAATTTCTAATGTTTGTTTAGGTAGAGTCTTGTTCTTGTGGTTTTTTTGTTTTGTTTGTTACACAACGAAGGACTTCTGGTGTTATTATATTCTGTCCACCTGTGTCTTTATGACTAATTTTTAACGTTTGTTCATGACAAGTACTTCCTCGTTGTGAATATATGAGTACACTGTAAATGTGTCTTGATGACTTGCAGTTGTTATTTATTTTATTTGTATTTAGTGTTGAAACTGTCATTTAGACGGATAATGTTTGACTTAAATAGACATTCCACACTTGTTTTTATACAAACCAATATTTGCCAGTAGATACTCAAATGAATTGTCATTATGCAGGCTATGTTGTGTGTTTGGTGTCTGTGTCTGTGTGTGTACGCCTGCATGCAAGAATTCTGCTACTTTTAGATTGTCTGTGTTTTGAAAATTGGTTGCTTTGTTAGTTCTTCTGGAAGAGAGAGTCAATGGTATTTTCATTTTTTTTTTATTCTTGGAATATCAGAGTATGAATAAAAAAAATGTTTAAATACTATTACAGAAGTGGAGACATTTCTAGCTATTTGATAAGCTATGTTATGAAGCTCCAAGTAGATGTCTTAAAAGTTATGTTTATAAGATTTTTAAAGTGTTTGCATGAAGTCTAGTTTTGTTTCACTTGTATGTACATACTGATATTCTCTGCATTGTAGGGACTTTTTCTGCAAAATAAAATTTGTATTTAACATTGTTGATTATATATGTTTCTGGTTGAATACTTGTGTTGTTCTTGTGTGTGGATGAATGAGAGCTCCCATGGGGTCGCCTTCACGCGGCGGGAGTGTTTCCACAGAGCTACCCCACCCCTTTACTTCTCTTCTTTTGTCTTATTTCTGCCTTACCAGTCCTTTCACCTATATTTCCTTCCAAGAAAACTCTCCCTACTATTCCCTGCAGTTTTCCAATTCTTTTCTTGTCTTATTTTTACCTGACTGGATCCATCGCCTTTATTTCACTTACCAAAAGTCTTCTTTTCCACATCCTTATTTCTCTGCACCCCGGATGTCGTAAGAGGCGACTAACGGATTCTGTTTCTCCTTTTACCCTTGTTAAGTGGTTCTTGTATAGAATATACTATATAGTCAATGTTTGTAAAGATTTTAGTCAAGCAGTATGTAAGAAATGTTTAGTCCTTTGTACTGGAAACTTGCATTCTCCCAGTAAGGTCATATATTGTACTACGTTGCAAGCCCCTGGAGCAATTTTTTGATTAGTGCTTTTGTGAACAAGAAACACTTAACAAGTGGCTCTATCCCATCTCCCCCCTTTCCCCTATCCCATCTCCCCCCTTTCCCTCGTCGCGATATAACCTTCGTGGTTGAAAACGACGTTAAACACCAAATAAAGAAAGAAAGAAAGAAAGGATGAATGAGTGTAGGTGGGTGAGTTTATTTTTGTGTGTGCGTGTATGTGTGTGAGTGAGTTTGCATGTGTGTGTGTGTGTGTGTGCGTGACTACAGAAATCAAAAAAACACTTGGAATAGCTACCAAAATGTACATATTCATGTATATAATGTATTTAACCAACCGGGTGAGGGAGAACCAGTGCCCAATGGGTGGTAGAAGGCAAGCAGTCAATGGCTGACAGCATTATTCCAGCACCAAGCTAGTCATGGTCCTCTTGCAACTGAGACTAAAGCCTGATATAGAAATCTCCTTAATAATAATAAATAAGTATTAACGAAGCTTTGGCACTGAATTTTGGTCAAAAGACTTCAGGCTCAAGGAAGGCTTTAAGCAAGCAATGATTAAGTAACTTCATGAAATTTGTCCTTTATTTGGAAGTGGTATCTGATTGGAGAGGCCTCATACTGTAGGCTGCACTGTTACAGTCACTCTTCACCACCATAGTGTCCTTGCCCATTGCAGTGGAACTCCCCTTTTAAGACCCCCCAATTTAAGACTCCCTCCTTTTTAAGACCCTCTTCTCAGATTTTCTGTTCACAACCTGTATATTTACCCCCAATCTAAGACTCCTTCAATTTAAGACCTGATTTTATCCTACATACGTGAGAGAGACACCCGTGAGATAATAATCGTTCAAATCACACGTGTGTATATCATGTAAATGAGGTCATGTCAAGCAAGTCTGGCAGGGACCTGTTTTTCCACTGCTTATGGTGCCAAAGTCACCGAGACAAACGTCATAATAGAAACAAAAATTGCGCTCGCTAATTACCCTCCATGAATCTTTAGAACTAACACGTCACGCCACACTTTCAGAGTGACGTTTCTTTGCTTTGACGTAATAGATTGCACGAGGCTTTAGAAGAGATCGAGGTTCCAAAACAAGCGTCTTCAATTTAGCTGCCTCGACTGCAGGACATTTTCAGTAAAATACACGTACGTCCAGTAGGGGAAGGGCTCCTAATATGGACCGGCTCCTAATATGGACCACCACCAACTAACGGCGCTAGAGCGCTCAAAAAAGTTTTATTCGCTGTATTCACCCTCTTTGGATAACTTGCACATGTCAAAACAGTTGCAGAAACACAAATCTCAAAACCGTTAAGCTTTTTCTCTTTTTTCACTTTTGGCAGCGTTCACTCTAAATGTTCCGCCTAAAACAGACTCGTTTCTGTCTACAGCCAAAGCTTTTATCAAACAGAAATGGCTATATATGACAGCTAAAACCGTATTTGTTACATTTTAGCAGTGTTGACCCCGAGTTTTTACTGCAAACAAAAAATAATAGCAAAATCTCAAAGTATGTG
>NC_090246.1:17249388-17361888 GCF_037325665.1 Littorina saxatilis
TTCTGCGTGCTTTTTGGGCGTTTACATTTTTTTTTATATATAATTATATACATGTATATGTGTAATATGCATTGACATGATGTCGTTAATGAAAGCTTCTTTTTCCGTTTTTCTTTGCAGCCGTGGTGTATTTCATAGGATGATCTGCTTCTGGACTGCCGAGAGTGTTATGTCTGTGAGTATAGTATTAGATGCACACTAGTTTCAGCCAGTCCACTTCTTCTTTTCGTTCATTGTTTAAAATAGATGTGGTTGTCGGTTTACAGCCTCCAAACATGTAAGAGATCGAGGTGTCAAGTTAGAGGAAGTCTTGAAAAAAAGTGTCTTACAAGAGAGGAAACCGGCACGGTGGCCTAGTGGTAAGGCGTCCGCCCCGTGGTCGGGAGGTCGTGGGTTCGAACCCCGGCCGGGTCATACAAAAGACTTTAAAATTGGCAATCTAGTGGCTGCTCCGCCTGGCGTCTGGCATTATGGGGTTAGTGCTAGGACTGGTTGGTCCGGTGTCAGAATAATGTGACTGGGTGAGACATGAAGCCTGTGCTGCGACTTCTGTCTTGTGTGTGGCGCACGTTATATGTCAAAGCAGCACCACCCTGATATGGCCCTTCGTGGTCGGCTGGGCGTTAAGCAAACAAACAAACAAGAGAGGAACGGGGGATCCTAAGAAAGTCGTTTCACCATACGTACACATTCTGGTGGTTATTCTATTGTTGCTTTTCGGAAATCCAACAAACAGGAACACATTTTCGCTGAAGTCATCTGCAAAATTCCTTTTGATTACATTAAGTCGCTTTCAGTCTTGATAACTGATCACCGGAAATGTTCATCATATTTGGACGGGAGATGCGAACAGACGACAAACCGCATAAAGTTTCGGTTGGCTGGCAACACAGGCTAAAGGTATGTGTAGTCATCAATGGGATACATGTGTTAAAGGTTTTACTGTTTATATTTTCATCTGAGACAAAAGATATCGTTGCATCAGCTGTGCTCTGATGCGCACTCCATCTTTAATAGGGGTGTTCCACTGTATTTTATCCCAAAAACCATGTGACAGGACTTGGGGCCCCCACCTGCTGTCCACTCCACAGAGGAGAGCACAGGTGAAACCAGCGGCTCAGACAACACCAAGATGAACAAAAAACGTCTGCGGTCGCTGGACACGTTTAGAGGGTAGGTATTGTGAGCTGTACGTGGTCCTATGTCCATCTGTTAAAATCAGAATGCGAAATGAGGAAAATTGACATTTTTTTGTTATTGTGAAGAATTTGAAAATTTTACTGAAACTGATTTTTTATTGTTCAGTAAATTCATCAAAAAGTGGCATGCTAATTTCTTGAAATTTACAAATGTCCTAGAATTTTTAGGAAATTTTTTGAACTCCCCGAGTGAAACAGGAAATTTACAAATTTACTGACATTTTCAGGGATTTTGTAAATGTCCTGGTTTTGAGAATTTACTGTAACATATCCATTCAGCTGCATTTTGTCCCTGTGTAGATTCTGCCAACCGTTTCTGGACTGCTTTCTGTATTTCTGGTGCTCTGGGGATTTTTGTTGTTTTCCCTAGTTTTATCTTATTTTTATTGATATTGGAAGGCATGTGTTGATTTACCTTTGAGTTGATTGTGTTACCGGCACGGTTGGCCTAGTGGTAAGGCGTCCGCCCCATGATCGGGAGGTCGTGGGTTCGAACCCCGGCCGGGTCATACCTAAGACTTTAAAATTGGCAATCTAGTGGCTGCTCCGCCTGGCGTCTGGCATTATGGGGTTAGTGCTAGGACTGGTTGGTCCGGTCTCAGAATAATGTGACTGGGTGAGACATAAAGCCTGTGCTGCGACTTCTGTCTTGTGTGTGGCGCACGTTATATGTCAAAGCAGCACCGCCCTGATATGGCCCTTCGTGGTCGGCTGGGCGTTAAGCAAACAAACAAACAAACAAGTTGATTGTGTTAAAAAGCGTCATCGTTGTGTTCTAAAAGTGTTTCGAATGTGTTCAAGGGGCAAAAGTGAAACATCGTCAACCCATTGTGTTCCGATGCAGGGCCGGACCAAATGAGTTGTAAGGGGGGGGTTCCTCCTTTTTTGGGGGGGGAAATCAGCAAAGTGGCAAAGCCACAAGCGCGCGCCTGCAAAGCGCGCGCCTGCAAAATTTTTGAAAAACGGTTAAAATCTGTGCAATCTGGTGCATTCTGGGCCTTGTTTTGAGGGGTAAGAGCAGCATTGTTTTGGTGCTAAAACTAGTAAAAACAAGAGGCGAAGCCTTCAAGGCTCCCGTAAGAAATCAACAAACAGTAACATAACACAAACTCACTCACTCCGTAACACACACAGAATAGTCAGGTTATAAATACAAGCCACTTTACCTATGCAGCATGGTGACCCTACAATATGCGAAACATGTCGACTGCAGCAGCCTGGTTCTTAAAATAATTCTGACGGTCAACACAGCCAGAAATGCCAACAAAGACAAGAAAGCTGTTGCAAGGTAAGCTTACCAAACGTTACATAGCGAATCATATGATACTGATAGTGCGTAAACAGCAAACAGTAGATCTACAATCAAAGAGAGGATCGAGTCTGGAATGAAACGCGATACAGATCTAGCATTCAAAAACTGTCTTTCACGTTCAAGGAAGTTGTTGCAAAGTACTTAAGACTTACTAAATTGTACAGACAAAACCATGACAGTGCATGTTTTGAATCTGAGGAAAAAATCGTGATCATTTTGACTTTGAGAACAGATTCATTCTGTTTCCTTATATCTGCATGTTCAAGTAAATGGTGGACAGTTTTTTTCGGGCAGAGTAAACTTAACTTGAGACTCTACTGCAAGTCTTGAAATTCACATAAATCGAACCACGAGCAAAGACATCCAAACATTACAGGCACTTTAGATCAACTCATTTCACTAGAGGTGACTGCCAAAGAAACTACAATGTTTGACATCCGTGTCTGCTGAAATAAAAAGAAATTAAAACAAAACGGATTAACAGTAGGTGACACGTTATGAGAGTGGGAGACACTAGATCTGTCTCTGAACTTACCGGGATACGGCTGCAAGATCGACACTGACTGCCGCGCTTTCGACAGCTCTTCCTCGCGTGGACATTGGAAACACGCTGTGCAGATCAAATTGTAGGAAATCTCCCTTTGGTATCTTCTTTATTTACTTTTCTGGAGCTTAGAAACCGAACAACATGAAATCGTCTTCCCCGGCGAATCGGCGAGGTGAGAACTGGACCACAATCCTTCGCGCGACCCCTGACCTGATCTTGACACCTGACCTGCCGTCTGCATGCCAAACACGACACAAACCAGTCAACTGCTTGTACCCCTTCAAAACCCCCCACCACCCGTTTTCTTTGGATACACGCTTTAACTACACACATGCCGACACAATGTTGATCATTGCTTCAATAATTTGAAGATGGTGCTTGAAAATTAACCACGTGAAATGAGTATTTCGGTGTTTAGCCAAAAATGTTAAAGTTTCTACCACAGACATACACACATACATACATACGCACGCACGCACGCACGCACGCACGCACGCACAGACAGACAAAGTTTATCATCGCATAGGCTACACTTACGTGAGCCAAAAAAACAACAACACTCAAAGCAATGTGCATGCTTTTTCCAGGGGTGGGGTTCCGGAACCCCTGGAACCCCCCCCCCCCCCCCCCCCCCCCCCCCCCGGGTCCGGCCCTGCGATGTCAACAGTAAGGTTACTACATGTACATTATTCGCGTTTGCTTAGAACGCACCTCTAATCGTTTTGAATGAGTAAATACGAACGATGTGTCGAAAGCATACAGAGTGAAGTACTATTGTGGAGATTCATTACCTCTGTTGTTGTTGTTGTTTTGTTTTGGGGGTTTACTTTCTTTTGTTGTTGTTGTCACTATTTGAAGGTTTGATTCTTTGTTCTGTTCAGCATTGTAGTTATGAAGGGTACCTCTTCTTCTTCTTCAGCGTTCCAGAATTTTCTGGTTACGTTTGCCCATTTGGGTTCCCCACACTATACTCTGAGAGCATAGTCAGCTTCACTCCGCTTTCGTTGAGTAGGCATGCTGGGTATTTTCGTGTTTCCATTACCCACCGAACTCCGACATGGATTACAGGATCTTTTCCGTGCGTACTTGGTCTTGTGCTTGCGTGTACACACGAAGGGGGTTAAGTCACTAGCCCGTCCAGGGTACCTTACAATGCGTCCTATGGGCAGTTCAGCATTGCCTAGTCGTGTGGCTTATCAATCTTGTTAATCCCCCTGTGTGCTCTTGTCATCTGCATTTATGTCGTTCGGCGTCGGCAGATGGCAAAACGTCAAAGAGTTCTCTTAAATCTTCGAAAACTGCGCCATCGTTTCAGCAGATCTTTGAGAGAAACAAATCACGGGTTAGGGAAAGGTAACACCAGGGACAGCCTTAAAATTCTGAAAAATCCCAATACTTTGATGGCAATTTGTGCAAAATTTTTTAAACAAAATTGCAACATCCTTGGATCTGCTACTGCTATCTCTTCTTTTCCACATGCTCTACACCTCCACGTTACAACTGTAGTACTGTGTGAAATAGCACTACAGTTGTTGTCTCCCTTCCACTGTTCAGATGTTTTATTCTGTACTTGTTTGAACTAATAGTGTTTTGTGCTACAGTAAATTATTTCCCTTGAACCATGTTTGAATATCAGGTGAGCTCGAGGGGATCCACTTTGAAAAGTTTACTACCTCCTTTTTTGAAGATAAGTACACCAAGCTGTAAATTGATTGCAGAAATCCCATCCTTTTGTATTTGTTAAAAGTTTGCATTAAATTTGATAAGAGTTGATAATTATATTTGAGCTAAAAGGATATTTTGTTCAGTCAAAAATTATTGCAGAAGCACTCAGAATTATTTGGAACTTTGGTGCGGCGTATTGATATGTGAAAATCATCTTGCCGGTACGGTTGCACTACTTTTAACTGGGAAAAGGTGACAGGCAGGGGAAATTTTGGTGTCCCTGAAACATCATTGTTGTATCAATGATTGTGGAGTCCTGCTTGTAGCAGGTATGTAAAACATTTTATTGATGATTAGTTCAAGTGTTTATAATCGTTTGGGTGTGGAAAATGACAGAGTATTCTAGAAACTTATTATTTTTTGAGTGCAGCCATGCACCCATTTTTTGCACCGGTATGCTAAGTTTTGAATAGGCATAGATCTACATGTTTCAAAGCACTTGAATGATTTTGTAGAATACTTAGAATTGTCAGCATAATTTGTATGTTGGACATTCTGTTATTTGTGGAAAACATAGAAATTGGATTTTGATTTAAATCTAAATTCAAAACGAATTAGCACTGAACATGTGTATGACGTCACTACCGGAAGTAGTCGTCCGTGTCGCAGTAAGTTGCTGCAGTTGTTAAATGCTTTCAGTATATGATTGATGCTGTGGACAAGTGAAGAGCATTGCTGGTTCTATACTAGATCTGATAGTGATAGAACAGAAGTTGTTGCATTTTTGACATGAGATGATGTCTTAAGAGAAAATAATCTTTCCTTGAAAAAGGGTAGAATTCTTTTAGTGAGTTTTAATGATCTCATTGTTGTGAATTATGGTGAATCTAGACCTCACATTTTCTTGAAGAAAATGGTAATCGCGCGTAAGGACTAGACTGTAATTATGCACATGTAGTATTTCTAGTATTCAAGATACTCAAGGCTGCATTATGGCAGGGAGACTTGTGATTTTAGAAAGAAACCTGCTCACAAAAACATTGTTCACAGTATTGTACGTTGCTATGGATACGAGATTGTCCAGCCACTGCTCTTCAGTTGTATTCAGTACTGTTAATGACGTAAAAGTACGTTAGTATTTAGTATGAGAGTATGATTTTGAGAAGAAGCCGTTAGTTTTACATTTTAATCTTTATAAGGAAACAGGAAACATGATTGATTGAAAGGGTCATGTATTGAGGATAGAATAACTTTTGTTGGTTGGAATTGAAGTTGAAGTTAGGATTTTAGGTTATAACATTTAAGGTTTTATAAAGTTTTGCAAGTAGAATAAGTACTTGAAGAAGTAATTCACAGTGTGTTTTGATGTTGGAAACATATTTTTTGTCATGAAACCGTACACACCCGCACACACATATCAACACACATGCATACACAAACCACATACATGAAACATCAAGAAGTGTATTGTTTTGTTTGTTTAGACCAGCAAACATTGAGGTAACACATAGATAATGGTGTTGTGATATTTGTGTGTTACAGGATTCAGTTCTGGTCAGAGTTGTAGTCAGAGTTTTCTTTTAGAGTTTTTTAGGGTTGGAATATAGAATCAGAGTTTTTGGATTGAAATTAGAGTTCTACTTTATTGTTTACATCGAGAAAATAAAACAAAGAAAAGAAACAACAGACTTGTAGTTTGCCACTTGCGGATGAAAGGCGCACACATGATCCCACCCTTCAATGTAGCAATGAACTCACCCGAGTTGGTTACACAACCACTAGAAAACAGAAAGAGAGAATGCTTTATGTCCTACAGGCTAAATATTTCGCCTCTAAAGGACAAGATATGGGTTATATGATACGTGTTTTACGCCCTCACGGCTTTTGATGAGATACAAAAGTGCATGCGTGTTTAGGTGGTATCGGCCATCTGCACTTATGGCAGAATGACCAAGATCGTTTACGTGCCATTGTGGTGACACGGGGGTGGGACATGGCTTCCGTATCTGGGTCTGCACATAAAGTTGACCCGTGTCCGCCCCGGCCCGAATTCGAACCTGCGACCTTCCGATCACAAGTCCAGTGCTCTACCTGAGCTACCGGGCCCCCATCCGCTAGTACTTTGACCTAATGATCTTTAACAGTGGACAGACAGATAAACACTTACAATACAAATAATGCACTAAGCTTGGGAACACCTTGCATGTCGCTAGCCATGACGTAATGAATCAATGCTTGTGTGTGATGTGCGTGTGTGCAGAATTAGCTTGACCATCATGATCTTTGTGAACTACGGGGGCAGACAGTACTGGATGTTGAACTAAGCTTGGGAACACCTTGCATGTCGCTAGCCATGACGTAATGAATCAATGCTTGTGTGTGATGTGTGTGTGTGCAGAATTAGCTTGACCATCATGATCTTTGTGAACTACGGGGGCAGACAGTACTGGATGTTGAACTAAGCTTGGGAAAAACCTTGCATGTCGCTAGCTAGTCAATGATCAATGACGAAATGAATCAATGCTTGTGTGTGATGTGCTTGTGTGCAGAATTAGCTTGACCATCATGATCTTTGTGAACTACGGGGGCGGACAGTACTGGGTGTTCTCTCACTCTATCTGGAACGGCTTGACCGTGGCTGACCTTGTCTTCCCGTGGTACGTCCGTTTGCTTACAGGACACGATGACACTGCAGTAGTGTAGTCCCCCTTGTCAAACTGGCTCCGTGGAGGTTGTCTGCATTCAGCGCTGAGCTATCATACCGCAATGGTTGAAACACATGTGTATCTTTAAACCTATTAAATTTAGCTCCAACTCATCCCTGTGCTTCTGACGGTAATAATTAGATGACTTGACACACACGCACACACACACACACACACACACACACACACACACACACACACACACACACACACACACACACTCTCTCTCTCTCTCTTTAATAGCAACAGGTTTGTATGTTAATGTTTCAATTAAATCTACTGATTGAGTCTGACAATAAAGCAACACGATTTTATCCATTTCAGGTTAGTGTACATCATGGGTACAGCCATGATGCTCAGTTTTCAAGGACAGCTGCGACGGGAAGTTCCAAAGATCAACATGTTCTGGAAAATCCTGCGACGGTCCATGATTCTCTTCGCTCTGGGTCTGCTCATCAACTCAGATGGAGATGATGGTGAGATCACTGGGATGGTGTGGGGGGGGGGGTTATGTGTTATATGTTATGTGGACACGCGCTGGCCGGTCAGGGTGGAGGTCAGGGCCCTCAATGGATCCACACAGCTCACGCCCCCGTCATGCAGGTGTTATTCCTCTTTATGAGCCTCTCCTGAGATGATGGTAAGAACACTGGTATGGGGGTGGGGGGGGGATGTGGGATGTGTTACATGATATGTATTGTATAACCTAACTCCCAAAACAGGTAGCCTGCCAACGTTCCAAAATTCAGAATCAAAAAACAAAAATGATGTTATTGGAATGTTCAATTTATGACAAAGCAAAACGTGACTTTCACAGTACTGCGACGCAGCGGTCTTTTAATCAAACAGACAGAGAAACACTTATGATACAGACAGAGAAACACTTATGATACAGACAGACAAACACTTATGATACAGACAGACAAACACTTATGATACAGACAGACAAACACTTATGATACAGACAGACAAACACTTATGATACAGACAGACAAACACTTATGATACAGACAGACAAACACTTATGATACAGACAGACAAACACTTATGATACAGACAGACAAACACTTATGATACAGACAGACAAACACTTATGATACAGACAGACAGACAAACACTTATGATACAGACAGACAGACAAACACTTATGATACAGACAAGAGCCGTTAACGATAACCGTATTGTAGGCCTATAACCGTTACTAACTGAAGTCCAAGAAGTAAACACTCAATGTGATCCTCATAACTTACAGCATTTGCATACGGATGCATTTATACATACTAGTGCTCGAAATAATCGAATTACGCTTGGAGGCAAAGCCAGTCAAACAGCCTGATTTTGGACAACGTTTTAAGAAAAATCTGCTTTGCTTAGCACAACTGTTCTCAAAAGCCCAAAGTCCTCTCATAGCCATTAAACGTTGGAGCTATAAATAACCCAGTGCTCAAGGCAGAACACTCTGTAGAGAAGCTGTTGTGACAAGGGAGATTACCGTCACATGTAGTTTTAGTATTTTTAGACCCCTTTATCACATCGATCTTCGTGTTTTGCAGGGCTGGACTTGAGTGAGTTCAGAATACCTGGGGTGCTGCAGAGGTTTGCAATCACCTATCTCATTGTTGCCAGCGTACACCTCGTCTTTGCAAGGACCTATGATGAACATCGGGTTCGTACTAACTAACCAACCAACTGAGCAGTATCTTGTCATAATGGGCGGTTCTGGTGAGGTTATGCCCCTTCTTTCTTTCGGCTGGTAACAGGCGGAACCTCGCGGCAAGATCACACGAGAAAGGAAAACAATGTGCATTGGTCCCAAATAGCATGTCGCTTTGGTAACAGTTCGTGTGTAAGTCGTGCATTTTATACTTTTTCTTTATTTGGTGTTTAAAGGTCCTTGTCTACATTTTTATACCGAAATCGCCATTTGACCATTAAAATGCAGAGTCTATTATCTACAAATATCCAGAATACACCCCCTTTCGATCAGGAAAGACGAAGCCAGTGTAGCCGTTTCAAAATTCATTGTAGTATTCCAGCGTAGTACTCATAGTAGGATATCCTTATTTGCAAAATGCCAAGCGCAAAACTCCTCTCAAATCCCGTGCATTTCGTGCGTTTAAAAAAAAGCGTGAACAGCGCTCCAGTGTCAAACTGTTGCTGCACTTGTTTGGGCGTGGCTAGAAGCATAGTGACATGAATTTGATTGGTCAGTATTTTTAGGCAAAGCACGTGTTCTCAGCAAACAGAAAACAAAATATTGGAAGCGTGAGTCACGCTACCCAAAAATAAAAAATAAATTACATTTTTTTCTGTAACTTTTTTCCCCATGGTTCATTCATCATCTGACATAACTTTTTAGCGAAATCTAACCATAAGATTATTGAAAAAAAATGTAGACGACCACCTTTAACGTCGTTTTCAACCGTTCAAGGTTATATCGCGACGGGGAAAAGAGGGGGGGGGGGAGGGGGGGGGTGGGATAGAGCCACTTGTTAATTGTTTCTTGTTCACAAAAGCACTAATCAAAAAATTGCTCCAGGGGCTTGCAACGTAGTACAATATATGACCTTACTGGGAGAATGCAAGTTTCCAGTACAAAGGACTTAACATTTCTTACATACTGCTTGACTAAAATCTTTACAAACATTGACTATATTCTATACAAGAAACACTTAACAAGGGTAAAAGGAGAAACAGAATCCGTTAGTCGCCTCTTACCACATGCTGGGGAGCATCGGGTCATTTTATATGGTAACAAGAGGCGAAGCCTTCAAGGCTCACGTAAGAAATCGACAAACAGTAACACAAACTCAATCACTCCGTCACACATACACACACACAGTAAGCATAAGTGATACGGTGCAAGAGTCAGTACGAGACACTAGATCTAGATCTGTCTGTCTGCAGCCTACTTACGGGGGCACGACTGCCAGATGGCCAGAATGATTGACACTGCGCTTTCGACAGCGCTTCCTCGCGCAGACACTGGAAACACGCTGTGCAGATTAACCTGTAGGAAATCTGCTTTGGTATCTTCTTTATCTATTTTTCTGGAGCTACAAAACCGAACAATGTGAAATCATGAGTCGTCTTCTCCGAATCGGCGAACTGCAGCTCGGTGATAACTGTATCTATACCACAATCCTTCACGCGATCTGAGGCTAACCTTGACCCCTGACCTGGTCTACATACCACACACGACACAAACCAGTCGGCTGTTTTTACCCCCCCCCCCAAAAAAACAAAAAAAAACCACCACCCGTTTTCTTTGGATACACACTTTAACTACATACGTGCCGACGAAATGGTGATCATTGCTTCAATACTTTGAAGCTGTTGCTTGAATAATAACCAGGTAAAATGAGTATGTCGGTGTTCAGTCAAATGTTAAAGTTTCTACCACAGACATACATACATACGCACGCACGCACAGACAGACAAAATTTAGCATCGCATAGGCTACACTTACATGAGCCAAAAAGACAATGGTAACAGGCGGAACCGCGCGGCAAGATCACAGGAGTTGTCTCGCCTTATCACCCCAGAAGCGCTCATTGCTTGTCTATTGTATTGAACATGTCTGTTTCCGTCTTCTGCATCATACCATTATGTTCTGTGCATTGCATGACAAAATGTAAACAAACTGTCTGATTAAACATTTATAAAGAAAACAAAATAACCAAACAACCACCCAACCGACTAACCAATCATTAATCAACTGAACCAACGAACAACCAGTATTTTATTCAGTTATGTTTTATGTCTTATTTCATGAGTTTTGTCGAGAACAGATTACTTCTGGGGCTGTGCTTGAACAGGTTTCTTGTCGTTGTTGTTGTTGTTGTTGTTGTTTTTGTTGGTGTGTGTGTTTGTGTGTGTGTGTGTGTGTGCACATGTGTGTGTGTGTGTGTGTGTGTGTGTGTGTTGTGTGTGTGTGTGTGTGTTGTGTGTGCGTGCGGGCGCGCGTGCGTGTATGTGTCAGTGTACCCGCATTGGTGTACTGATTGCAGATTATTATTATTATTATTGTGGTCATTTGCGATTTGTTTTGTTATACATGTATGATGATTTAAATATTGATCACATATCATCTATGTTTTTGTTTCTTTTATTAGGTCGTATATTTATTTATCTATTTTCTCTCATTCTTTCTTTCTTTCTTTCTTTCTTTCTTTCTTTATTTATTTGGTCAATGTCGTTTTTGTCTTCCCATGAGCAGTATGGGAGGTTTGCAGCTATAAGGGACATCACTGAGTTCTGGCCGGAGTGGGTGTTGTACCTGATCCTAATTGCCATTCACACAATCATCACCTTCAGGATGCAGGTACCAGGCTGCCTCACGTAAGTTTCATTCTACACATGATAGCCATTCACACAATCATCACCTTCAGGATGCAGGTACCAGGCTGCCTCACGTAAGTTTCATTCTACACATGATAGTCATTCACACAATCATCACCTTCACGATGCAGGTACCAGGCTGCCCCACGTAAGTTTCATTCTACACATGGTAGCGATTCACATCATCATCACCTTCACAATGCAGGTACCAGGCTGCCCCACGTAAGTTTCATTCTACACATGGTAGCGATTCACATCATCATCACCTTCACAATGCAGGTACCAGGCTGCCCCACGTAAGTTTCATTCTACACACGTATTACAACTACCACTGCTACTGCTACTATTACCACTACTACTATTACTACTACTACTGATAATGATACTACAACTACTACTACCACTACTACTACTACCACTACCACCACCACCACCACCACCACTACTAGAAACTTTGACAAGCAGTCTTTGCCATGAAAAGACACCTGCAATGTGGGGACACGTTTGGCTGTTCCCAAGGACGTCCTCTCATGTTAGGGACCAATCATGGTTGTGTTTGTGTTTCGCCCAGAGGTTACCTGGGTGCGGGGGGAGATGCAGAACACGGTCAGCATAGGAACTGCACAGGTGGGGCAGCCGGCTACATCGACAGGCAGGTGTTTGGGAACAGTCACATTTTTCAGAACCCTACCTGCAAGGTACAATCATGTTGGCATGTACGTGTACACAGATGGTAGTCTGGAAGACTCGGGTAAAGCTTTAGTCATGTCAGCATCTGGTGCAGGCTAATCAACTTGTGTGTGAACAGCTTTTGTGAACAAAAAGAAAAAAGAAAAAAGTGTAGCAACAACGATATTTACAGTGTATTCGTGTTGCTTCCCCCTCCCCCCCCCCCCCCCCTTTTTTTTTTTTTTTTACATTTAGTCAATTGCAAGTTTTGACTAAATGTTTTAACATAGAGGGGGAATCGAGACGAGGGTCGTGTGTGTGTGTGTGTGTGTGTGTGTGTGTGTGTTTGTTTGTGTGTGTGTGTGTGTGTGTGTGTATGTGTCACGTGTATGTGTGTGTGTGTGAGTGTGTGTGCGTGTGTGTGTGTCTGTCTGTCTGTGCGTGTGTGTGTGTGTAGAGCGATTCAGACTAAACTACTGGACCGATCTTTATGAAATTTTACATGAGAGTTCCTGGTAATGATATCCCCGGACGTTTTTTTTCTTTTTTTCGATAAATGTCTTTGATGACGTCATATCCGGCTTTTTGTAAAAGTTGAGGCAGCACTGTCACACCCTCATTTTTCAATCAAATTGATTGAAATTTTGGCCAAGCAATCTTCGACGAAGGCCGGATTTTGGTATTGCATTTCAGCTTGGTGGCTTAAAAATTAATTAATGACTTTGGTCATTAAAAATCTGAAAATTGTATAAAAAAAAAGATTTTAAAACGATCCAAATTTACGTTCATCTTATTCTTCATCATTTTCTGATTCCAAAAACATATAAATATGTTATATTTGGATTAAAAACAAGCTCTGAAAATTAAAAATATAAAAATTATGATCAAAATTAAATTTTCGAAATCAATTTAAAAACTTTCATCTTATTCCTTGTCGGTTCCTGATTCCAAAAACATATAGATATGATATGTTTGGATTAAAAACACGCTCAGAAAGTTAAAACGAAGAGAGGTACAGAAAAGCGTGCTATCCTTCTCAGCGCAACTACTACCCCGCTCTTCTTGTCAATTTCACTGCCTTTGCCACGAGCGGTGGACTGACGATGCTACGAGTATACGGTCTTGCTGAAAAATTGCAGTGCGTTCAGTTTCATTCTGTGAGTTCGACAGCTTGTTGTATTTTCGCCTTACGCGACTTGTTATTTATTTAACATATACCAGAAGGCAGTGTATGTTTACACATGGAAAAGAAAAGAAAACATAATAAGTACATGACATAATGAAATGTAAAAGCACAGGCCAGACTGAAAGAGAGGAACGATGCATTAGACAGACAATGATCGTGAATAATTATACTCAATTATTAGTGACAGTTCACCCTGTACGTATGGGGTTTCTTTCCGAGGCCCTTGTACCTTTCAAAGATTTGACCGACTTCTAAATGTCGACAGGAGGTATACCGCATTCGACTGCCGCGGCATGACCCGTGCGGGCTGCTGGGAACTCTGACCTCTGTGTTCATCTGCTTCCTGGGTTTACAGGTATGAACAATTGTCAATTGGTGTCAAAAACAGAAACTTTTTCTTTATTTGGTGTTTAACGTCGTTTTCAACCACGAAGGTTATATCGCGACGGTACAGAAACAGGTATGAACATTGTCAATTGGTGTCAAAAGCAGAAACAGGTACGAACATTGTCAAATGGTGTCAAAAGCAGAAACAGGTACGAACATTGTCAAATGGTGTCAAAAGCAGAAACAGGTACGAACATTGTCAAATGGTGTCAAAAGCAGAAACAGGTACGAACATTGTCAAATGGTGTCAAAAGCAGAAACAGGTACGAACATTGTCAAATGGTGTCAAAAGCAGAAACAGGTATGAACATTGACAAATGGTGTCAAAAGCAGAAACAGGTACGAACATTGTCAAATGGTGTCAAAAGCAGAAATAGGTATGAACATTGGCAATTGGTGTTAAAAGCAGGAAAAAAACCATGAGTCACATTTGGTAATGGTGGAGAAAAAAAATTAAATACAAAGGACTTCATTTTGTTGTTATTTTGGCATATATATGGGGAAAAAGTCTAACCGTCCATCTTCCATCCATCTTTTTGTCCATTTGTTCATCCGGCACTCTGTCTGTTGAATAGACGGTGTTGGGAGATAACTCTGTCAGGTTTGTATGGGTTGTGAAAGAGTATCTTATTCTCTTGTAGTGAGACAAACTTTCCCACGTGACGTTACATATGGCTATGCCAGTCACTAGTAAGGGGTGTGCCTGAAACACGTGGGCAAGGAACACGTGTGGAAAGTTTTCCTCAATTAAAACAAGAGTATTCGCTTTTTCACAACCTATACAAAACCGACAAAGTTATTTCTGGAGAGCGTCTATTGTCGATGTGTGTTGCAGGCAGGCAAAATACTGTTTATCCACAAGGACTGGGTACAACGATGTATACGCTTCCTCATCTGGGGCATCGTGCTGGTGAGTTGTCATCTTGGTGCAGGGAATGGGGCATGCCACTGCTGTATGTTTTTTCTTTTGATGATTTTTTTTTGAATTTTTTTTAAACTCAGCTAATATTTAGCAAAGGGGCAGAGAGTTACTTTAAGATTTGAGTAAGCGCTCTAAATCATACAAGACATAGCCAATGTAAGAGGAGGAAAATCGATTGTTCTTTCAATGCTTCTTTTTTCTCTCAGGTGCCAGGAGATTGGTTCTGCATAACTCTCAGTAATTACTCTTGTTGCACATGCTGTATGCATTCAGAGCGCCTACGTCCCTTTGTTTCACATATCTTAGCTCGACTACTTCAGATGTCTCTGTGTTTGGATATAGAGGTATGCATTATACACTTTCTACATCAAACCAAACACTGTACATAAGGTTCTTCCCATTGTAGTTTCTTTGATCAAACTCAAATGTTTTGGGCAAATAGCTCATTTAGCTCTGTATTGTTTGATTATTTTTAATCTGTGAATTCCAGGTAAAACTAATTTAGTTTAGCACACTAAAACACTAGTGTTCCTTTTCTTTGGACTTTTGAAAATGATTGGGGAAAACATGTGTCGAAATGTGTTTAAATTAATGTCCTCGCATTTATACTTTTTTTGTGTTTCAGGGCTTGATAGCTGGAATCTTGTGTAAGTTTTCAAAAAATGATGGATGGATTCCGATCAACAAAAACTTGTGGTGAGTACCTGTTATCTGTTATCTGAACACAGTTTTATCTGGACTTCCTGGCGACCGGCACGGTTGGCCTAGTGGTAAGGCGTCCGCCCCGTGATCGGGAGGTCGTGGGTTCGAACCCCGGCCGGGTCATACCTAAGACTTTAAAATTGGCAATCTAGTGGCTGCTCCGCCTGGCGTCTGGCATTATGGGGTTAGTGTAGAGTAATCGGATTCTTGTAATCGGTTTCGGTTTGGCCAAATCAGGCTATGTGTGGACTTCACCCGGCTCAATGAGAAAGTCCAGAGAGAGAACTTTCCACTGCCAACGACAGACCAGCTTTTAGCAAGGATTTTGGGAGCGAAAGTCTTTTCAAAGCTTGACAGCAACGGTGGCTTCTACCAGATTCCACTCGATGAGGAATCTCAAGAACTCACTACTTTTATCACACCGTTTGGGAGGTTCTGTTTCAAATGTTTACCTTTCGGGATCTGTTCGGGCCCAGAAATCTTTCATCGAGAGATGACGCACATCCTCGCCGGGGTACCGGGTGTCATTGTTGACATTGACGACGTTCTCATTTTTGGGAAAGACCAAGAAGAACACGACCAGAGACTCAAGATGGTTCTGCAGAAACCCAAGGAGGCAGGCGTCACACTCAACGAAAAGTGTGCCTTCTCACTCCACACTGTCAAGTTCTTAGGTCATCTCATCTCACCGGAAGGCATTGAGATCGATCCCGCGAAAGTGGAAGCCATCATTACCAACTTTCCCAAGCCAACAAACATCACAGAGTTACGGCGCTTTCTGGGCATGGTAAACCACGTTGGAAAGTTTGCTCCAAACCTCGCGGAGACAACAGAACCCCTCCGACAACTTCTACACAAAGACAATGATTGGATCTGGAATGAGAAACAGGAATCTTCATTTCAAACTCTGAAGCAGCAGCTGAGTTCCGCACCAGTGCTTGCTCATTACAGTCCTGAGAAGCCAACAAAAGTGTCAGCAGATGCATCTTCCTTTGGCATGGGAGGAGTTCTTCTACAAAAGGAAGAAGACGAATGGAGACCCGTCTTCTATGCATCAAGAGCCCTCACTAGCACGGAACAAAGATATGGCACAAGTGGAGAAAGAAGCTTTGGCCATGACTTGGTGTTGCGAAAAGTTCAGAGACTTCCTCGTTGGACTATCAAGATTCGTGATTGAAACAGACCACAAACCCTTGTTAGCCCTCATGCAAACCAAGCTACTGGACGAGTTGACTCCGCGAATACAACGCTTCAGAATGAGAATGATGCACTTTTCCTACGACGTGATCTACACATCAGGAAAGAATCTCACGACTGCTGACACACTGTCTCGGGCCCCTGGGAGTGTTCCTGCTGAACAGGATCGCCAAATGGAGTTTGAGACACCAAGGCATGTCCAGCAAGTTATTGAGAGTCTTCCAGCGACGGACCAGCGTCTTGACAAAATCAAACTCAAGCAAAGCACAGACGAAACCTGCAGCAAGATCATCGAATTTTGCAAAGTAGATCATTGGCCGGAACATGCAAAGAAGAACCATGTGCTGAAACAGTATTGGACAGCAAGAAACGATCTGACAGTCGTGCAAGGAATTCTTCTCTACCAAAGTAGACTGGTTATTCCCAGCGAGATGAGAAAAGATATCCTGCAACGTCTTCACGGAGGTCATCAAGGTAGGCCTATAGTCAAATGCAGAGCACTTGCCAGAAGCAGCGTCTGGTGGCCAGGATTGTCCAACGATCTGGAAACAATGATACAAAACTGCAGCGATTGTGAGAAGGAACGAATTCTACCGCTAGAGCCTTTGAGACCTAGTAGTACACCTGAGTATCCATGGCAACGCATAGGGACGGATCTGTTCGAATGGAAGGGTCACCAATATTTGCTGGCTGTGGATTACTACTCACGCTGGATTGAAATCGCTCACCTGACACAGACAACCTCTTCCGCAATAATCCAGCATCTGAAATCCATCTTCGGTCGCCACTGAGGCAATATATTAATGATCGTCAAACCTAATCTCACATTATAGCCAGATTTGTCCCGTCAGTGTTCTGGTTCAGTTTGTTTTGGTTTGGTTTGGTTTGGTTCAGTTTTGTCAGAGAAACTTTTATCTAAACTTGGATGGCCACTTTTAAATGACTGTTTTCCTAAAGACTCCGCGTGTGTGTGTGTGTGTGTGTGTGTGTGTGTGTGTGTGTGTGTGTTTGTGCATGTGCCGGTGTGTGCGTATGTTGGTGCGTGCGTGCGTGTGTGCGTGCGTGTGTGCCTCTATGTACAATGTTTCAGGTCTCTCTCCTTTGTCATTGCACTGGCTGGAATGGCGTTTGTCCTGCTAGCTTTCCTTTACCTGTTGATTGACGTCTGCAAGATTTGGAGTGGAGCACCTTTCTACTTCCCAGGTGAGATTGTAAGCTACTCTCTGAATACTGAATCAACCAGACTGGTGCAATGGTCTAGTGGTCACGGTGTGGCGTTTGAGCTTGAAAGTTTGGGGATCGAGTCCCGGCTGCGCCTGGTGGGTAACGACTTATCACAGAAGATTTTACTGATCTACCAGGTCAAAATATGTGTAGACATGGTTGTGCCTTATGAGACCTAGCTATTCCTCTTTGTGTGTACACACGAGCAGAAGGCCAAATACGCGCGAAAAAAACACCAATAATCTGTTTCGAAGTTATGTGGATAAAGTTAGAGACAAACAAAAATACCTAGCCAAAGCCAAAATCTGTCCAAACGTTTGAAGGTGAGTTTTAGTGTTGTGCAGTTATGCTGATGTGCGTGTGTGTCTTGTAGTTGTTCTTGTGTGTGTGTGTGTGTGTGTGTGTGTGTGTATGTGTGTGTGTGTGTGTGTGTGTGTGTGTGTGTGTGGGTGTGTGTGTGTGTGTGTGTGGTTGTTGTTTGTTGTTGTTGTTGTCTATACTGCTAACAGATCACATGTAAGCAACCCATGGTGTATTTCAGGTATGAACCCAATTGTTGTGTACGTTGGCCACGAACTGCTGACCGGTCGGTTCCCTGTGTCGTTTGACGTGGTGGTCACTCACCCCGCCCAGCTGGCCATGAACCTGTGGGGAGCAACGTTCTGGGTCCTGGTGGCCTTGTATCTCTTGAACAAAGGAATCCTGATAACTGTCTGATGACGATTTTTATGTTTCGTGGGTCTCTTGTTTCTTTATTTCTTTCTTCTGCACATGTACATAGTTCCGATCCTCAATATTTTCTCATTCCTTTACTTTTCTGGTACTCTGACTCAGTCGAACCTGTCAATAACGTCCACCCGGGCAAGAGGCCGACAAAAACTGGTCTGATGATGATTTTAATGTTTCTTTGGTTTCTTGTTTCTGTATTTCTTTCGCCTGCACATATGTGCATAGTCTATCCTCAATATTTTCTCATTCCTTTACTCTTCCAGTACTCTAATACAGTCGAACCTGTCAATAACAAAGGGACTGACAAAACTGTTCGTCATAGACATGTGATCGCTATATGGGAATTCTTTAGGGGGGGGGGGGGGGGGGATCGTCGGTGATCTTATGAAATGGTCGCCAGGGCAGGTGGTTGTTATCCAGAGGTGGTCGCCAGGGCAGGTGGTTGTTATCGAGAGGTAGTCGCCAGGGCAGGTGGTTGTTATTAAGAGGTTGGTCGCCAGGGCAGGTGGTTGTTATCGAGAGGTGGTCGCCAGGGCAGGTGCTTGTTATCAAGAGGTGGTCGCCAGGGCAGGTGCTTGTTATCGAGATGTGGTCGCCAGGGCAGGTGCTTGTTATCGAGAGGTGGTCGCCAGAGCAGGTGGTTGTTATCAAAAGGTGGTCGCCAGGGCTGGTGGTTGTTATCGAAAGGTGGTTGCCAGGGCAGGTGGTTGTTATCGAGAGGTGGTCGCCAGAGCAGGTGGTTGTTATCGAGAGGTGGTCGCCAGAGCAGGTGGTTGTTATCGAGAGGTGGTCGCCAGGGCAGGTGATTGTTATCGAGAGGTGGTCACTCGGGCAGGTGGTTGTTATCGAGAGGTGGTCGCCAGGGCAGGTGCTTGTTATCAAGAGGTGGTCGCCAGGGCAGGTGCTTGTTATCGAGATGTGGTCGCCAGGGCAGGTGCTTGTTATCGAGAGGTGGTCGCCAGAGCAGGTGGTTGTTATCAAAAGGTGGTCGCCAGGGCTGGTGGTTGTTATCGAAAGGTGGTTGCCAGGGCAGGTGGTTGTTATCGAGAGGTGGTCGCCAGAGCAGGTGGTTGTTATCGAGAGGTGGTCGCCAGAGCAGGTGGTTGTTATCGAGAGGTGGTCGCCAGGGCAGGTGATTGTTATCGAGAGGTGGTCACTCGGGCAGGTGGTTGTTATCGAGAGGTGGTCGCCAGGGCAGGTGGTTGTTATCGAGAGGTGGTCGCCAGAGCAGGTGGTTGTTATCGAGAGGTGGTCGCCAGAGCAGGTGGTTGTTATCGAGAGGTGGTCGCCAGGGCAGGTGATTGTTATCGAGAGGTGGTCGCCAGGGCAGGTGGTTGTTATCGAGAGGTGGTCACCAGGGCAGGTGGTTGTTATCGAGAGGTGGTCACTCGGGCAGGTGGTTGTTATCGAGAGGTGGTCGCCAGGGCAGGTGGTTGTTATCGAGAGGTGGTCACTCGGGCAGGTGCTTGTTATCAAGAGGTGGTCGCCAGGGCAGGTGCTTGTTATCGAGAGGTGGTCGCCAGGGCAGGTGCTTGTTATCGAGAGGTGGTCGCCAGGGCAGGTAGATGTTATCAAATGGTGGTCGCCAGGGCTGGTGGTTGTTATCAAGAGGTGGTCGCCAGGGCAGGTGGTTGTTATCGAGAGGTGGTCGCCAGAGCAGGTGGTTGTTATCGAGAGGTGGTCGCCAGAGCAGGTGGTTGTTATCGAGAGGTGGTCACCAGGGCAGGTGATTGTTATCGAGAGGTGGTCACTCGGGCAGGTGGTTGTTATCGAGAGGTGGTCACCAGGGCAGGTGGTTGTTATCGAGAGGTGGTCACTCGGGCAGGTGGTTGTTATCGAGAGGTGGTCGCCAGGGCAGGTTGTTATCGAGAGGTGGTCACCAGGGCAGGTGGTTGTTATCGAGAGGTGGTCACTCGGGCAGGTGGTTGTTATCGAGAGGTGGTCGCCAGGGCAGGTGGTTGTTATCGAGAGGTGGTCACTCGGGCAGGTGGTTGTTATCGAGAGGTGGTCGCCAGGGCAGGTGCTTGTTATCAAGAGGTGGTCGCCAGGGCAGGTGCTTGTTATCAAGAGGTGGTCGCCAGGGCAGGTGCTTGTTATCAAGAGGTGGTCGCCAGGGCAGGTGGTTGTTATCGAGAGGTGGTCGCCAGGGCAGGTGGTTGTTATCGAGAGGTGGTCACCAGGGCAGGTGGTTGTTATCGAGAGGTGGTCACCAGGGCAGGTGGTTGTTATCGAGAGGTGGTCGCCAGGGCAGGTTTGACAGTAACATGCTTTCTACAGTACATCCGATTGGTATTGCAGAATCGACTGATCATGATTCCATGTATACCGTTGACTGTTTGCAAGTGTACAGAATCAATCAATAGTATACATACCTAATGTTTATGTTTGCCTGGGTTGAATATTTACAAATCAGTATTGTTTAACAGCATTGCCTAAAGTAATAAAGTTTGAGAAGTGTTATTGCAAGGTAAAACAACTTTTAATTAACATTAAGAGCTCCATGTTTTTGTGTTCAACAGAGTAGACGATTTAAAGAATGCGTGAGTGTTTTACCTCGTGAAAAAACAGAACATTTAAAATGACATCGTTATGTGCTTGACATTATGATTTTGAAATGACATGTAACGTTGCTTGCAGTGCCTTAATCTTAAATATTATGTGAGCACACAAAAATTACATTTTCTACTGATGACTGACATTGCTGATATCTTCGTGTGTACTTGTGTCTGTCTGTCTGATCGTCTGTGTTGCTGAGGTACTACTGTCAACTGATAATTGGCAGTACACGTATTCTGTCCTTTGTAATGTAAACATTTCCTGGTTGATTTTGGGACTCCGATGTGTTTCAGTGCGATGATATTTTAATTACGCTTTTGTACTGCTTGCTGAGTGACCGAGTTCTTATGGGAGTGAGGTATAGATTACACTTGTTTTGCAGAATGGCTGACACGATTACTGGTGTGTGTGTGTGTGTGTGTGTGAGAGAGAGAGAGAGAGAGAGAGTTTGACAGAGAGAGACAGAGCTGGTCATGAGTTTGACTGCATAAACACACGTGAGCACCTGCTCATGTCCAGATCAATGCTTACACCAATGGTGGAAGTGGGAGATAATGAATGTTTTTCATGTATATGTGATGATTGCAAAATCTACCTGAGATTTGGTTATTTGCTTGCTTTGTTAACATTGTAAAGAAAGATTTGCTTGGATTGTAACAACTTGGTCATAAAAAAATCAAGAAAATGACTTCTGCTGCTTACAATGGTATTGGCAAACAGATTCGGGAGGGGGGGGGGGGGGGCGCGGGCGAGGAGGACAATGGGTGGTTTAAGTGAGTACTCTCTTGTGTTGCGGGTTCCTTACTCGTCCCAATAAAGAATGATGCTTATCGGTAACTCTACCATGAGTAACTGTGTGTTTTTTGGCAGCAAGGTGCGTGCCAAAGGGCAGATCATTCTGTGGTTGTAGCATGTGCGTCTACTTTTTGAATTCCAGTTGTAGATCCCTCGAAGTCAATAAGGAAGCGTTTGAGCTGTATGTGTTAGACAAGTTCGCTCAAGATTTGACCACCTGCTGTCTTAAAGCAATGCCAGGGCATCTCCACTTCGTTTATCAACCAGACTGGTGTCATGTCTGGAGAAAAATCAAAGCCTGGAAGTGTATGGAGTTTAAAAGCTAAAGCTTCGACAACTTTTTGTTTTCTGTGTAAAGCCAAACTAATGGTCTAACACTGATGTACTCAGGTGAGTCAATAATTAGGGAATCAAATGCTTTATAACAAAGGTGCACAAACCATGCAGTCTCAAACACCATGTTAATTATCAACAACAACAAAAGCACCTTTTAAAAAGTTTATTGAAAATTTCCCTCTTGCATACAATAGTCATGAGAATCACATTTTAATGACATCTGAACAAATCCCAAGCAGAAGCAAATTTACAACATTTTCTCACAGCACACAAAATTTAAATGACACAATTTCCCCCTTCTGCTCTATGCATCACGGCAAGTTTATATCACAAATCTTCCAATATGTTTCCAATATGTTTTATGAAAAACTGATTTACATGCGATTCAAAACAAAACAAATGATTTAACCATTAAACAGTTCAGCTGTAGAATGCATGTGTTACAGGTACTGTGCTGTTCTCAGACATTCGGTCAGTAGGACCTGGATTGAAAGTAAGGTATAGGTCAAAAAGCCGTTTATTATATAAAAAAAAGTCATGGTCATAAGACCACCTGCATGTCAAAACTATCGGACGGTTGACCGGCCAGGGATCACAGCAATGCGTCAGATCGAAAATGCATGCATTAGTGACCGAAGACCAAGGTCTGAGAACAGCACAACATGAACGATTCATGTATGGAGACCCACTTGGAAAAACGTGCAGTGCATGTGCTCATTCCTTTAAACAATCTGAATTGATAGAATGACAGGCATGTAGTAAGTATTGCATTTAGTGTTTTGAAACAGACTGTGTTCTCATGACATATTGCATAACTAAGCAATACCAAGCATAAAAAAAACAATTTTTGTTCACAGATGTTTCTGCTGACAACACTGCATCAATACAAACAAAAAACACAAAAGGGGCAACCTACCCTACTTGATGTGAACACTTGCGAAAGAAAGAGACATAGGACACCTATGTGCATGTGCACATAAAAGGATTCCAAATTCGCCACAGAAGATTATTGGGCTTGGAACTGCTGCATGACACTGTCGCTGCATGCTGTTCCAAAATAGTAACCCAAAAGTGCCTTAGGAAATCTCCAAGGAAAAAGGTGTCATGAAGCTATTTGTACACAGCCTAACAAAAGAGATGTTTAAAAAAGACCTGAAGCCTAGTCAACTAGTCAGTGTTGAATCTAATGGAAAATAGTCGGGGGGGTTACACAAATGTGCAACAAGAAAAAGCCTGAGAAAACAAACAGGAAGTATTGTTCAACATTGCAGTACAAACTGCATCATTCTGAAACATCTTTTTCTGAAACAAGTTTTCAAATCTCCTGTGGTTAACTGAACACACAAAACCAATAAGCTAATACACAATGTTCACTTCAAATGCCTATAACATAGTGTAGCACTCAGCTAAAATGTCAAATTACAACATACAAAATGAAACCGATACACCCTACAACATGAGGGTGGTAAAATAGCGGCATGAGAAAAATCCAGTGAAGAAACAAACATGAAATATGTCAAAACAGGAACCTTTCTAATAAACCCAGTAAAGCAGCAGAGGTCTATTTCAGGGCAAGCTAGATGCGTTTCATCCAGTTTTACCTGGTGAAGGCATTTTGCGGTTTGCACCAAGTGATTTTCATGGAGGTCTTCACCCATTTCATTCAGCTGAATCATGTGAAGATTCACAACATTATTGAAGTTGACATGTTCAGAATTCTTTCCCTCTCTTATGTGCCAGATGTTCCCAAGCTGGGCTTTTCATTGATCATGACACCTTCTTCTTCAGCGTTCCAGAATTTTCTGCTTACGTGTGAGCTCGTTTGCCCATTTGGGTTCCCCACACTATACTCTGAGAGCATAGTCAGCTCACTCCGCTTTCGTTGAGTAGGCATGCTGGGTATTTTCGTGTTTCCATAACCCACCGAACTCTGACATGGATTACAGGATCTTTTCCGTGCGCACTTGGTCTTGTGCTTGCGTGTACACACGAAGGGGGTTAAGTCACTAGCAGGTCTGCACATAAGTTGACCTGGGAGATCGGAAAAATCTCCACTCTTAACCCACCAGGCGGCAGCGACCGGGATTCGAACTCACGACCTCCCGATTAGGAGGCCGACATCTTACCACCACGCCACTGCGCCCATCATGACACCATAAACTACCTCAAGTTTACAAGGGCAAGTTACATCATTTCACAGCAGCTCTGTGTAAGGCTTGGAACTGAGGACAATCACTTTTTCTGCTATGGATGTCATGGTACTGTCACTGCCAGAAAAAACACCTCCATGAAAATCAACCCCCTTGCACTGAATTAGACTCTTTTCTGCCCAAATAACTATCCAGCTGCTCAAATAGTTTTCCAGCAATAAAATACAACAACAACAAAATGTGAAGGAATGTCTTATGAGTCTACATTCCAAACACTGGAGGCAAGACAAGTCAGGGAGAGACAAGAAGGAACATGGCCTCTATCCAGGTCCCCCGGAGCTCAGCAAACAAAAATATTCCAACAAATATACTGCTGAGCCACTACTTGGTTCATTCTGTGTTATGTTTTGTCTATCTGTCCTGATATACCAATGCTCCCACAAGCAGAGCTCAAGTGAACACATATCACCTTTTGAAAATTGGATTATGTGTCTAAATGCCTTTTTTTTTTCAAACAAATGTTAGCCTGCAAAATCCATGGGGAAAAAATCACCACAGCATAAACTTATTCCCACAAAACAAAAACAAACATGTGAAGAAAAAATCAAACCCTGCAAACCTTTGAAACTAGCAAACAGTATAGACAGTTCACTAAGCTTACCAAAAAAGAACACTGTGACAGAGTTTAAACTGTAAAGGGAGAAAAGGCAATCAAAAACCACACGCCAAAGTTGCTTTGTTTAGAAAAAAACCAAAGCCGTCTAACACATTTTGCTTATTGTACACTGTTTTCCATCAGAATTCATGAACCCATCAGAATGATTAAGTACAGACACAGAATAAGTCTTGCCACATTACCTCTTTATTTTTTTGATTTTAGATTCAATTTACAGACAACGCCGCTTACCTCGATCTCGTGGGGGGCCCCCCAAAATGTTCGAGGTATCCGAAATTCGTGCTATCCAACACGTCGGATAGCTCGATTTTTCCAAGGAAGACTTCGAGCTATCCGAAGTCGAGGTAAGTGAAGGATTTTTATTGATATAAAGAAGGCTGCTGGCCGGGACCAATGGTTCACTTCGACGTATCCAAAAAATCGAGGTAAGCAGCGTAGTCTGTATACACCAAGTTGACCATCGGCGCTTCTCCCAGTGCATGTGATCTACTACATTGTCGTCATTAGCACAGCCCTGTGACCTCATAAATTATAAAGCTCATTTGTTTTTCTTCTTTCTATTTGAGCGTCACAGGCACATGATTTACGTGTTTTTCTGCATTGAATAACGCACCAGTATTTGCTGTGGACTCTCTCTCTCTCTCTCTAATTTCTGGCAATTTGATTGGTTTAGCGACTTTTTTGGCGGGAACTATTTTCCATGTTTTCTTTGCGAAAGATTTCCTCATCTCTTTGGGGTAACATAATCTTATGACGTTTACATTTGTGCGTCACTTCTCGTTTGACGTCATATTGAAAAAAAAGTCTGTGAAGGCCGCAAAATTGGGAGATCGAGCTAACCGATGTGATCAAAATAAGGTGGGACCTGGGCATGAGATCGAGCTAAGCAGAAAATCGAGCTATCCAAAGTCGAGGTAAGTGAAGGAATTTTAGTGATAAAAAGAAGGCTGCTGGCCGGGACCAATGGTTCACTTCGACGTATCCGAAAAATCGAGGTAAGCGAGTTCGAGGTAAGCGGCGTTGTCTGTATATCAATTTAGTACAACAGTTTGCCAGAGTCTCACAGATATTGGCATAAACTCCCTCAGTTCTGCTGCTGTCGCATCATTAAGTACACAAAAAGCTTAAACATTAGCCTGTTTTCTCAAAGTTGAGTATCAATGCATTTCGAGAAAACTGAGATTCAACAATATTGATGGAGAATGGCTAAGAAAAGAATGATTCAATTAAAAATGATATTACTGCAAGCATCAGTGTTTAAACTTACATGTATATGCAATGTTTATCTGATCTCTATCCAAAAAAAACTAAAAAAATTGTAGAAGGCACATAAACAAATTCAACTGACCAAATACCATCTGCACAAAATATACATGTGTGCAATTGCTGGAATGGACACAGAAATGGCTCATCAGATCAACAAAACTAGCTACATGACGTAAAACGAAAACCGTTCAAAACAAGGAATGATAGGCAATAATCACTGAAATGAGATTGTACGTGTAGGAGAATCTTTCTGTCCAGTATGAACTCTATATATTTCTTTAACTTGAGTACATGTAGTATAAAGCAGCAAAGTTTGAAAATCAACAGAACATCCACACCAAACAAAACTGGTAAGCTTCACTTACTTTCCAAACCAACACTGGTCATCAAATGCAAAGACAGTACACCAGCAAAATACAAAGCAAATTCCATGGATATGTTATTCAATACAGACATGTCTTTCTTTCTTTATTTGGTGTTTAACGTCGTTTTCAACCATTCAAGGTTATATCGCGACGGGGAAAGGGGGGAGATGGGATAGGGGAAAGGGGGGAGATGGGATAGAGCCACTTGTTAATTGTTTCTTGTTCACAAAAGCACTAATCAAAAAATTGCTCCAGGGGCTTGCAACGTAGTACAATATATGACCTTACTGGGAGAATGCAAGTTTCCAGTACAAAGGACTTAACATTTCTTACATACTGCTTGACTAAAATCTTTACAAACATTGACTATATTCTATACAAGAAACACTTAACAAGGGTAAAAGGAGAAACAGAACCGTTAGTCGCCTCTTAATCTTACGACATGCTGGGTAGCATCGGGTAAATTCTTTCTCGTCCCAACCAATATGGGACTCCCCCTAACCCGGGGTATACAGACATGTGCAGTGTACCCAATACCACAAGAGAGCACACACTCTCGATACAAAAGTCTTTCAAACTGGAATTCTTCAATCACACAAAGTGCTTGAGGCTGGAATCTACCCCTTGTAAAAGTGATAAACTTATTTTAAAATTGAACTGTTCTGTAAGGTCAAGGAGTGCTGAGGCCAGAAATAACAAATAAAATAGGGTTTAATATGCTAATTTCCAAGATAACGTCTGTCACTTAAATATGGTACATGTAACGGTTATTTATCATTGCTATCTTTTGAATTTGGGATTTTGAATGTCAATTGGGTAAAAAAAACTGTCTTGATTCTACTTCCTGTTTAGAGGGGTAGACTCCAGCCTTAAAATAAACTGTCTTTGGTCAGCCCCCCCCCCCCCCCCCCCAAACTCCAAGCCCACCCGTCTTCTGCTGCTCAAAGACACACACCCCCCTCGCAACTCTTTTCTTACCCTCAGAATACATGTAGTTCTTATTCAAATATACATGTATAACATTGGGGGTAAACGAGTGGGAAAAGGATCAGCAAGGATTATTATATCTGGTCCAATCAAATTCAAATAATCATTACAACCACCAGCTCAAATAAAATGAGGGCCTCCATTCTTGTACCTGTGCTACTTTATTTCCTGAATACTTTAATTTCCATTTGAATATTAAGTTTATGGTAAGGGCACTAGTCACTAAAAAACCAAAATTGAACTGCATGTCAGAACATTCCTAAACAGAATGTCACCCCCACCCCCCCTTTCCCAGTATCTGTCTGATTCTCCAGCTCCATGTAATTCCTACTGTTCCCTGGATCTACGTAAGTCAAGAAGCATCAATTCACACTCATATCAAACATTATCAACTCACACAATGAGATAACTAAATCGGCGACTGCAAACACCAGACAATGTGATCTTGCTGATTTTCTGAGCGTCAGCTCAGTGCTGTGTCCTTTCCTCCGTGCAGCTCTCCCACATGGCTGTATATGCTGTACATACTAAACTCTACAACATTTGCATTAAGTACATCAACCATCTTTTTCTTTAAACAGTTTGTAGACTTTAACAATTCATGTCAACCCAACTTGGTTTAATGTAAGTTTTGTAACAAGACCCTTTCGTCACATCACCCCAAAAATAATCATTTCAGAGTGAGTAAATACATGTACAACATGTCAACCCAACATGTTTTAATGTAACAACATCACAAACTCTGCATAGCAGGAAGTATTTACAAGCAACTCTTGTGTATTGAATTCAGCACCTTTGATGCATATCCTCACTACAGCTACATGACTTGATCTACAATGAGTTGTCTATGTGTGATGATAAGCTGAATGAATCAAGCATTTTCCCTGTGTGTGTGGCTCAGACTAACAGTCTCTTCTTTGGTTTTGTGATCTTTAACACGTAAAAAAAAAAAAAGTATGACACTGTCAAAATTTCCTCAAGAATTAGATGTTAATACAAAAACTATTTGCTTGTAATGAGAAGCATGTACAGTGGAACACTCACCTTTTAAGATGCTTAGGTTATGAATTTCTTCTGCCTTGTGTTCTCCATTTCAAGACTCTTTATCTAAAACTTCATACTTCAGAGTTTTCGAGGGCTCAGGGGGAACCACTGTAAAAAAAACAAAAAAACATTTGAAAAAAAAGCATGTAATTCTTGAGCAAAAAAATCGCAAAAATGTTGCAAGCGTTCCAATGTAGCGGTGCGATGGCTAAGTTAGCTTGGCACAGGGGATGCGTGTGGGTGCAACAAGACCGACTGTTCAGTAGATGTAGTTTGTGGAGGCTGTGGACTTCTCCAGCGAGGGCATCACCTCCTCCACAGAGGGTGTCAGCTTGTGGTACTTGGCTGAGCTGCCTCCACTGCTGCTCCCTGCTGAAGATCGTCGCCTCTGCTGCCCCTCACGCCGACCCTCCAGGACAAAGGCAAAGATCTGCGCACACACATTCAAACATGACATTAGCTCATCATTTTGCTGGTAAAATAAATCTGATCAGGGGTGGGACTCTCTTGTGATAAAAAAAAGAGAAAATCCCTTTTTTTTAGGGGGGTTCGGGGGCATGCTCCCCCGAATTTGTTTAAATGGTGTTTATGTTTATATCTCAAAATCTGTGCAATGTGGTGCATTCTGATACATGTACTAAAATTCAACTTGTTTAGATCAGGTAAAAAAGACATTCTCCTCACTCCCCCCCCCCCCCCCCCCCCAAAAAAAAAAAAAAAAAATACCAACCAAACTAAATCAAAAACTTTCACACAACAATGGTAACATTGTAATGGTGCATATTTACGAAATGAACCATGTATCCATAACCAATACTGGCAATAGTATGATCCAAGTGACACCCCAATGCATTGAAGCTCAAAATGACTATTAGTTATCAGGAGTTTTCAGTCAGCACAATTTAACTCTCAAGCCTCCAGTGTTCCGTTCCATCTTCACTTCTCTCCATATCATTCAGTCAACAAGTTATAGATACTGTGATGAAATGGGACGCGAAAAAATAGATTACTCCAGCGGAATTCGTAAGTTGTGTCCGCGTAAATCCGCAGATTCTCGCAAAAGTCCCACCCCTGCTGATAAACGAAGGGAAGTAAGCGTTCTAAATACATACGACATGTGTCAGCATACGACATGTGTGTCAGCATTCGACATATATGTCTTACTTTAAGAGATCTGTAAACAGCGCTCTGTCTCATTTGTTAAAGGTCCTTGTCTACATTTTTATACCGAAATCGTCATTTGACCATTAATATGCAGAGTTTATTATCTACAAATATCAACAATACACCCCCTTTCGATCAGGAAAGACGAAGCCAGTGTAGCCGTTTGAAAATTCATTGTAGTATCCCAGCGTAGTACTCATAGTAGAATATCCTTATTTGGAAAATGCCAAGCGCAAAACTCCTCTCAAATCCCGTGCATTTCGTGCGTTTAAAAAAAAAGCGTGGACAGCGCTCCAGTGTCAAACTGTTGCTGCACTTGTTTGGGCGTGGCTATAAGCATAGTGACATGAATTTGATTGGTCAGTATTTTTAGGCAAAGCACATGTTCTCAGCAAACAGAAAACAAAATATTGGAAGGTGAGTCACGCTACCCAAAAATAAAATCTTTTTTTACATATTTTTTTTTTCTATAACTTTTTTCCCCATGGTTCATTCATCATCTGACATAACTTTTTAGCGAAATCTAACCATAAGAATAAAGATTATTGAAAAAAAGCAAAAATGTAGACGACCACCTTTAAAGATTCTGTCAAATAAAAAACGCTCGCGCTGGACCCGAGTACTCTTCAGACTGGCTCGCTCAATAAATATAAATGTTTGGAATGTCTGTGGTGTGAATGTTGGTTTCTGACCAGAAATGCAGATCTATCTCTGGCCGATTCATAGATTCAACCTACAAACTGCGACCTCATCTGTGATCAGATATGTTTCGACAAGCATTAAACGGATGAAATTAACCACATGCAGTTTATTCTTCAGAACAAGAAGGGCAAAGCCCATACGACTCACATGCTTGACCTTGACCTTTACATGACCTTGACCTTCAGGGTCAAGGTCAAATAACTAAACCTAGCAATGACATCATACACTAAGAACTGCTTTACACATTTTTCCTACCAAAATACATGTGACCTTGACCCAAGGTCAAGGTCATCCAAGGTCATGCAACACAAAGCTGTTAATTCAAGACATAGGAAGTACAATGGTGCTTATTGGCTCTTTCTACCTTGAGATATGGTCACTTTTAGTGGTTCACTACCTTATTTTGGTCACATTTCATAAGGGTCAAAGTGACCTTGACCTTGATCATATGTGACCAAATGTGTCTCATGATGAAAGCATAACATGTGCCCCACATAATTTTTAAGTTTGAAACAGTTATCTTCCATAGTTCAGGGTCAAGGTCACTTCAAAATATGTATACAATCCAACTTTGAAGAGCTCCTGTGACCTTGAACTTGAAGCAAGGTAAACCAAACTGGTATCAAAAGATGGGGCTTACTTTGCTTTATATATCATATATAGGTGAGGTATTCAATCTCAAAAACTTCAGAGAAAATGTAAAAAATGTGAAAAATAGCTGTTTTTTAGACAACATTTATGGCCCCTGCGACCTTGACCTTGAAGCAAGGTCAAGATGCTATGTATGTTTTTTGGGGCCTTGTCACCATTCACCATCTTGCCAAATTTGGTACTGATAGACTGAATAGTGTCCAAGAAATATCCAACGTTAAAGTTTTCCGGACGGCCGGACGGACGGACGTCCGGACGGACGGACGGACGGACGACTCGGGTGAGTACATAGACTCACTTTTGCTTCGCATGTGAGTCAAAAATGCACACACAAAATTGGTTGGGTTCGGTGATTTGTACATAAACGTCTTCCTCACGGCAGATTTGCGGATTATTTTGTCTTATGAAGCTGTCATCAACACGAACACAATGATTGCAGAAGCAAACTCTGTACCTACACGACCGAGACACAAGACTGATTATTTCACAGCTGCAATGAGAATAGAGAACAAAGACGTTTTGGGTAAGCTTACTCACGTCAGGTCTTCACTGACAAGCTAGGAACAGACGGAAAATTCCGAACAAAAGTAAATGACGTCAAAGTCTCTTTCGCTTTGCGTGTAACTTTGTCATGACGTATTTTTGTGTGACGCGTTCAGCTGTTCTATCGGGTCAATGGCTGCGTGTTGCCCCGCCGGTGTGAACTCCTCCTACGGCCAAGTCGTTTTTGTGGTTTATTTCGCATTTAGGTCCCAGGTAACATTATGAAGTTTTAATACGATCAATCGGACCTATTATCAATTTAGTGTATCAACTTTTGAACGACCTGCGCCCAGTAGATTCCCAGCAATAAGCTGTTAAGTGGAGAAAGACACACACACAGACACACAATTAAAGTCTGCTGAGCCCTTGTACTAGCGTACTCGGGGATAAATGTTTCTCTCAACTGTGTGTGCCTTAAGAGTCAGCATCCTCTACGACGGTCTTCTGTTGAACTTGTTCTTCTGAACTAAGTTTTTCTGTTGACCTTAAAGCATCCCATACAACTGTGTGTGCCTTAAGAGTCAGCATCCTCTACCACGGTCTTCTGTTGAACTTGTTCTTCTGAACTAAGTTTTTCTGTTGACCTTGAAGCATCCCATACAACTGTGTGTGCCTTAAGAGTCAGCATCCTCTACCACGGTCTTCTGTTGAACTTGTTCTTCCGAACTAAGTTTTTCTGTTGACCTTAAAGCATCCCATACAACTGTGTGTGCCTTAAGAGTCAGCATCCTCTACCACGGTCTTCTGTTGAACTTGTTCTTCTGAACGAAGTTTTTCTGTTGACCTTAAAGCATCCCATACAACTGTAAATAGATGTGCACACACACAAACATTGAAACAATTTGAAGGCCTAGAAGGTCTGTAATAGTATTCTATGCTGCACTACATTTGCTCGGTAAATCTTTTTAATGCATGGCAAGCATGGTTTCAAGGCTTACAGGGGCTGAATATTAAAACAGGTGAGCTGCTCCTTGGACAAGAATGCCCCCCCCCCCCCCCCCCCCTCGGAGAGGTGTCCAGATCCCCAGCTACAAAATCTTAAATTCAAGTGTCATTGTTTTCAAAATTCCCACTCACCTTCTTCTTGTTGTGATAGATGACATAGGCCGCCACACACAGGACAACGGCAGTGACAAAGTACGCCATGAAGTGACCAGAAGGCGGTTCATCATCATCAATGACATCCTCACTGTGCTCTTCACTCTGCAATTCGTTGCCTTCGGAAGGTACATTCTGGTCACCTTTCAAAAGTGGATTCCCGTCGACTTTGGAAGGTGTATTCTGGTTGACTTGGGAAGATGTATTCTGGTTGACTCGGGGAGATAGATCATTGTAGTTTTTGGTTTCATGTCCTCTTTCCTCCTGTCACAATTTTGTTTAAAAAGCACAAAATAATTAGTTTTCATACACATGCAGTGATCAATAAGCCGTGCTAAAACATGTAAACACCTCACTGACTTTGTGTTGAGAACTCCTGTTCAATCATTTAGAGTCTCCCACCCAACCATCCTATTCATGTCAATGACTACTGCAAATACAATGGTGTGATCAATGCAAATGGCTGTCAGATCGGTTACTTACCACGGTAGAGACATGTTACGCCGAAGAAACGTACCCAGACGGTTGTTACACCCGATTTTGTACCCAGGACATCGACGTGGCGTGTGAGTATGCTCACTTAAATTAGATTATCTCAGGCATTTCGTCAAAGTTGACATTAAGCTATATACGTATAAACTACTAAATGCCTCTGCTACTTGGTTGTATAATTTTAACCGAGATAGATCTAGTTTTATAGGCTAGAAAATCGAAAATGTATTTAGTGCATTCACCTGTTCATCGGAAAACACGAAATGTAGGCTACTTACAGACCAAAACTATGTACTAAAACAAAGAAGAAATCACAACAATCTATAATTGGCCAGTCCGACCAGTGCCCTTGTCAAACAGGCAGCATGACAACAGAACACCTGCTGCAGACTTGCCCACTACACGATGGCCTCAGGAGCCAGATCTGGGCGGAGGCGACCACGGTGCAAGGGAAGCTCTATGGCAGTCTGGACGACCTACAACGCACGGCAACATTTGCGCGGAGAACCGGCGTTTCCATCTGAGTGATCGACAAGAAGAAGAAGACAACAATCTATCAGAGTAAATTTTATGTTTCTAATCAAAGGAAAAGGGGGTTAAAATGAAGAATGTTTGTGTGTCGTGTTACGGTCCCCAGGATCAGCAGGTTACGGGCCCCGCAAAAATATGTTTCGCTGTTGTTACGCGCCCCAGTCACATTGCTTTTAATTCTGATATCTTTAGTCATATATATCTGTGAAAAATGACAGGCAGTCAGACTCAGTTGTACCCACGACTTTTTCTCTATCTCTCTGTCTATTTTTCACGGGTTCGTAGTTGCTGTATTTTAGCTCAGGAATGGAGATCTCGGGTGTGATCGCTGACAGCTTCCTCGACATCAGCGCAACAGAAGAGGTTAAAACTGAACCAGCCCCCATATTATTCTCCACACCAAAGGCAAAGAAGCCTGTTCAGAAGTTCCAGTGTTCTGATTGTGGTAAATGCCACAGTCAGAAACGTAATTTATGAGAAAACCATGAGAAAAAAATTCACAGGAAAGAGCCAGAGGGAAAACTTCTTCTTCTTCGTTCATTGGCTTAGATATGACGGCTTACTGGTACCAAAACCTAAGGTTACCATTTTCCCGTGAAAATTAATAATTAACAGTGTTAATTACTCATTTTCATTTTTGCCTCGTTTTCGGTCACAGTAGTTGGAGTTTAAGAGTCCGCACTGAGAGGCTACAAAGTCCGGCAAACATCATGAGAAAATGTAAGTTTTACGCCCTCACGGCAAAGCCATTAGGGGCTTGTTACATGGGAAAACCCGGCTTTGTATGAAAATAAAAAAATTAAAATGCAGGGGGGGATGTAGACAGCTAGCTGCCGGCTGCAAGAGGAGACCTGAAATGGGCTAGGGACCGGGTTGGGTCGTCTTGCGTCAGTGCTGAAATGGTTACTTTATTGGCTGTTGGCCGAACGGACACCCGGGCTTCATATTTTTGCATGCATGTATTCGTGTTTCCAAGGCCTGAGGCTTTCGCTGTGACCCTGGGATCTTTATCGTGCGCATGCGTGCACACGGGGGTGTTCGGACACCGAGGAGAGTCTGCACAAAGTTGACTCTGGGACACACATCCCGCGCCGAACATGGGGGTTGAACCCATGCTGATAGTAACAACTGGTTTTAAAGCCAGCGCCTCTACCGACTGGGCAACTCCCCACCCTATATGTAGGGGTCAAGACGTTCCATGGAGGGCGGGGGGTATGGAGTAACACATAGTGTTTTGCTCAGAACATTCCCACCCAAGCAGAGCCGCGCTAGGGGTACGCATTACCGTGAAGCTGGCAGTCATTGCTACCAAATGTCGTCTGTGTCTACCACTCGGTGTTGACTTAATGTGGGTCCATGTAAGCAGATGCCAGCGCAAGCAATCTGATGCAGAGTCAGGAGGCGGTTTGGTACAAGAAAACCTTAGAAGCCACAGCCTCGGTCGTCTAAGGGATCTGTGTGTCTAGAGGCACATTTGGTTTCTGAGGTTCAAGCGGAGCTGTTGCCTCTGCTCCCAAGTTCCCGTGTCTGGAGGCGTTTTTGGTATGGAAGCAAACCTGTAGGTTGGGGCCTCTGCCTTTCAGGATGCCAGAACTACAAAATGTGTGTCTTGGGATACATTTAAATTTAGCTTAAGATTCCAGAAGTGGATCTGTGCTGTGCTGGGTCTGCTGCAAGCACACTGGAACCAGCTCGCAATAGTTGAGGTGAACAGATTGGTAACCAAGACCATCATCGAGTGATGGGTGTGGGTGGAGAAAGTCTCCCATACTGAGAGCATTCTCCCTTCTGTAGCGGATGAGACTAGACATCTCTTCCTTGAGAGTGTCACAACCTTCAAACACGTGTGAGAGGTGTCCAGTCTTGCCACACTGACAGACTACCTTGTCCCAGTAGATGCGGCTGCTGACCGTGCGCAAGCGACGCAACCGGCTCATGGGTCTCGGGGGGAGTGGGAGGTGGTGCCCTTTCCTATTGTAGGGGAGGTGTATCCATCCTCTCTCTTCACATGTTTGTGACAGTGTCTGCTCTCTTTCCTCTCTTTTTAGCTTGGCTAGCAGCAGTTTGGCTTCCTGGCAGGAGAGCCGAATGTCTGTCACTGGCATGGTTGACATAGCCGCTGCTTTTGCTGCTCTGTCCGCCATTTCATTTCCCCGGATTCCTGTGTGGGATGGCAGCCACATGAGGGAAAAGTCTGTTCCTTTTGTCATAATTTGGTGGGCTAAGAAATGAATTTCAGTTTGCATCTCTCCTCTGTTCTTGGTGCCATATGCAAGTGCTTGCAACGAGGATTTTGAGTCCGTAAGGATGACCACCCCAGAGGTGGGGTTGGCAGATCGTTTATCAGTGTGCAGGCCATGTAGATAGCAAATAACTCTGCAGAGAAGATGCTGATCCCCTTGTTTAGCTTGTATTTTCGTGTTATATCAAGTCCAGGAATCGACAAGGCACACCCAACCTCCCCTGACTGCAGGATCGAACCATCTGTGAAGACCTGTAGGTGGCTTTTAAATCGTTGATCGATCTTTTCTTTTGCAACTGTGGCTAGCAGCAATGGGTCATCTGCCTTTTTGAGGCCGTCTTCATAGTCCATGATCAGATTTGGGGCTTCAAGCAGCCATGGAGGGTAAGGAAGAGTACCACCTGTAACCAGCTTTTCCTTGGACAGACCACTCTGTTCCCATATGCCCTTCACATGGTTGTATATTGGGAGCACTGTTTGGTATGTATGAGTCTTGGATTCAAGAGCTTTGTATTGCATGTGGTCGGTATCTCCCATGTCTGGGGTAAATAGCTGCCGTGTTTGGGAGACAGTGTAATCTGACAGCCAGTTGTGCAGGCAAACATCACTCTCACACTATTTCTGAAATATCTTTTAATAGAAGGCCTTATCGAGCAAGTTATCCGACGGGAAGATGCATGTCACAGTTTTCTGCAATAGCGCTTTCCTGAATGTTGTTTTGGGTATCTTAGAAAAAAATAATCAACCCCGAAAACTTTCGAATCGAAGCTCTTTTTAGCAGACGGGCTTTTGATCAGCTGTCCAGGTCTCACACTTTCACATATATCTTTCAATATAATTCCTTATTCGACAAGTTGTCGGGCAGACGGCTGTACCTCATATGTATTTCCACTACATACTACACTCATATACTGTTCAAAAAAAGAAACGCATAGCTTGTAATATTTGGTTAATTGGAAAATTTCCTAGATAAATTTTCATTTAATTAATATACTTACCCGAATCACATTAGCATTGAGTCACCTGAGATGCTTATCACTGAAAAACGCTTACCCGGCTAAAAATTTTAAAGGGAAGCAACCCCATCACCAAAACGAAAGTGAAAGTAGCTTGGTAATGGGCCAGCACACTGGGAGTTACCTCCCATACGGGTGTGTGCCACGTCACTTCCTCTAGGAACACGTGCCTATTCTCATACGGCTTTAAAAATCTTAAAACCATACGCGGGGCAGGTGGGAGGGAATACAGTATGTGATTCGGGTAAGTATATTAATTAAATGAAAATTTATCTAGGAAATTTTCCATTAAATAACATATTCTTACTCCGAATCACATTAGCAGATAACATCAACAAGGCGGTGGGCTAGAAATGAATCAAACCTCACCATCAAGTTCTGGACAGGAACTGACCTGCTGCTATGAGAGCTGGAAGGCCTCTGGAGCCATCCTGTCGAAGAGCCGAGACGTCCCGAAGATAAAAGTTTATGAAAACATCTTAAGAACGCCAAAACGCAATTGACAGCACCTCCTCTAGACATCTGGAGCGCAGTACTGCCAGAGAGGATGCCCACGCCCTCATTTCATGGGCTCGGGCCGAGTCAAGTGGCAAGGAGGGCATGACCCCCCCCCTCTTTGTGTGACTCCACTCATAAGCTTGCTTAATGAGCGAGGACACCCACCGGGCCAACGATACCTTCGACAAATTTTACTCGCGCCTAGAAAAGGGCGAGATAAACAGCAACTTCTGAGAACTAGACCGAAACGGCTGAGTCCGGGCTAAGTACAGACGAAGAGCCCTCACAGGGCAATTGACCGAATCAAGGTCATCCGGGGCCAACGCGCTGATCAGAGCCTTGACTCTAACCAGCGGAGAGGCCTGCCCCGGAGACTGATTCTTGGCCAGGAAATCGGGCCGGAAACGCAAAGATGCGGAACCGTCCGACTAAAAGGAGATATCTCCAGGCTGACCCGACAGGGCGTGGACCTCGCTACCCCGTCGGGCCGTTGCCAACAAAAGAAGAACCAGCGCTTTGCGAGTGACATTGAACAGAATGGCCTCGCTCAAAGGCTCAAAATCCGCAGAACGTAGAAATTCCAGGATTAAAAACAAGTCCCACTTGGGAGCGGGCAAACGAGCTTTCGCTTCCTTAAGAGCAGCCCTTTTAATGACTGCAGCTATAACGCCCCCGACTCGAACAGACCGACCGATCTGCTTAAGAGTCGCCGAGATAGCGAAGCGCCGGACCCTCAACGAGGAGCCTGAGGCGCCCTGCGAAAACATGAAAGAGAGGCGGTTGGCGACCTGAATAGAGCGCGGAGCCACCGAACTCACCCCTGTAGCTGAACACCAGGCAGTCCATGCCTTCCAGTGGGAAGCATAAACTGACGAGGTGGACGCTCTATGCGAGCGGGCCACCAAGTCCAGACGGATGGAAGCCATCAGGAGAGGCAAAGTGGAGCAAATCTGAGCTTGGAGCTTGTGCACCCTTCTCTGAGAAGGCTGGACAGTCCACGCGACCGTGTCGAAAGACATCCCCAGATAAGTGAATGTCTGTGACGGGGTCAGCTCCGACTTTCCCTGGTTGATCGAGAACCCCAACAAGTTGGATTCTCGAAGAACCATCAGGGTATCTTGCGAACAGCCGCTCTGGGACTGGTTCATGATGAATCAGTCGTCCAGATAAGCCCGCAGGCGGATACCCTAGGACCTCACCAGTGCACAGACCTGTCTCACCACCATGGTGAAAATCCATGGTGCGAGGGACAGCCCGAAAGGGAGTGCGTGAAACTGGTAGATCTGATCTCCCCACCGGAAACAAAGCCATTTCCGGTCGGCCGGATGCATAAGAATGAAAGTATGCGTCCGTGAGATCGATCGAGGTCACCCAGTCTCCTGGGCGGAGAGAGTCTCGGACCGAGGCTGGCGTCTCCATCTTGTCTTTTATCTCACTCAAGAAAGTGTTGAGGAGAGATAAATCCAACACGGGACGCCGTCCTCCTGACGCTTTGGGAACGGCGAAAAGACGCCCTAAAATCCCAGGGAGCTATGGACCCGAACTCTCTCCACCGCGCCCTTCTGCTCCAGGGAGGCAATTTCCGACTGCAAGACGGAACATGCTTCCTGCGAGAAGATGGGCTTGAACCGCGGTGGCACTCGGGTAAGAGGCGCCTTTTCCTCCCGCCAGAGCAGGCGGAAGCCCGATCTCACCACTCCCACAATCCATTGGCTGTCTACTACCGACATCCAACGAGAAAGCGCACGGGAGGGGCCTCCCGCCATCACCAAGGTGGAAGGCGGGAGGGGGGTGAGATCGGGAGCGCTTCATTGAGGGTGTGGCTTGCTCCCAGAGCCGCCACACCCCCTCCCCGATGCCGTCCTCTTCTTCCTGCCACGAGCGACCGGCAGAGCCTGCCGCTTCTGAGCTGGCTTGAGGTTCGACAATGTCTGAGCCTGCTTTTGCTTAGAAGGCTTAGACTGTTTCACCCCCTGCAGAGTGAAGTCGAGGAACTGACTGTCCTTGTTCGACTGAATCTCCTTCTGTCTGGCATCCATTGCCAGAGAACAGAAGCGAGATTCCTCTGAGACCGGGGAGACTCTCAAGGTCTCCCTAGTAGCCAGCTCCGTGAACTGGGACTGCGAGAGGAAGAGATCCCTCCTACAGAGGACCGCTTGGGTGTACTGTAGAGAGGAAAGACGCAATTGTTCCTCATTGACCTTGGCCAAGGCGGTAAAAAGCGCAGAGACATCGTCCGCATTTTGTTCTTCACTGAGAGTGAAAGGAACCAGCGAATCGATCAATGCCCGATCAGAGTCCGAACAAGAGTCTCCGCAACGGAGGACAGTTCGATCTGCCGACGTCCAACCTCCTCAGCAGAGAGGAGGGAAGCCTCAGAAACCGGCAGAACCAGATCAAGCTTGATCGGTTTAGCCAGAAGAGGCAGCAATTCCCGGGGAACCGGAAGGGTAGCCCTAGGGAGTGCAAAAGACGCCAGCCAGCTCTGGCTCTGAGTGGGCAAGCTAAGCTTCCTATTGCCCGTAGGCACAAAGGAAGAGGCTTGAGAAGCCGACGCCACCCACTGCTGAGCTGATTCCGGAACTGGACCAAAAGGAAGCAGTAACGGAACAGGCACTGGCCGAATACCACTCCCCGCATGTGCTGGACGAACCAGCGAATGCGAAAGTTGGTAAGCCACTGACGGAGACTCGGCGAACCGGAAGGAAGAAACATCTTCCTGTGCCGGCCGGAAGTCCGCCATGGCCGAAGGATCGAACGGAGCGGAAGAGTCCGCAGCCACCACCCCTTCGGGGAAAAAACGAGACGCTACTTCCGCCGCGATGTCAAGAACAGACTTGAGCTTCGACGGAAACACGCCCCGAGACTCCTCGTTGACCACTGATGGAGCATCAGAATAGTCACACATGGAACCATGACCAAAACCACCAGTTCCGGAAGCAGAAGCATGCCCTGGCAAACCGGAAACCGGAATGCCTGTGCACGAACATTATCCTGCAACCCAGAACCTTGTGAAGGTAAGGGTAGGCAGGACGACCATCCGTAAAAACCGGAGCTGGATGAGCTGACGTCACTCCCCCATCCGAGTGGAGTGATGCCTGCTCAAGCCTAGGCCTAAATGGCCGGAAGGCGTACGCTGGAATCCACCCTCTGATATCCGAAAGGAAGCACCAGAAGAGGAAGCAGCGTGTCCGGCCGAAACCGGAAATGTAGTCGACGAAACCGCGCAATGCGGAATTGAAGGCTGCACTGGTTGACTTCGTGATCCGGAAGGACCGGAAGTCAGTGAAAACTCCATACTGCCGCAGCCGCCGTAGCGTGCCTGCGTGGACGGATCATCACCTCCGGCGAGTGCCGGTAGTGCAGCCGACAGAACCGCGCAATGCGGAAGCGAAGGCTGCACTGAAACCAAAAACACCAGTTCCGGAAGCAGAAGCATGCCCTGGCAAACCGGAAACCGGAAATGCCTGTGCACGAACATCATCCTGCAGCCCAGAACCTTGTGAAGGTAAAGGGTAGGCAGGACGACTATCCGGAAAAACTGGAGCTGGATGAGCTGACGTCACTCCCCCATCAGAGTGGAGTGATGCCTGCTCAAGCCTAGGCACTAACAGGCCAGAAGGCGTACGCTGGAATCCACCCACTGGTATCCGGAAGGAAGCACCAGAAGAGGAAGCAGCGTGTCCGGCCGAAACCGGAAGTGTAGCCGTCGGAAACCGCGCAATGCGGAAGTGAAGGCTGCACTGGTTGACTTCGTGATCCGGAAGGACCGGAAGTCAGTGAATACTCCATCCTGCCGCAGCCGCCGTAGCGTGCCTGCGTGGACGGATCATCACTTCCGGCGAGAGCCGGTAGTGTAGCCGACGGAACCGCGCAATGCGGAAACGAAGGCTGCACTGGTTGACTTCGCGATCCGGAAGGACCGGAAGTCAGTGAATACTCCATCCTGCAGCGACCGCCGTAGCGTGCCGGAGCGGACGGATCATCACTTCCGGCAAGTGCCGGAAATGCGGCAGCCGAAACCGACTGCCGCCGCTGTTCGATCAAATCCGGGGCCTCGTAGGTTATCGCCGGAAATGAAAGATCAGCATGGTATCGGTCGTGACCCGAAGCGAAAGAGCTGTCTCCCGAGAGAGAACGTCCAGGCGCCTCACGAGGGCTATCGGACCAGCTCTGCTTACCAGCCGCAGCTGAAGAGGGAGGACGCTGCTCCAAACCGGAAATGGAAGGCAAAGACACGGAAGCCAACGCCCGGACGTCACTGCCAGATGCCGGAAACGCCAAACAACTGGCGACGGAACGCTGGAACTCTGCCTGCACCAAGCTGCGGATTTCCGGAACCAGTGTCTAAAACAGAAAGGAACCAACGCACCCTGCACAGGTGCTAACAACGAGGACGAAGTCTCCGTAGTAGAGAACCGGAGCAGACGTAACAGTAGCGCTAGGCGCCGCAAAAGATAGCAGAAGTAGTAACAGCGCAAGGCGCCGAAATAGGTACAGACAACAAAGTGCTACGTTCTTGGTCTGTACAAGTAAAACTGCTTAAGAAGAAGCCTAAGGCTTAAATTTCCCCTTGGGGTCCGACTTGCCACAGCGCTTGTCTGAATCAGACATGCTGTCAAATCCATGTAAACAACACGAAAACATTTTACTGAACGTAAGTCTAAACGACTGAAAACTCAGTAAAAACACACACTTTCGCGTCAACAAATTACGATAGCTACACTTGCCTAACAAAAACAGAGGCACGTAGAGCTACAAACAAAGTCACACGAGCTAGTAAACTAACTCACACAACAAAAAGGCGAAACACGCAAGTAACTGACACACAAGTCAACAACACGTGGCAACGCGAAAAAATTTACTGACACGTAAGTCTAAACGACTGAAAACACAGTAAACACACACTCTTTCGCGTCGACAAAATACGATAGCTAAACTTGCCCCACAAAAACAGAGGCACGTAGAGCTACAAACAAAATCACACGAGCCAGAAAACTAACTCACACAACAAAATGGCGAAACACGCAAGTCACTGACACGCCGGTCAACAACACGTGGCAACGCGAAAAAATTTACTGACACGTAAGTCTAAACGACTGAAAACACAGTAAACACACACACTTTCGCGTCAACAAAATACTATAGCTACACTTGCCCAACACAGAAAGGGGCACGCAGAGCTACGAGCAAAGTCATACGAGCTAGCTAACTAACTCACACAACAAAATGGCGAAACACGCAAGTCACTGACACACAAGTCCGCAAAAAACGGACAACGTACAGTAACGAAAACAGCGCAAACAACCAACAACAAACGGGAACGAGCTCACCAAACTGAAGGCAAGGCGAGCAGAAAAGCTGGGTAACGTGGCCGGCGGGTGTCACTCAAACACACAAGGTCAGCCACAGAGCGTCAAAAAGTGAACCGTCCTCTCCGAGGTGAAAAAGACGTATGAGAATAGGCACGTGTTCCTAGAGGAAGTGACGTGGCACACACCCGTATGGGAGGTAACTCCCAGTGTGCTGGCCCATTACCAAGCTACTTTCACTTTCGTTTTGGTGATGGGGTTGCTTCCCTTTAAAATTTTTAGCCGGGTAAGCGTTTTTCAGTGATAAGCATCTCAGGTGACTCAATGCTAATGTGATTCGGAGTAAGAATATGTTATTTAATTAATTATATGGCTACAAGGATATCCACCAAACTGCAGAAAATGTTTATCTGGTCGTCGACCTTTCGTCCATTGCCACAAGTGAGCTCTGCACGTGACGCATGCGTTATCAGTGGCTACAATGTCAAAATTGCTCATTTGGCATGACCACTCGTCATGCTTCAGTGTAATCTCGTGAAACTCGGGGAATATTGAGCTCTCACCATGTCTTCCAAAACCCATAAAAGCGGATTGTTCGCCACAAAGAAATCAGACGACAATTCAGCGACGAAAGATGGCCCGATTGAGCAGAGAAGACCGCCAAATTGCATTGGGTCGTTTACAAGCAGGCCAAAGTCAAAGTGCAATCGCCAGGCACTTCCACGTGTCCCAGAGCACCATCAGTAGACTGTGGGTCAGGTTTCAAGCCACTGGCTCCGTTGCTGACTTGCCACGAGCGGGAAGACCAAGGGCGACAACTGCTGCTCACGACCGCTTCATACGGCTCCGCCACCTCCGGAATCGTTTCCTGTCGGCCTCATCTTCTGTCCAGGCTCTCCCCGGGCCACACCGATTATCGGACCAGACCGTGCGGAACCGCCTGCATGAAGCTGGTTTGAGAGCTCGCAGACCTCACAGAGGAGCTGTCCTCACCCGCCGCCATCGCCAGAACCGAGTGCAGTGGGGCAACCAGCACCTTCGCTGGACCGTCCGGAATCACTGGAGACACGTGTGGTTCAGCGACGAGTCCTACTTCCTGCTCCAGCGACATGATGGTCGGAGGAGGGTCTACCGGAGAGTAAACGAACGTTACGCGCCCAACTGTGTGGATGAGGCACCCGTTCATGGTGGTGGAGGCGTCATGGTGTGGGGGGCGATCAATACCGCTGGAAGGAGCACCCTGGTGCACGTCCAAGGGCGCATAACTGCCCAGCGATACGTGGAGGAAATTCTGCTCCCACACGCCCTTCCTCTTCGGGCTGACCAGGATGCCATATTCCAGCAGGACAACGCTCGCCCGCACACAGCACGACTAGACTCACCACCCAGTTCCTCACCGACCACCATGTCCAGGTGCTTCCCTGGCCATCCATGTCGCCAGACATGAACCCGATAGAACACCTCTGGGATGAATTGGACAGACGTGTGCGCAGGCGAGAAGAAGCGCCGGCAAATCACCGCGATCTATTGCAGGCACTTCAGGAGGAGTGGGACACCATCCCACAGCAAGATATCCGGCATCTGATCCAGTCCATGCCCAGAAGGTGCCGGGCAGTTGTTGCTGCTCAAGGCAGTCACACCCCCTACTGACTTGACAGCCTCGGCACCCAATCGTATTGATTGACTGATTGATTTGAAGATGCAAATGAACTGTGTGTGCATTCAACTGTGTCCATACCAAATTTCAAACAAATAATCTAAATATTGGATTTTCTGTTAATTTTTTCGAAAAATAAAACAAATTTGGCAAGTAGCAACTATGCGTTTCTTTTTTTGAACAGTATACATCTGCTTTGTAGTGTATCAGTGAAGGACAATCGATCCGAAAATGTTCGAATCGAGAGAGGAAAAATGGCGTCTGGCCGGATGTGTGCTAAAGGTCTGACCACTAGCAGACGGCTCTGTTCGGTCTATACTCACACTTTCACAAATCTTTCGATAGAATTCGTTATTCAACAAGTTGTCGGACAGACAGTTGCATGTCACGGTTATCTACACATGCGCTCAGCTCTTATTGTTAATTTGCATCGAATTAAAGAACTATGGACCAGAAAGTATTGAATCGAAGGATGTTTCGCCCTTGCCGGTTTTTGCTGAAAAATAACTCCGAGACAATTAGATTCAATGAATACAATGATACAAGTAACCGGCAAGTCATAAATCCAAGAAGGTGTGGGGACCGACACAAAATAGGCTGGTTGTGGGGTCCGTCACAGAGAAATTAGGTCGAAAGTGGGGTCCGACACAGAAAGTGGGGACCGACACAATGAATTATGGGAACCGTCACGCCTACGTCACAAAAGTGTGGGGGGACCGAACACAGCCAATTTCACTGACTACTTTTGTTGTTTTTATTATTACGGCTGTTTGGATGGCCCTACAATCTTGAAACCTTGGGCTGTCTGCTACAGACATGTTGAACTTTTTGCTGGACCACGGACAGTTCCAAGCAGGCATTTTTTGGTAGGATATTTCTTGCCGATGCTACGAATTATGCAGTTTTGCAGTAAAGTGGAAGGCATTCTACCTAATAACGGCTAAAATATCAAAAACCTTCAATCCAACAGCACCTAGGCATGTAGCGTAAACACTCACAGATCTAACAAGACCATTCTCAGAGAGCAACATTGCGTAATACTACCATAAATGGATGTTTTGTCCGCGAATTTTGGCGTGTGGGAACCGAGTGGGAACCGAACACAAAGGGTCAGGGCACCGAACACAAAGCGTAGGGGAACCGTCACAGTGTCACCGGTGTGAATACTGAACACTGTCGAAGTGACTCAGCAGCAGTGCAGTGTCATCTTCCGAGGGTAGCCTACCGCAGCGGCCTGACATCCTTCCCTGGAGTGTCTGTAAAATTAGTAAGGGTGCACAGGTGTCTGACCAACACTGGGGGCTCATTGATTCGACAAAGTCTGGCGGCGGAACGAAGTTCAGGGGGTGGATGTTGCAGTGAGTGCTGGGACGGGGCGGCGTGGGAGCATACTGGGAGAAGGAACAAGCGTCGGGACAAGCAAAAAGAGGATGAAACAAATAAAATAAAATAAAATTAAAATAAATACATAAAAAAGAAGAGAGAAAAAAAAAAGAAGAAGAGAAGAGATGAGAGTGATGAAGAGGAAGAAGAGGAGAGAGAGAAGAAGAAAAGAGAAAGAAGAGGAAGCAGAAGAAAAGAGAAAGAGAAAAAAAAAAGAGGAAAAAACAAATAAAGAGAAGAGAAGAGATGAGAGTGAAGAAGAGAAAAAGAAGAGGAGAGAGAGAAAGAAGAGGAGGTAGAAGAAAAAGAGAAGAGAAGAGAGAGAGGAGAGAGAAAAAAGAAAGAAAAAAAAAGAGGCCTAAATTACAAACAAACAAGTCGCGTAAGGCGAAATTACTACATTTAATCAAGCTGTGAAACGCACAGAATGAAACTGAACGCACTGCGTTTTTTCACAATGACCGTAGTCCGCCGCTTGTGCATAACGGAGTGAAACTGACGAGCCTGTTCAGCGCGGTAGTGGTTTCGCTGTGCTGCATAGCACGCTTTTCTGTACCTCTCTTCGTTTTAACTTTCTGAGCGTGTTTTTAATTCAAACATATCATATCTATATGTTTTTGGAATCAGGAACCGACAAGGAATAAGATGAAATTGTTTTAAATCGATTTCGGAAATTTAATTTTGATCATAATTTTTATATTTTAAATTTTCAGAGCTTGTTTTTAATCCAAATATAACATATTTATATGTTTTTGGAATCAGGAAATGATGTAGAATAAGATGAACGTAAATTTGGATCGGTTTATATAAAAAAATAATTTATTACAATTTTCAGATTTTTGATGACCAAAGTCATTAATTAATTTTTAAGCCACCAAGCTGAAATGCAATTCCGAAGTCCGGCATTCGTCGAAGATTGCTTTACAAAATGTTCAATCAATTTGATTGAAAAATGAGGGTGTGACAGTGCCGCCTCAACTTTTACAAAAAGCCGGATATGACGTCATCAAAAGTATTTATCGAAAAAAAGAAAAAAACGTCCGGGGATATCATTCCCAGGAACTCTCATGTCAAATTTCATAAAGATCGGTCCAGTAGTTTGGTCTGAATCGCTCTACACACACACACGCACAGACACACACATACACCACGACCCTCGTCTCGATTCCCCCTCTATGTTAAAATATTTAGTCAAAACTTGACTAAATGTAAAAACACCGCTTAGTGCAGAAAACATTCACAATCATAACTGAACTAATCTGTTTTTAATACGCTTCTGATTCTTTTCTGTAATAACATTTTAGCCAGCATACCTTCACATTGCTTTTGCCTTCTGGGTACAAAGTCGGGCGTAACAACCGTCTGGGTACGTTTCTTCGGCGTAACGTGTCTCCACCGTGCTTACTGTGCATCAAATAATTAATGCTGCAGTTGATCCACCCATCTGAATTCAGTGTTACACATAGATTCATAGTTTGAAGCAATGAGCGCTTCTGTGATCTTGCCACGAGGTTCCGCCTGTTACCATTATCTATAAAATCCACGACTTACACACGAACTGTTACCAAAGCGACATGCTATTTGGGACCAATGCACATTTTTTCCTTTCTCGTGTGATCTTGCCGCGAGGTTCCGCCTATTAGCAGCCAAAAGAAAGAAGGGGCATAACCTCACCAGAACCGCCCATTCTGAAGTAATCCTAATCCTGGTCTACATTCCCAGCCTCTCCTGGACTTTAAAAGTAATAAAACTTGTCTCATTCAAATCAGGAATAAAACTGTGACTACATCACCACAAACAAACACAAGAGGATAAAATAAAATTGATACACACTAATTCATTTATGCTGAATTCATTTGAGTCGACTTCATTAGTAATTTATTGTATGGCACTGACCTGATCTTGTTGCCTGCTATTTTCCTCATCTGTAAACAATGTACAAGCTCTTTTAGTTTTACTCATGTTAAAATAACACAAATGTGGACAAAATTACATCCTTAATTTGTAATCCCTGGTCTGGTTCGCTGCTTTTTTCATCATCTCTGAACAATGTACAAGCACTTTTAGTTTTACTCATGTTATAATCACACAAATGTTGACACGATTACATCCTTAATTTGTAATCCCTGGAATAGGAATGAAAAGCATACTAATTCCTTCATGTCCTCGGAGTGGCCCTACACATTATAACGCAAGCGCAGCGAGCAGAAATCATAATCCAACTGAGTAGTATTTTACACACGTACAATAGAAGTTGGATCCCCCATTTCAAGAATTCAGAAAAATCTTAACCTGGTGGTAAATTTGCAGAGGTTATGACCAGAAAATATTTTAAAAAATCCATGTCTTAAAAAGGTGGTACTTGCTGTGGACAGCTAGTAATTATTTTAAAAGTAGCGATGCCTTCAAACATAGTAGAAATTGGTAAGAAGTGAGGTGAGAAATCCACTGCTATGTCTACACATCTTTCACACACTAAACAGACATTCAGAATGCACTCATTTATATGTTCACTACTTCCTCAGTCCTTTGCAAAACAAATCTTCAGCAAGTCAAAGCTCCATTCCTTGAACGATTCAAGCATTTTACACACACAAAAAAAGATATTCCTTTTTCTAATCTGTTGAAACAAATTAGTTATGGCCTTCAAAAGCATTCGATGATGTATACAGATCGCTCAAGTGTCTATTTAGCACAAGGCACACTACACCCCTGCTTCGATAGTTTATTCTGGTGTGTGTGTGTGTGTGTGTGTGTGTGTGTAATGTGTGTTTGTGAAATGTTTTTTTTTATACAACTACAAGAGGGGGGCGGGTCGAGTGCCTTTAAATCTGACTTCAAATCAATCATATAAAAGCAAGGTTGCACACGCACACACAAACACTTAAACCAGCTGACACATCAACAATCAACAGACTAGCTCTCAACCAGGAGGACTCTTACCCCCTTCGCCCTGAAGCTTTACCAATGTTGAATTCAATGGTGTGCTGGGTGTAGTGCTGCTTGGCTGTGGCTTTGGTTTCCCAGTTTGACGACCAAGGGTCAAATCATCAGTTCTGGGATGTTGCGTGGTATGTACAGAGACTGGGATTTTCGTTACATTGCTCTCATTTGTGAGAACGTCTTCTGGAGTAGTCTTCTGCTCGTTGGCATTGTTAGCATCAGAAACATTTTTCAATGGTACTGGTAGTGTTTCTTGCCTGGTTGGTGGTTCAGTTCCTGAACCATTACGCTTATTTTCTCTGGTTCCTTCACTGTCATTTTTTGGTATTATATGTGTTGTTTGTCCAGCCTGTTGCTGCCCTGCCGTTCCATCTTCTTTTCCTACAACAAACAAATTTGTAATTGAAAAAACGAGATGCATGTAAACATGCACAAACATATATCTCTCTTTTGCTCTGCTAAGAGATTTTAACAAACGTCAGTAGAAAGTCTCTGCTGTCTTTCAATTGTTTCTTTCACAACTTCTGATATTGTATATCCAGGGATACATAATATATATGATATAAATAAAATCAAACATCTAAAGCACATATATAAATGGAACTAGTACTTCAGATCAAATAAATGATTTGGAGCTTTTTATCTGTTAATGTCTTCAAGGAGTGGCCAAAAACTAGAAACTACAAACATTTGCAAGGTGGTGGACAATGCCATGATTGTTTCACTAAATTCAATCAACTGGATCATTTTTCCAAGGCGTGTTGAAGAATATTCTGATCTGCAACACACAACATGTTCAGGATCTTTCTTATCGCCGTCATGGGGCACATTCTACAGTTACCGTTACACTTCAAATTCCATCACAATTGACCAAATCTATATAATATGATGTCAGTCACCAAAGGTAAAAAAATAAAACAATTAAATAATATGCACTAATCCTACAGCCAGTAAAATATCCTCCACGAATCAGTCTTCCTTATCTGGTTCACATTTTACCACACAAAAATTTTAATGACAATTTTCAGATTTTTAAATCTAATGACCAAACTCCTTAATTAATTTGTAAGCCTCCAAGCTGAAAAGCAATACCAAAGTCCGGCCTTCGTCAACAATTGTTGAATGAAATTGCAATCAATTTGGTCAAAAATTGAGGGCGTGACAGTTCTGCCTTAACTTTCGCTAAAAGCTGGATATGACGTCATCCAAGACATTCAGGGTTTCATCTACTAGTGCGCCCTGCGCCATTGGCGCATTAAATCTGAAAATGTCCCATCACAATTCCCTTCAGTGCGTCAAAGGGCGCATTGAGATTACGTGCCACTGCACCACCAAATGTACACTTTACATCGGATTACACACCTACACACACACATACACAGATAACACGAGATATGTAGCGGCTAATTCTCAGATGGCACCATATTGCACCTTTTTGCATCTTTGGTCAAAAACGCGCACATGCATCTTTGACGCTTCTTGCCTTTGACTATGTCCCATCGGAATTTAGTTGAGGGGGACAAATGTCCCATTGCCTTTTTCTCCCAGGCTAAACCCTGGACATTTATTGAAAAAAATGTAAAAAACGTCAGGGGATACATCACACCCAGATCAACTTTAAACTCAAGTTTCAAAAACAAATTTAATTTACTAATGGCGTAATGCTCACTCCCCGCTGAGTGAAACATATTTGACATTGTGGTGTGTTAACCATCCAGTGAAATCCTGAATGTCCTTGACAGAAAGCATAACGACTTTTTCCTGAATCATCTTTCCGCTCACAGGAATGTTTCTTCGCCTTGCATTGCAAAACCATACATGATCGCCTTTAAAGTTAGTTCAGTTTTTATATTTAGTCAAGTTTTGACTAAATATTTTAACATCGAGGGGGAATCGAAACGAGGGTCGTGGTGTATGTGCGTGCGTGCGTGCGTGCGTGTGTGTGTGTGTGTGTGTGTGTAGAGCGATTCAGACTAAACTACTGGACCGATCTTTATGAAATTTGACATGAGAGTTCCTGGGTATGAAATCCCCGAACGTTTTTTTCATTTTTTTGATAAATGTCTTTGATGACGTCATATCCGGCTTTTCGTGAAAGTTGAGGCGGCACTGTCACGCCCTCATTTTTCAACCAAATTGGTTGAAATTTTGGTCAAGTAATCTTCGACGAAGCCCGGGGTTCGGTATTGCATTTCAGCTTGGTGGCTTAAAAATTAATTAATGACTTTGGTCATTAAAAATCGGAAAATTGTAAAAAAAAATAAAAATTTATAAAACGATCCAAATTTACGTTTATCTTATTCTCCATCATTTGCTCATTCCAAAAACATATAAATATGTTATATTCGGATTAAAAACAAGCTCTGAAAATTAAATATATAAAAATTATTATTAAAATTAATTTGTCCAAATCAATTTAAAAACACTTTCATCTTATTCCTTGTCGGTTCCTGATTCCAAAAACATATAGATATGATATGTTTGGATTAAAAACACGTTCAGAAAGTTAAAACAAAGAGAGGTACAGAAAAGCGTGCTATCCTTCTTAGCGCTACTACTACCCCGCTCTTCTTGTCAATTTCACTGCCTTTGCCATGAGCGGTGGACTGACGATGCTACGAGTATACGGTCTTGCTGAAAAATGGCAGCTACTTGACTAAATATTGTATTTTCGCCTTACGCGACTTGTTGACTCTCATGTCGGAGTTTGGTACCCAGCTCCAGAGAACAACATATATGATAAATAACATCTAGCAAATATTTAGGCATCACCATCAACAAGAACCTGTCATGAAACGAACATAATATATATCAAATTAACTCAGTCATAACTGCGAAAAAAAGAAACAGATCTCTCGGATTTTTAAGACAGAACTTCAGAGAGTGCATTCCCCAAAGTGAAAGATGCAGCTTTCTTTCTTTCTTTATTTGATGTTTAACGTCGTTTTCAACCGTTCAAGGTTATATCGCGACGGAAAGATGCAGCTTATAAAATATAAGACTGTAGTAAGACCAGTCTTAGAATATTAATGCTGCCACAGTATGGGACCCTGTTACAGTCAGTGTAAGTTACAGTAGAGAAAAAAAGGGCGCTTGAAAATGTGCAACGCAGTGCGGCTCTTTTAGTCTCAAATAACTATACAGTACTCCCCGGTTAACGTCACTACCGTTTAAGGTCACACCTCTGATAACATCAATCAGGGTGTTGGTCCCGACCTAAAGCCTTCTTTGTATGACTAAGAAAACCTCGCTTAGCGTGACCTCGGATACGGGAACACCTCTTTTTAGGTGACCCCCGTTCTGGTCTCTAAATGCAGAAGACCACCGCTTAAGATCAAGCGAAACTGAAACGGAAAAAAATCTCCCAATTTTGCGGCCTTGACAGAGTTTTTTTTCTCCATATGACGTCAAAAGAGAAGTGACGCACAAATGTAAACGTCATCAGATTATTTGGCCCGATTATTTTACCCCAAAGAGAAGGATGAGGAAATCTTTCGCAAATAAAACTTGGAAAATAGTTCCCGCCAAAAAAGTCGCTGAACCAATCAAATTGCCAACGGAAACCACTTTGACAGAGTGAGACCCGTGGATGATGACAGATGTAACTGCAGTGTGCCCGCTCCCCTTCTGCAGAGGCATGAGGCTAGAATTGACCTCATGTTGTAATGCATGTCATAAGCGATATTTGAGTAGTGCCAATTTTAGGCCAAAATAAAAGACATTGTCATCATTTTCACGAGTTTTCATTCACAAACACCTGGGAAATAAATCTCATGTTCCCCATGCAATAAATCGAGGTGGTGAAGGGGTTTGAGCTTTCAGGTGAAATGTGGATTGTCAAAGTAAAAGCCAATCAGGCTGATTGTTTGATGTGTGGAACCATCGCGGCTTTGGATTTGTGTTTCCGAGGACAACGATTGTAAGCATTCACTCTCAAAGCCGGACCCAATCAATGTTGATAATTACCGCGGCGACTCATGGTCAATTTGCAACTTATATCTGCAATCGCAAAATCCACAACGAAAAGTCATAAACACTAAAAGAAAAAAAATATGCTCAACACTTACTGAATTCACAGGTATGATCGCAGCTCTGTACATTTTCAGACTGGAAGAAAAGCGTCAACAAGCTACGTTTGACGTCACATACAAGTTTGACGTGTTATCTCTTGCTACTGTGACGATGCTTTGTGGCCCGGAGTTGGATTCTAAAAATTCGTCTCCCTGTGGGTTATTATGCATTTTGTTGCACAACCAAAATGATGACAAAAACGATGTTTGGTAGCTTGTTGTCAGACCAGCACTTTGTTATTGGTCCTCGGGGAGCATATCGCTTTTTGTCACACATTTATCAACCGCGGCCTTCGGCCTTTGTGGATAAAGATGAAACAAAAAAGCTGGTCTGTCAACAAGCCACCAAACATCTTGTATTGTTGAAGATTTGAGATATTTCGAAGCTCTCTCTCTCTCTCAGTCTCTCTTTCGTTCCCCCTCTCTCTCTCTTCTCTCAAGGTCTCTGTTTTTGTCTGTCTGTCTGTCTCTCACTCTCAGTCTCCGACCCCTCTCCTCTCTCTCTTTCTCTCTATCTTTGCCCTTCTGGCCATCTCTCTCTCTTCTATCATGTCTCTTTCTCTCTCTCAGCCTCCAATCTCTCTCTCTCTCTTCCTTTCAATCCCCCCCCCCTACTCTCTCTCTCTCGATCTCCCTCTTTTTAACTCTATGTCTCTCTCTCTCCGCGTCTCCTCTCTTTATCTCTGTCTGTCATGATCAGTTTGTGTCTCTCCTCTCTTTCTATGTATGTCTGTCTTACCTCACCTCCTCTCTCTCTCTCTCTCTCTCTCTCTCTTTCTAATGCAGCTGATGGTTTGTTTGTTTGTTTGTTTGTTTGCTTAACGCCCAGCCGACCACGAAGGGCCATATCAGGGCGGTGCTGCTTTGACATTTAACGTGCGCCACACACAAGACAGAAGTCGCAGCACAGGCTTCATGTCTCACTCAGTCACATTATTCTGACAACGGACCAACCAGTCCTTGCACTAACCCCATAATGCCAGACGCCAGGCGGAGCAGCCGCTAGATTGCCAATTTTAAAGTCTTAGGTATGACCCGGCCGGGGTTTGAACCCACGACCTCCCGATCACGGGGCGGACGCCTTACCACTAGGTCAACCGTGCCGGTGCAGCTGATGGTCTCTGTGTCAGTGTCAGTATGTATGTCCGAGTGTGTGTCTCTCTCTGGATCTGCCCATTATCACGTCATTGACTTTCAATTGGCGGGAAGTCTTTTATGGGGCCTCAAACTAAACTCTGATCTGGGACAGGCTGATCTTTCTTAACCCAGTGTGGGATTTTCAGTGGGGCGACCACCCCCAACCCAGCGCGTCCCCGGGTGGCGGATAGGGGAACGGTCTTCAGATATGGAGATCAGCCGCTTGCGGCCGCGGACCAAACTGGCTCCGGGTGGGATCCCGGAAAATCCTCCCCCCCCTGTGCTCTCAGGGTAGGACGTACGAGCCATGAGCTAAAGGTGAGGTAACCCCGACAGAAAACCCCGAATGCTGAAGACGGAGGACCCGGGCCGCACGGCGCATTCTAACAAACCACGGGTACACGCACTTACGCAAATGATGACACAATCAACCAGCACAGATGGAAATGGCGCTCGCCCATTGAGGACCCCCCAGGGTGGAGCAGCGTCGGGTCCCATGCCTCAAAGGGACCCAGCCCCAACTACTGGAGGTCCCTCCCGTCCGTCTTGTCACGCCAGGGGACGCGGGAGGAAAGTGACTGGCACCACCACAACCAGGAAGAAACCCAGTCAGCAGCGACCTTTTCAGGTCATGCACTGGAACGCAGAAAGTATCCTGAACAAGAAGACAGAGTTGGAGCATATCCTGCATGAGAAGAACATCAACATCTGCTGTATTCAGGAGACGCACCTGACACCCCAAAAGTCCTTCAAAGTGAGAGGCTACCAATGCCTTAGGTCCGACAGAACAGACCGAAGCAAAGGAGGAATCCTGACCCTCATCAGGAACAACATCAATGCCTGTTTGATAGAAACGCACATGGAGGACTCCGAATATCAGGTGATTCGAATCCAGACGAAGACATCAGAATTCCATCTTATCAACTTCTACTGCCCCAATGATAGACACCTCGCCCTTGACACGATCCCCGCAAAGGCCTCCAACTTCATTGTGGTGGGTGACTTCAACAGTCATTCACAGAGTTGGGGATATGACCACCTGGATCGGAGAGGAGAAGAGGTGGAGAACTGGCAGGACGACAAAGGTCTCATCCTTTTGAACAGTCCCTTTGACTGCCCTACATTCTACTCCAGAAGATGGCACACTACATCAACTCCTGACCTAGCCTTCTGCACGGAAGACACGCACCAGCTAACCAGCAGAGAGGTCGGAGAACAGCTAGGTGGAAGTGACCATCGGCCAGTCTTTTTGACCCTGGGCATGGAGTCCTGCACTGAAGCTTCCTTCCCACGGTGGAACTACAAAAGAGCGAACTGGTTCCTCTTTAGACACCGCACCAGCGAACTCACCAAAGACATCAGAGTCGAGGGTCGAGACATCAATATGGTGGCGAAGGACTTCAATATGAGCATCCTCAGAGCAGCGCGTGAGTCCATTCCCAGGGGTGCCAGGAGAGACTATAAGCCCTACTGGAGCAATGAATTGCAGGAACTGGATGATGATCTGGCAGACGCCAGAAGGGAAGCAGAAGTCAACCCGTCACAAAACAACAACATCCGCCTCCAGGAAGCCAAAGCCAAATTTCTCAAAAAGAAGCTACAGGCAAGACGGAGAAGCTGGCAAGAGAAAACAAGCTCTCTGAACCTTGAGAAGGATGGCAGAAAGCTCTGGAGGCTCACCAAGCAGTTGAATGATGAGAACACCAGCAGAGGAAAGATCACATTAGAAGAGAACGGGAAGGTGCTAACTGGAAAGCATGCTGCCAACCAATTTGCTGAAAGCTATGCAGCTGAGAGCAACCTCCATGTTAGCCCCGAGAAACAGAGAGAAGCAAGAAGAGAGAAAAGAGAGAGACCTGCCAGACAGTCGACAGTGGACGCAATGAGTCAACCACTCACACTCCACGAGCTGCACTCAGCTCTGAAAAAGTCAAAGGCGAAGAAGTCCCCTGGCCCAGACGGCATCACCAACGAGATGCTAACCCACCTTGGTAGTGCAGCAGAGAACAAGCTACTCGAGGTCTTCAACAGCAGCTGGCAAGAAGGATCGCTACCACAACTCTGGCGAGAAGCGATCATGATCCCCATCTTAAAAAAAGGGAAGGATCCAAAGAAGGCCACCAGCTATCGCCCAATCAGCCTCACCAGCTGTGTTGTGAAGACCCTGGAGAGAATTGTGAACGAGCGCCTCAGGTGGTACCTGGAATCCAGGAACCTCCTCGCCCCTGAACAAGCTGGATTCCGACAGTTCCGCAGCACTGAAGATCAGGTCACTTACCTGGCGCAAGAAGTTGAAGATGCCTTTCAGGAACAGAAGCTGGTCTTCGTCACCTGGATAGATCTTCAGAAGGCCTTTGACAAGGTTTGGAAAGATGGACTCCTTGTAAAACTGCTGAGGAAAGGCGTGTCCAGCAACATGTACCAGTGGATTCGCTCTTACCTCTATAATCGCAGGGCAAGAGTTAACGTCGACCAGACCAAAAGCAAGAAGTTCCTCCTTCGTCATGGCGTCCCTCAGGGCGGAGTCCTCTCCCCCACACTCTTCCTTCTCTTCATCGACGATCTGGTGTCTGAGATGCCCAAGGGGATCAAAGCTGCTCTCTACGCAGACGACCTTGTGATCTGGTGCAAGGAGGAGCATGCAAGTACTGCCACCTACAGAATGCAGCAAGCGGCAGATAGGCTGAACGCATGGGCAGAAGATTGGTGCGTCTCCATCAACAAGGAGAAATCCTCCACCACCCTATTCACACTGTCGCCAAAGCAGAAAGCCGGAACCATTAGGCTTGGTGGAACTCCTCTGAGAGAGGATGAAGAAGCAACGTACCTTGGTGTCACCTTTGATAGACGGCAGACCTGGAAACCACACATTGCACAGGCAGAAACGAAGGCCCGGCGCAAGCTAGCCATACTCAGGAAGCTGGCGGGTACCACCTGGGGAGCGAACGAGAAGATACTGAAGACAGTATACCAGGGAACAATCAGACCCCACCTCGAGTACGGCTCCACAGCGTGGTTAACCTCAGCCAAGACAAACCTGCAGACCCTTGACCGTGTGCAAAACCAGGCCCTCCGACTCATCACCGGTGCAATGAAATCCACGCCCATCAAGGAAATGGAGAAGCTTACCACCATCCAACCCCTCTCTCAGAGAAGAGAAGCCAAGACTATGGTACAGGCCGAGAAGCTCAAGTGCCTACCCGACCACCCCATGAAGCACAGACTGAGCAACCTCACCAAGAACCGGCTTAAACGGAGCAGTTTTGTACACGAGAGCAAGAGACTTTCTCGACAGTACAGGGAAGTCCTTCCACAGAACACTCTACCTCTGACTCAAGAAGAAGAGGAAACCCCCAAGGCAACAGAGAAACCAGGCATCCAGATCTGCACCAGTGTTCCACATGTTACCTCAGGAGAAGATCAGAATGACACAGCTCGACAGGCACTCACCTTAGCCCTGATCGACGAACAGTACCCAAAAGAGGCGTGGATCCATGTATACACCGATGGATCAGCAACTAACGCCGTGCTCAATGGAGGTGCAGGCATTCTCATCCAGTTCCCTGGGGGACATACAGCTACATCCAGCGTTGCCACTGGCAAACACTGCACAAACTATAAAGCAGAAGCAGAAGCTCTCATGCAGGCCGCCTCCTTCGTTCAGGACTCCGCAGACCCTTGCTACCAAGTTGTCTTCCTCTCGGACGCCCTTTCAGTCCTTCAGGCCCTAGAGAACGACAAACTCCCACAGCTGGCCAAAGCATTACAGATGGTCAGACAAACCAGAAGAGTTGTCCTCCAGTGGATACCAGCACACTGTGGGATACCAGGAAATGAAAGGGCAGATGAGCTGGCAAAAGAAGGAGCCGTGGAAGACCAACCTGAAAACAGTGTCAGCTTTAGTGAGCAGAAGACAATCATCAAGGCATTGATGAGGCCAAGGACAAACAGAGATGACTACCACACAATGTCCAGAGAGCAGCAAGTCAACCTCATCAGGCTGCGTACTGGCCACAACAGGCTCAATGCTCACATGAACCGAAAGTTCAAGCTGGCGCCATCACCAACCTGTGCCTGCGGTCAAGAGGACCAAACAGCGGAACACATCTTACAGCGATGTCCCTTACTAGATGAGGAACGAAAAGAAGTGTGGCCGTCACCAACTCCCTTGCAGACCAAACTATACGGCAGTCGACAGGAGTTGGAGAAAACGACAACATTTATCACCAGTGCTGGACTGATTGTGTAACCTCTGCGAACGCCAAGAAGAAGAAGAAGAAGAAGAACTCTGATCTCCTCGGATAAGATCAATTTTTTCTACTGAAATTGATCTTATCCGAGGATCGGTTAACGTGTCCCTCGGATAAGATCACGAATTTTTTTTGTCCCAAGGGGGGTCACCTTATCCGAGGAGTACTATACTGTCAGACATCCTGGCGCTGTAACCAACATGCTCAACACACTGGAGTGGGCTTCCCTGGAGGAACGGCGTCTCCATCAAAGCCTCACTATGCTGTATAAGATCAACAACAACATACATGTAGTTGACGTCGACAGGAACACTTTCTTCAAACAGGGTGACCCAAGAACTAGAGGCTCCCAGAGAATGTTCCAAGAGAGGATGACACACCCCTCCATATATATATGCAACACCTTCTTTCCACGCACCATCAATCTATGGAACCAACTCCCAACATGGCCCTCCGCAGCTCCTTCACTGAAGTGCTTCCAAGCAAACCTGGGTGGGAGTGCCAGGTCCATCCTTCTCGAACACTGAACTGTGTTTATAGTTTTAAACTTTTGCTGAGCCTGGGCCACCCACAGACCCATTTTAACCAGCACTCCTTAAAACTCCATTCGCTGAACTTAAAACATCAACAAGAAGGGCAAAGCCCATACGACTCGCATGCTTGACCTTGACCTTTACATAGCAATGACATCATACACTAAGAACTGCTTTACACATTTTTCCTACCAAAATACATGTGACCTTGACCCAAGGTCAAGGTCATCCAAGGTCATGCAACACAAAGCTGTTAATTCAAGACATAGGAAGTACAATGGTGCTTATTGGCTCTTTCTACCATGAGATATGGTCACTTTTAGTGGTTCACTACCTTATTTTGGTCACATTTCATAAGGGTCAAAGTGACCTTGACCTTGATCATATGTCACCAAATGTGTCTCATGATGAAAGCATAACATGTGCCCCACATAATTTTTAAGTTTGAAACAGTTATTTTCCATAGTTCAGGGTCAAGGTCACTTCAAAATATGTATACAATCCAACTTTGAAGAGCTCCTGTGACCTTGACCTTGAAGCAAGGTAAACCAAACTGGTATCAAAAGATGGGGCTTACTTTGCCCTATATATCATATATAGGTGAGGTATTGAATCTCAAAAACTTCAGAGAAAATGGGAAAAATGTGAAAAATAGCTGTTTTTTAGACAACATTTATGGCCCCTGCGACCTTGACCTTGAAGCAAGGTCAAGATGCTATGTATGTTTTTTGGGGCCTTGTCATCATACACCATCTTGCCAAATTTGGTACTGATAGACTGAATAGTGTCCAAGAAATATCCAACGTTAAAGTTTTCCGGACGGATGGACGGACGGACGGACTCGGGTGAGTACATAGACTCACTTTTGCTTCGCATGTGAGTCAAAAAGGACCCAGTTTATGAATCGAAAAAAGAAGAAGAACTTCAATAGGCATCAAAATATGACTGAAACTGATAGCGACACATGCCCAACATGAAAAGATCCTCAGCGCTCCGCGTCGACGATCACACTCACAGAGATTGTCCCCGCGCCGTGTGTCCCAGAATGCTTGCCTAACTTTCATATAATTTATTATTATCCTAGAACTATAAAATTCAATCCTTTATGCCCTAGCAGATACGTTCAAATTTGCACCAACCACTAACAGCTTTAAAAATCTCCTGGACAAGTCCACAAAATTATTAGAAAGATTCGTCAACTTTGACGAGTGACGTAATTAAACTCCAACAGTACGCAAACAAAGAATGGGGCAACTTATGGGCCGCGAAGCCTAGAGGCGAACTACAGTGGAACCTCCCGTAACGACCTCTCCCAAGAACGACCCCCTCCTTTTGCCGACCAAATTTCTCTGCACGGATGCCTTTCACACTGTAACTAACCTCCCAAGAACGACGCCCTCCTTTTTCAGACGACCGACCTACCAACATAAGGTCAATAACGACTTTGACCTTTTTACCAGTGATCATGAGTGTCAAAGTTCGTAATTATCCAGCACATGCGGAACACACATGCGATTAGACACACATCAAGAGTCAGGGGTGGTAGTCGGTAGTCAGCAATGCCTGCAAGTCCAGTAGCCTACGGCTGTCCTCTTCTCACCTATTGCTGACACAATTGAAGAACTGCCCTCTGGGTGGGGGGGGGGGGGGGGGGGGTTGGGGAGGCGCAGTTAAAACTACAACTCAATAATGAAGTGCTGTGTAGGTATTCTGTATTCTGTGAGCATGTGCATCACCAACTTAGACCTCCGGTCAATGACCCATACTTTTCATCTGAGACCAGCTGCCTGACCCAGTTTACAGACACTGACCTTCTTTGATGTCTGAGAGTGAGAGGAAACTCTTCCTTTCCCAGTTTAAACTGACCTTCTTACCCGGGGTCAATGACCGAGTTTTACATATGAGGCCGTGTAAGTGTGATGTCTGCCTGTCTGTGTGCTGGTGTATGCACATACATCATGCTAATCCGTATGCACATGAAATGGGAACAAAAATCGGATATCAATCACAAGAAAGACAGAACTGCCCAACAGTTGCCTCCCCTGTGAAAAAAATTATACCTCCCAAACTCCGAAGATAGACCCCTCCTTTTTACGACCGATTTTTCCTGACATTTTTAAGGTCGTTAGTGGGAGGTTTTACTGTAGTACTACCAGAGCACTAGCTGGCAATATATATATATATATACTCACGCGCCCTGTCAGCTTCTGCCTTTGCTTTGAATTCTGCTGCCTTTGCTTTGAATTCTGTGTAACTCACAAGTGCAACAATGAGCCACTTGCATACAGGTGCAGTTTGAGGATTTTGTTCACATTGACTTTTACAAACTGTTGGGTCCTGCGTAATAAATCCAAATCCAATAAATTTGGCATAATTACAAACATTCCAGGTGACATCGTCAACCGATTTAGCAAGGACATCATGTTGAAGGTGATCATTCAAAGATGTATCATTCATACCGCAAAGCACCTTGGATACATGGAAGAATGTTGAACAAAGTGTTTCATGAAAACCATGGGCAGGGTTTTCACATGACTGAAGAACTGGAACTGGAAGTGACACAGGAAAGAAAGGCTCTTGTAAGTAAAGTTGCGGGGAAGGAAAAACACACAAATGCTGCGCCCAGTACTTCTTCATGTCAGCTAACGGTGACAGCGGAAGAGACAAAGCTGTTCCTAAAACAGTGAAAAGAAGGAACATAGATCCACAGATCAATCTCAACGGTAACAGCGACGCCATTGTTGTTGCCAAATCACTACCGGAACAAACTACGTCGTCATTTCTGCTTTTTACAATGCGTACTCCGCCATAAGATCTCCCGCCTTCGGTACTGGGTACAGGGGTAAGGATCTAAGTCGAGCGTGCACCATCGCAGCACCGTCGATTCTTGACTCGAGTTTGCCTTTCATTTTGGAGAACAAGATAACAATAAAAATGCCAAACATAGAACATGGACCGATTTCGAACAAAATAATGTCTTCTTCAGCAAATACATGGAGAAATGACAGAGAAAACAAGTCGCGTAAGGCGAAAATACAACATTTAGTCAAGCTCAGTCGAACTCACAGAATGAAACTGAACGCATTGCATTTTTTCCGCAAAACCGTACACTCGTAGCATCGTCTGTCCACCGCTCGTGGCAAAGGCAGTGAAATTAACAATCCAGAAAAGCGCGGTTGCGCTGAGGAGGATAGCACGCTTTTCTATATCTCTATTCTTTTTAACTCTCTGAACGTGTTTTTAATCCAAACATATCATATCTATATGTTTTTGGAATCAGGAACGGACAAGGAATAAGATGAAATTGTTTTTAAATCGATTTCGGAAATTTAATTTTAATCATAATTTTTATATTTTTAATTTTCAGAGCTTGTTTTTAATCCGAATATAACATATTTATATGTTTTTGGAATCAGAAAATGATGAAGAATACAATAAACGTAATTTTGGATCGTTTTATAAAAAAATAATTTTAATTACAATTTTCAGATTTTTAATGACCAAAGTCATTAATTAATTTTTAAGCCTCCAAGCTGAAATGCAATACCAAAGTCCGGCCTTCGTCGAAGATTGCTTGGCCAAAATTTCAATCAATTTGATTGAAAAATGAGGGTGTGACAGTGCCGCCTCAACTTTTACAAAATGCCGGATATGACGTCATCAAAGACATTTATCGAAAAAATGAAAAAAACGTCTGGGGATATCATACCCAGGAACTCTCATGAAAAATTTCATAAAGATCGGTCCAGTAGTTTACTCTGAATCGCTCTACACACACACACACACACACACACACACACACACACACACACACACACACACACACACCACGACCCTCGTCTCGATTCCCCCCTCTATGTTAAAAGATTTAGTCAATACTTGACTAAATGTAAAAAGATGAAAATAAGCAAAGAAGAGCACAGACAGTACTTTTCCTTACGTTTAACAAAAAATGTGTTCGAAATCGGTACATGTTCTATCAGTGTTTGACTGTCCATGTTCAGTTCTGGTGAGTACATTTTTCAGTATTATTATTATCTTGTTCCGGGTGTAATGCGCTCAGATTACTCCTGCTTTCACTATAAATATTTTAAAAAATCCATGTCTTAAAAAGGTGGGGGCGAGGGCAGTGGGGGGGCTCAAAAGGGGGTTTCCCCTGTACTATCGTACTTGCTGTGGACAGCTAGTAATTATTTTAAAAGAAGCGATGTCTTCAAACATAGTAGAAATTGGTAAGAAGTGAAGTGAGAAATCCACTGCTAAGTCTACACATCTTTCACACACTAAACAGACATTCAGCATGCACTCACATATGTTCACTACTTCCTCAGTCCTTTGCAAAACAAATCTTCAGCAAGTCAAAGCTCCATTCCTTGAACGATTCAAGCATTTTACACACACAAAAAAAGATATTCCTTTTTCTAATCTGTCGAAACAAATTAGTTATGGCCTTCAAAAGTCTATTTAGCACAAGGCACACTACACACCTGCTTCGATAGTTTATTCTGGTGTGTGTGTGTGTGTGTGTGTGTGCAATGTGTGTTTGTGAAATGTTTTTTTTTATACAACTACAAGAGGGGGGGGCGGGTCGAGTGCCTTTAAATCTGACTTCAAATCAATCATATAAAAGCAAGGTTGCACACGCACACACAAACACTTAAACCGGCTGACACATCAACAATCAACAGACTCTCAACCAGGAGGACTCTTAGCCCCTTTGCCCTGAAGCTCTCCCGATTTTAAATTCAATGGTGTGCTGGGTGTAGTGCTGCTTGGCTGTGGACCATTTTTCAACTGACCGTTTGGTGTCCCAGTTTGAAGACCAGGGGTCAAATCATCAGCTCTGGGATGTTGCGTGGTATGTACAGAGACTGGGATTCTCGTTACATTGCTCTCATTTGTGAGACCGTCTTCTGGAGTAGTCTTCTGCTCGTTGGCATTGTTAGCATCAGAAACATTTTTCAATGGTAGTGTTTCTTCCCTGGTTGGTGGTTCAGTTCCTAAAGCCTGAGGCTGCCCTGCCGTTCCACCTTGTTTTCCTACAACAAACAAATTTGTAATTGAAAAAACGAGATGCATGTAAACATGCACAAACATATATCTCTCTTTTTTGCTCTGCTAAGAGATTTTAACAAATATTAGAGGAAAGTATCTGCTGGCTTTCAGTTGTTTCTTTCACAACTTCTGATATTGTATATCCAGGGATACATAATATATATATATATATATACACGCCCCTGAGGAAGGCCTGGCAACAGGTCGAAAATTTGGGCTGCCACTAATTGACATTCTTTGTTTGGCTTTTCTTTTCCTTGATTTTGTTATATACAGGCATGGGAATTGAAAATTGTAAAAAAGGCGGAAAATTTATAACTGAAGACGCGAAGCTCCAAGTTTCCCATTAAATTCTGTTTTTAGAATCAGAGTTTTTAGTACAAAAATGTACCAATTTTTGCTTTTTTTAAGAAAAAAATATATACATGTATTATATGGTTTAAATTTGTAAAAAAATTGATCTGTTGAGACAAACAGGAAAATGTAGCTTGTAACACAATCTGTGCAATCTGGTTTACTTTCAAACATAAAAGTTCAATAACTGAGGCGGGCGGTGGCAGTGCGTGAACAAAGTACGGATAGTTTTCGCAGGCTTTTCCGCAAAAACCAAAGTAACCGGTGCTTTTTGTGTGTGCCTCCCCCCTTTAATTTTTTCGGCGGACACTTTTGCATTTTCGGCGGAACAAAACAAAAATTCGGCGGAAATCCGCCGTTCGGCGGACAATTCCCATGCCTGTTAATATATATGTGGGCGTCTTCAATCTTGGCACGGAGAGTGTGACATTTTGTAATTTAAAGTTGGATTGTCACAAAAATTGGCATAGTAGTCTGTTGTTCTTAATTAAACTGAAACACATACTTTTTAAGAGAAAAAAGCAATATTTTTGGCAGTTAAAAGTCCGTTAAATCTCATTTTTAAGCCGATTTTTGTGAAATTTGGTTAATAGGTCTGTTGTTTCAAAAGGACCCAGTTTATGAATCAGAAAAAGAAGTAGAACTTCAATAGGCATCAAAATATGACTGAAACTGATCGCGACACGTGCCCAACACGAAAAGATTGTTTGTTTGTTTGTTTGCTTAACGCCCAGTCCACCATGAAGGGTGATATCAGGGTGGTGCTGCTTTGACATTTAACGTGCGCCACACACAAGACAGTAGTCGCAGCACAGGCTTTATCAGTTTATGTCTCACCCAGTCACATTATTCTGACACCGGACCAACCAGTCCTAGCACTAACCCCATAATGCCAGACGCCAGACGGAGCAGCCACTAGATTGCCAATTTTAAAGTCTTATACGTATGACCCGGCCGGGGTTCAAACCCACGACCTCCCGCTCACTGGGCGGACGCCTTACCACTAGGCCACCGTGTTGCGGTCACGAAAAGATCCTCAGCGCTCCGCGTCGACGATCACACTCACAGAGATTGTCCCCGCGCCGTGTGTCCCAGAATGCTTGCCTAACTTTCATATGATATTATTATCCTAATCAGCTTGTATTTTTATAAAGTTCTATAAAATTCAACCCTAGGCTTTATGCTCTAGCAGATACGTTCAAATTTGCACCAACCACTAACAGCTTTAAAAATCTCCTGGACAAGTCCACAAAATTATTAGAAAGATTCGTCGACTTTGACGAGTGACGTCATTAAACTCCAACAGTACGCAAACAAGGAATGGGGCAACTTATGGGCCGCGAAGCCTAGAGGCGAATATACGCCAGTCCCAAACTACTACAGTGGAACCTCCCGTAACGACCTCTCCCAAGAACGACCCCCTCCTTTTGCCGACCAAATTTCTCTGCACGGATGCCTTTCACACTGTAACTAACCTCCCAAGAACGACGCCCTCCTTTTTCAGACGACCGACCTACCAAAATAGGGTCAATAACGACTTTGACCTTTTTACCAGTGAGTGTCAAAGTTCGTAATTATCCAGCACATGCGGAACACACATGCGATTAGACACGCATCAAGAGTCAGGGGTGGTAGTCTGTAGTCAGCAATACGTGCAAGTCCAGTAGCCTACGGCTGTCCTCTTCTCACCTATTGCTGACACAATTGAAGAACTGCCCTCTGGGTGGGAGGGGTTGGGGAGGCGCAGTTCGAACTACAACTCAATAATGAACAGGGGTGTTGCCAGACATTTTCATGTTGGGACATTTGGCCGAAACTGTCAGAAAGCTTTAGGACATCTTGGAAAATGTTCGGCTATTATTTTGGCTCATACCGCCCTGATATGGCCCTTCGTGGTCGGCTGGGCGTTAAGCAAACAACCAACAAAAATTTTGGCTCATACAAAGTCACCGCAACATTGTCATTGAAGCACAAGACTCAAGAGAGGAACACCAAAACATACAATCATTGTCTTAGGAACACAGATTACAGGGGCAGGGTCCAGGGTCCCGTAGGGGGAGTCTGGGGGGCAAAGCCCCCCTAAAGCTGAAGAATGTTAGCTATTTTATAAACAATTTGTGGCTTATCCTTGATTTTAAACATGATCAACTGGTGTCAGCAGCCACTCATTATTTCTTTTAACGTTAGTATTAAATAATGGCAATTTATCTTCACTGATATCCGCTCTCGACATCATATAGTATGGTTAGAAGGAAGACGTGTCGCATACTGTGACAACTAAACAATTAACTCTTCCCCCGGCTTTACAGGGGGGGGGGGGGGACAGCCGGGGGGGGGGGGGGGGGGGACCCCTATAACACCCCCTGGATTATATGTTGCTGATTTAATTACATCAGACACCTGAAACTTTTTCAAACCTTTAACTTTAATTTCTTGAAAGTAAAACTCTTCCAATCTTGTGCAAATCTTGACAAACCTTGGGAAACATGACAATAAAAGACCGTGTAGGGTGAGCCATTTTGCTTGAAAATCACGATTTGGAGGACGCTTTTCATTCTCTGGGTCAGCAGATTTTGATTCGCGGTGACTATCGCCTGCTATGTCGTCTGCTACACTACTACCACTCACACTGACACTGTCCACATTCGCGGTGTTCCTGTCATTTTGTCCGGAATCACTTACCTTGGCGAAGGGTAGCAAACCTTGGCCAATTTAGTTTTTTTCTTTTTTGGTTGCGACATGATGTTCAAATCCAAAGCACTGACTGACTGATAAACTATCGAGAACCGGCGAACGCAAACGCTGAGAGTGTAGTTTCCCTTGTCCAAGGGAAACCACTCTGGCATCTATATTTTTTTGCAATGGTTTCCGTTCAAAAACATTGATGTTTAGTTTTTGGTATTCGCGAAGGAAATAAACGCCAGTCAGTTGACTAAGTACATCGGCAGCAGTTTTAGCAATCAAAGCCTGACCAATACAAAAAACTGGACAAACTTTGGCCGATTTAGGCGAATACTCTTCGGACATTTGGCCGATATAGACATGAAAGTTTCGGCCAAAGTAAAAAACAATCGGCGATTGGCCGAAGGGCCGACCCAAACGACACCCCTGATGAAGTGCTGTGTACTATTCTGTGAGTGTGTGCTTACCAACTGAGACCTCGGGTCAATGACCCATACTTTTCAGCTGAGACCAGCTGCCTGACCCAGTTTACAGACACTGACCTTCTTTGATGTCTGAGAGTGAGAGGAAACTCTTCCTTTCCCAGTTTAAACTGACCTTCTTACCCGGGGTCAATGACCGAGTTTTACATATACATGTGCACATCCTAGATACTGGGTCACAACTATGGGACATGGACACCAGGAAAAAAAGTAGGACTGAATTGAGTGAAATACTCTTTTTTAAGTGCAAAAGACATGCCTGTATCTTTTTCTGTCAAAGAGAGGACCTTTCATATCGGGGTTTCTTTAGAAATGACAATTAGACACATGCAGTACGCTCTATGTCGTGGGTTACATGGTTTCCACTTTAGGCTTCAATATCCCACAGGAAAGAACTTTAGCTCAGTTATTGCATGTGGCATGTGGACAACATTGATAAATAAATATGCAAACATGAAAGTTTGAAATTACAAGTTTCCATAAGTTAACTAGATCGAAGTAGAAAGTGGAAACCGTAACCCACGCAATTTCCAGGTGCAAAAGTTTTTCTTGTAGGTCAAATGTAGCAACTAGCCTTTTGGGCACCCTTTTGGGTTTTAATACATGATAGAAAGATTTAAGTGAGCAAAAAGTTTTCGATCTGTGCTCACTGGGTTTATGTGTATAGAGATAATACTGTCGTGAGTTACATGGAAACCATAGTTTGTAATGTCTTTTATTTCCAAAGAAAAGAACTAAAACTTGATTATTGCAATTTGCATGTGGACAACATTGATAAATAAATATGCAAACATGAAAGTTTGAAATTACAAGTTTCCATAAGTTAACTAGATCGAAGTAGAAAGTGGAAACCGTAACCCACGCAATGTCCAGGCGCAAAAGTTTTTTTTGTAGGTCAAATGTAGCAACTAGTGTTTTGGGCACCCTTTTGGGTTTTAATACATGATAGAAAGATTTAAGTGAGCAAAAAGTTTTCGATCTGTGCTCACTGGGTTTATGTGTATAGAGATAATACTGTCGTGAGTTTCATGGAAACCATAGTTCGTAATGTCTTTTATTTCCAAAGAAAAGAACTAAAACTTGATTATTGCATGTGGACTACATAGATAAATAACTATGCATACATGAAAGTTTGAAATTTTCAAGTTTCCATAAGCGACAATCCTAAATGAGAGAATTAATCGATTGTCGATCGTGCGTTGCAGAAGAATCGAAAATTTCATAATGGCGCCGATCATGAGAACACATGTGCTGCTCAAACTTTGCACCAGATCAAGCTTTAATCAGCAAAATATCGCAAAATTCGTCGATGAATATATGCTACAATTGTCAAAAAAGATTTTACAGGTCTCAAACAGTGAAGATACAGCGTGGTCTGTCGTGAGTTACGTCTCAAAAACCGGAAACGAATACGATTGGGTGGATAAATTCTCATTGTCTATTCACATGACCGGGTCAAACGTCATGAATGGAACTTTCGACGGTGTTCCCGCGATCTCACAACGCGTGTGTGATAGGCAATGCGGGATTTGTCGTCTGCTGTGGCCATGCTTTCGTGGGTTACAGATGGAAACGAAACAAGGGTGGGGTACATTCAAGCGCGATTATAAGCTGAAATAAATTTGTTTCCTACCGTAGTGCTGTGTTTTGAAAACCTAAATGTTGTTGAAATAAATAAATAATGACTTTGAATAACTTTGAGGTTTCCTTTGTTCAGCAGATCGCATTTTTTGATGAAGTTGAAACCGGAAACGACGGTAACCCACGATTACGTGTTTTCTTTGCCGATCAAACTCCCAGAAGAAGAAAAATAGATGTAATTCTTGAGTGTGTATGTCGAGAATAATCCTTCAGCTGACCCATAAACATCACAATAAAATTCACAGAGCTTTATTCTCCATTATGTACAGCTGCAACACAGACTGGTGTATTTTTGTCCCAGTTTTAGGTGCTGTTTTGGGGGCATTTTGGCTAAAAATTAAATCGTTTAAAACCCACAGCAATGTTTGGAAACCCAAACTTGGTTGTTACAGTAAGTCAAATCCATCCCCTTTGACATCAAAGCATCCCCTTTGTCATCCATTGCTCAGAGATATTGTGACAGTCATTCAAAGTTGACAACCCATAGTATTTCCCAGTATCTAGGACGTGCACACATATATGAGGCCGTGTAAGTGTGATGTCTGCCTGTCTGTGTGCTGGTGTATGCACATACATCATGCTAATCCGTATGCACATGAAATGGGAACAAAAATCGGATATCAATCACAAACAAGAAGGGCAAAGCCCATACGACTCACATGCTTGACCTTGACCTTTACATGACCTTGACCTTCAGGGTCAAGGTCAAATAACTAAACCTAGTAATGACATCATACACTAAGAACTGCTTTAGACATTTTTCCTACCAAAATACAATGTGACCTTGACCCAAGGTGAAGGTCATCCAAGGTCATGCAACACAAAGCTGTTCATTCAAGACATAGGAAGTACAATGGTGCTTATTGGCTCTTTCTACCATGAGATATGGTCACTTTTAGTGGTTCACTACCTTATTTTGGTCACATTTCATAAGGGTCAAAGTGACCTTGACCTTGATCATATGTGACCAAATGTGTCTCATGATGAAAGCATAACATGTGCCCCACATAATTTTTAAGTTTGAAACAGTTATCTTCCATAGTTCAGGGTCAAGGTCACTTCAAAATATGTATACAATCCAACTTTGAAGAGCTCCTGTGACCTTGACCTTGAAGCAAGGTAAACCAAACTGGTATCAAAAGATGGGGCTTACTTTGCTCTATATATCATATATAGGTGAGGTATTCAATCTCAAAAACTTCAGAGAAAATGGGGAAAATGTGAACAATATCTGTTTTTTAAGCAACATTTATGGCCCCTGCGACCTTGACCTTGAAGCAAGGTCAAGATGCTATGTATGTTTTTTGGGGCCTTGTCATCATACACCATCTTGCCAAATTTGGTACTGATAGACTGAATAGTGTCCAAGAAATATCCAACGTTAAAGTTTTCCGGACGGCCGGACGGACGGACGTCCGGACGGACGGACGGACGGACGGACGACTCGGGTGAGTACATAGACTCACTTTTGCTTCGCATGTGAGTCAAAAAGACAGAACTGCCCAACAGTTGCCTCCCCTGTGAAAAAAATTATACCTCCCAAACTCCGAAGATAGACCCCTCCTTTTTACGACCGATTTTTCCTGACATTTTTAAGGTCGTTAGTGGGAGGTTTTACAGTAGTGCTACTACAGCACTAGCTGGCAATAATTATACTCACGCGCCCTCTCAGCTTCTGCCTTTGCCTTGCCTTTTGCGGCTTGGACTTCTGTGTAACTCACAACTGCAGCAATGAGCCACTTGCATACATGTGCAGTTTGAGGATTTTGTTCACATTGACTTTTACAAACTGCTGGGTCCTGCGTAATAAATCCAAAAAGGGAGGGCATTCCAATAAATTCTGCATACGAACAAACATCCCAGGTGACATTCTCAACCGATTTAGCAAGGACATCATGTTGAAGTTGTTCATTCAAAGAGACATCATCTATACTGCAAAGCAACTTGGATACATTGAAGAATGTTGAACAAAGTGTGTCATGAAAACCATGGGCAGGGTTTTCACATGACTGAAGAACTGGAGGTGCCAGTGAAACAGGATTTGTTTTCATGGTCTCTTGTAAGTAAAGTGACGTGGAAGGAAAAACACAGAAATGCTGCGTCCAGTATATCTTCATCTCATCTAACGGTGACAGCGGAAAAGACAAAGCTGTTCCTAGAACAGTGAAAAGAAAGAACATGGATCCACAAATCAATCTCAACGGTAACAGCGACGCCATTGTTGTTGCCAAATCACTACCGGAACAAACTACGTCGTCATTTCTGCTTTTTACAATGCGTACTCCGCCATAAGATCTCCCGCCTTCGGTACTGGGTACAGAGCACAAGCACTCGTCACGAGCGGGTCGGGATCAATGTGGGCGGGGCCTGTGCGCTCTCAAGACTACTACTATAAACCAAAAGAAAAGACGACTGTCCATCAAAACATAAAAAAATAAGAAAAACTACCCCAAAAACGCTTTTAATAATAATAATAATATGGGAGATTTATAGAGCGCTTTACATTCTCTAAGCGCTTTACAATGACAAACATACATATATACATCCAACGAAACACTACATCAATACAAGCTGCAAGCATACTAACACAGGCAAAACATTCAAACATTCAAACACCTGATTCAAAAATGCACCATGTTGAAGTAAAATTAATCAAAATACTGTGTGAAGAAGTGTGTTTTAAGGTTTGATTTGAAGGAACAGAATGTTTGGCAGTGTCGGATAGAGTAAGGGAGAGAGTTCCACGCAACGGCAGCAGAGTGGGAGAAAGCTCTCTGGCCGTGCTGTTCAGGGGCGGATCAGTTCATTTTATGGGGGGGGTTTCCAAAAGTATATTGTGAAGATATGGGTGTGAAGGCGCGAAGCGCCGAGCCGACGGCGCGAAGCGCCTAGCTTGCTAGGGGGGTCCGGGGGCATGCCCCCCCGGAAAATTTTGAAAAAAAGGATGCAAAATGGTGCAAGCTGGTGCATTCTGAGGATGATCATTACCAGTTCCAGGCAGCAGATTTTGTCACTGATTAATACCCACAAAATTGAAACTCAACCCAAAAAAACACACAAAAATATTTTTATTTTTTGGCTGGGGGGGGGGGGTTTCCGGAAACCCCAGAAACCCCCCCCTCGTCCGCCCCTGCTGTTTGCGACTAAAAGAAGATAGACGGAATATTCTAGTGTCTACAGAGAAGCGGAGGGATCATGAGGGTGTATAGAGTGTGAACAGGTCGGAGAATATATACACAGAAACGAAGAAACAAACCGAAATCTGTTCATAAACTTTTATCACCACTCTTACCCGCTCCGACATCCTCCCTCCCTCGCTCCAGAGGAAAGGCGACAGAAGTGGCGGACTCAAACCGCTGTGCTACCCTGCAGTTCAACCGATCTGCACATTTTTCCTTCTTTGTATTTATTCAAAATCTGTTTAAAAAATGTGTGTGTATACTTCAAGAATTATAGCAGCTATCAACTTGAAAATAGTGCTGGGCAAAGTTACGAAGCCCGACTGACTGCACTGACTAATAATACTTTAAACAAAACACAAAAATATTAAGTTTATGGAACATTTAATTACAGACAAAACGAAACTTTCCACATTTCTACTGAACATGCTGGGCAAAATCGGTTGCGTCATAAATTGAAAACGCCCCACATTATCACATTATCAGTGGACGGCATCAAAGTGTCAAACCAAATCACCACCATGCACGGGCAAGGCACCACTGGCATGGAAGGCAAGGGGAATAAGTCCATTTGAAAAAGGAAATGACTTTGAGCGCATGCGCAGAAGTGCTTAGTAACCATTTTTGATTTGGAGGTTGAGAGAGGAGTGAAAGATTCTCTCTTTTTCAGCAACAACAGGTCTGCACCAGAAGTAATGGAAGCCACAGAAGAGAAGAAGGAACCCGACACTAAGAGGGTGCACACTTATCCTCTGATTAGGGTAAGAGAACATGCCTAAATGGTGGTCACCAATGTTGCCGCCGCCAATTGATAAGAATTAAGATGCTCAAAACAACATGGTTGAACTTGAAGCACAGGCGGAAGGTATCGTTCACTGGACCACTACTTTCATAGAAAGTCTACTATGAAAGTAGTGGTCCAGTGAACGATACCTTCCGCCTGTGCTTGAAGTAAGATTAAGAAGGGGAACAATGATAACATGTTGAAAAATAAATACATTTACTATTAGGCCAAATAAAACAAGAGGCGAAGCCTTCAAGGCTCACGTAAGAAATAGACAAACAGTAACACAAACTCAATCACTCCGTCACACATACACACACACACACAGTAAGCATAGGTGACACTGTGACGTAAGTGTAGCCTATGCGGTCGTAGATCTGTCTGTCTGCATGTAGCCTACTTACAGGGACACGACTGCCAAATAGTCTCGGCCCGCTCAAAATAACAATGACCGAGACTTTCAGTAATTCCTTCGCGTGACGTCTAACCCTCTTACGCCATAATGTGACGTCTTCAAATGACGAAATGTTAAGTTTCTACCACAGACATACACACACACAAACACACACACACACACGCACGCACGCACGCACAGAGACAAAGTTACGACCGCATAGGCTACACTTACGTGAGCCAAAAATAGGTCTGTTTACGGTATCCCGACCGAACCTAATTTTTCGGCCCGACCCTTAAACTTTTTTTTCGAAAAATTAAGAAGAAGAAAAATGAAAAAAAAAATGGGGGGGGGTCTTTGTTGTAAAGTCGCTTTTTGGTGTCAAACCGGAGCGTACTTAGCTATATTGTAATAATTTTTTCCTTGTGAGGAAAGACGATAAAATTCCCTTCGTTTTAAAAAACAATTATTGAACAAACTCGGACAGAAATGGACCAAACGAGACGGGGGGAAAAAAAAAAAAAAAAAATCCGACCGACCGACCCTATTTTTTTCGGCCACGTTACCGTAAACAGACCTATTTTTTTATTTGGCCTTATAACTAAACAGTAATGAGTATTATTATTACTTGACTGTACTAACACACATGCCGTGTGCCCCGTGTTCTGGTGAACAGCACGTGTACAAGGATGAATATATATAGTGAGTGCATGGAGACAAACTGCTAGGATGAGGGTTGTAACTTGTAGCTAAAAGTGAACCTATGGTGAATCAGCTTGTAACCTGTTTCTGATAGTAACACGTTGTGCTTTGTATTCATGTGATGAAAAATTTTTCATGTTAAGCTAGGCTGTTTTTTTGGTGTGTTTTTTATCAAAAGGTTAGGTTTTTGAATGTTTAATTAGAAAATTAAACTAGACTTACGCTAGGAAGTTGAAGTTTACTTGAAATTATTAAGAGTCTATTGACAGGAACGGAGGAGTTACGTGAGTATTGTGCGCGCATGAGCAAGAAGTCAATGTTAAGAGCTGTGTGAGGTCACTAGACTGACGACTTAATTATAGGGAGGGTCAGTTTATTGAATCATCATAAATCTACTCCTCCGTTCCTGTCAATAGACTCTTAATAATTTCAATTAAATTACATATTACTTACTCCGAATCACATAATTGCATTGACCCACTTTAGATGCTTAGGTTATGATAAAAGCTACCCCGTCTAGGTATAAGGGGAGCAACCCCAACTAAAAAAGTGACTGCACCAGCATGACTGACACCCTGGGTTACGTCCCATGTAGCATACTACGTCATCAATGGTGCTGGTCACGTGATACCCCTTCAATCGACTACTATCACTCAAGGGTGACGGTTGTGTTCGCTTTTGCTCTGGCTCGTTTTGTGTCTACGGCACCCACCGGCCTCGGCCCCTGTCTACTTCTTGCTGGCTTGCAGCTGGTGAGATCGTTCATATTTTCTTGTATGTTTTTTGCTTTCTGCTGTGAATTTCGCATGTCCGTTGGACTCTGAAGTTTTCAGCAGTTGTTTGGCTTCCTCACGGTCGCCATTTGCATTAGCACGTTGTCTGGCTTCTGTTGTTTTAGTCCGTGTTCGGGCTGTTAACGCTGTTGTAGCTTGCTTTGTAGCTGCCGTCGGTAGCTTTTACGCATGTGCTTATCTGTTTGCTTGCTTGCTTCTGAAATGTTTGTGTCTGTACGGACTTGATTAATTTCAGTACTTGTGGCTTCCTCCTTGGTCGCCATTTTTAGCTAGCAGGTTGTTTGTTTGTTATGTGGATTTGCGTCCGTACTCGGACGCTTAACTCTTTGTATAGCTCGTTGTCGAGCTGCCTTTGGTAGCTCCTAAACTGGTTTTAACTGCCCTCTTGGCTGGCTTCTGAAAGGTTTGTGTCCGTTCGGACTTTGCTAGTTTCAGTTGTTTGTTTATTTTTCTCTCGGCTCTTTCATGGCCGTTAATGAGAATTAGAGGTAGCTAAGGCTGAGGGTTAGGGCTTGGGCCCTGCTAAGCTCTATTCATCAGCATCCTCTTCTTTTGAAGAACTCTGTTGTGGTTGTTTTGGCACAATATTAGACGAAATTTTACGCTGTTCTGTGCCGATTTATGCTACGGACGATTGGCCGTCTGGCTCTCAGCCGTCCGTCTTGGCCTCTAAGGCTGTCGTTTTACGTCTGTTTCGGCTCCAGAGTCTAGGGCTCTGGGGTCTACCCTTATCTTTTGCTTATTTCAGATATGGATTCCCTCGTTCGCGAGGCTTTGCCGCGGCGGTCTTAGTCGCCAGCTCTGCCCCCCGCCTGGGGGTTAGGCGACGTTCTCTCCTTGGCGTTTTTTGATGCCTGTGCCTTCAGACTCCGGGTCTTCTCTGGACCAGGCTGCTGTCCGCCGTGACGTTTATGGACGGTCCCGCGGGGACCTTCTTCTCCTCTTCCTGGCCGGCATTTGTTGCCTTCCGCTTGCGGTGGCGCAACAGTGCATGTCCCTCCGGGGATCCGGTCACAGCAAGGTTGGTGTCTGCAGCAGCCGTTTACGGCGGCTGCACTTCCGGTTTCCGGAATCGGATGTTCTCCTGCTAGTGAGCGACTTGCGTTCACGTCAGGTCCGAACCTCTCCGTACTCCAGCAGTCGTTTCCGACAGCTGGGCTTCCTGCTGTTGCAGGAAGTAGGGGTTCACCGGCTAGTGAGCGACTTGCGTTCACGTCCGGACCGAATCCCGCCTTACGTCAGCAGTCGTCCGCGACAGCTGCTTCCGGCTCAGGCCGGAAGTAAAAGGCTCACTGGCTAGTGTTCGGACTACGTTCACGTCCGGTTCGAGCCTTGCCTTACGTCAGCAGTCGTCCGCGGCAGCTGCGCTTCCGGTTCCGGCCGGAAGTGTAGGTTCACCGGTAGTGCACAGGCTGCTGTCACGTCCGGTTTCGGCCTTACCCTACGTCAGCAGTCGTCCGCGTCAGCTGGGCTTCCGGTTCCGGCCGGAAGTGTAGGTTCACTGGTTAGTGCTCAGGCTGCTGTCACTTCTGGTTCGAGCCTTTACTTACTTCAGCAGTCGTCCGCGACAGCGCCGCTTCCGGTTACGGCCGGAAGCGTAGGTTCACTGGTTAGTGCACAGACTGCTGTCACGTCCGGTTTCGAGCCTTGCCCTACGGCAGCAGTCGTACGCGACGGCTGTGCTTCCAGTTCCGGCTAGAAGTATCGGTTCACTGGTTAGTGCACAGGCTACTGGCACGTTCAGTTCGAACCTTGCCTTACGGCGGCGGTCGTACGCGACCGCTGCGCTTCTAGCTGCGGACGGAAGTGTGAGCTCACCGGTTAGTGCACAGGCTGCTGTCACTTCTGGTTCGAGTCTTGCCCTACTTCAGCAGTCCGCGACAGCTTTGCTTCTGGTTCCGGCTGGAAGCGTAGGTTCACTGGTTAGTGCACAGACTACTGTCACGTTCGGTTTGAACCTTGCCTTACGTCGGCGATCGTACGTGACCGCTGCGCTTCTGGCTCCGGCTGGAAGTGGGGGCTCACTGGATAGTGGGCCTGCTATAGTCCCATCTGGTTTGAGTCTGGTTTTTTCGTCAGCAGTGCCCTTTGGGCTTGCAGGCTCCCTGCCTCAGGCGGATTAGCAGCTACCACACACTTCGGTAGTGGGTTCTGCCGTTCTCCTCACTTCCTGTGCCTTTGGTCTTAGACGCCTCTCATCCTCCTCTTAGTCAGGGGTGAAGTTTGGCCGTTGGCTTGCAGGAAAGGGGCTTCAGGCTCCGGCCTTCCCCGCTCAGGCTTGGGCTCTTTTCGCTTTCTTTGCTGTCCTCACGGCCAGCTATGGAACTTGCGCGGGTTTGGTTTGCCTCGCCTGCGCAGGCTTCTTCTTTCGGGACATTAGCGGCTCAGAGGAAGTTGCCTTTGCCCAAGATGTCCCGGAATTTGCTGTCGTCTTTTGCCCCTCTGCGTGCACCTTTGCCGGTCACGCCGGAACTTCTTCTTTGGGGAACGTTTCGAGTCCTTTTCTCTCTGAGCAGACTCTCTTCCCCTCTGAGGAAGTGGGCAGACAGCTTTTGGAACTTGCTTCCTTTTCGGAGACACTCCTTTACGGAGTCCTTGGCGCCCTTTACACTCAGTAAAGAGCAGGACGCAGGGGATGCTTTCTCCACCTTTGCTAGGGCGAATTTAGAACAGAGGAGGCCTTCCTCTCTGCACAATGCCCATACGGTCATGTACAGACGGGACTTGTTCCTCGCCCATTCCTAGTTTATGAGGAATCAATGAGAGACACACTTAGTTCTTCACCCTTGGTGGATGGGTCTCTTCGGCCTCCTGGCTTCTAAGGCCTCCTGGCCTCCAAGTCCTCCTGGCCTCCTGGCTTCTGAAGCCTCCTGGCCTCCTGGCCTCCAAGGCCGCCTGGTCTCCCTGGCCTCCATGGCCTCCAAGGCCTCTAAGGCTTCCTGGCCTCTAAGGTCTCCCGGCTTCCAGGGCCTCCTGGCCTCTAAGGCCTCCTGGCCTCCAAGGTCTCCAAGGCCTCCTGGCCTCCGGGCCTCCAAGGCCTCTTGGCCTCTAAGGTCTCCTGGCCTCTAAGGCCTCCAAGGCCTCCTGGTCTCCAAGGCCTCCATGGCCTCCAAGGCCTCCGGGCCTCTAAGGCCTCCTGGCCTTCAAGGTGTCCTGGCCTCCAAGGCCTCCTTGGCCTCCTGGCCTCCAAGGAGATAAAGATTTGTAGGGACCTTCAGGTCTCTTCTTTTGCTCTTCAAGCTTTGAAGCAGCAAAACGGGCTCTACCTAAGCAGACTCAGCTTTTTCAGTCTAAGTCCTCAGCTCAGGTTTATCCGGAGAGGTTCTTCCTTTCACAGACGTCTTAGTCTGTGTTTTTTGGGAACAACAGCTGGCTTTAGGGCATCCGGGTTTTTTAGCCTCGGCTGGTGCAACAGCCATTTCATCCGTTGGTGGTGGTGATTGTTGTTTGCTCTTATGGACTCGGTCCTAGTGGGTCTTTCGCCGATTTTGACTCTGTCTTTCTCTAGCGAGCGGACTTGTTCTGGTGTTTCGTCCAAACTTAAGGTTTACTTGAGTTGGCCTCGGAAGTTACATTCAGATTTTACTGAGTTTGCATTGGTTTTAGCAATGCATGGTGAGGGGTCATTCTTGTGGCCTATCACTTTTCTCAGCTTTATTGGCTAACCCTCCCCTTTCGGTAGAGGTCTAGTTAATTTCCTGGTTTCTTGGTGCGGGCTTTCAGCCCAGCATCTTTGATGGCAGGTCTACGGGCGTTACGGCTCTCAGCCTTAGCCCGTGTAATAGTCTCCTGCCTGGCATGGGCGACTACGGTCTCCGTGTCTCTAGAATTTGTGTCTTCCTCTTCTCCCTCATCCTGCCATGAGGCGAGTCGGGTCGACTTCCGGTGGTGTGGGTTGCCTGTTACGGTCACCCTTCTACCACTTGCAACTATTGCGCACTCTTGCCTGTTGTGTTCCGTTTCTGATTCTCGGTTCTGAGGTATCAGACGTGTTTGGTTTTTCAGCCAGACTCAGGAATTTTCTGGGCTCGGTCGGCCGCGAAATTTTCTTCGGGCCCTTCTTCTTGAGAACTCTCGTTCAGGGAGTCTTAAGGCTGGTTAGCTTCACGGTTTTCTGTTTTTCCTTTCCAGTCTCGTTTCTGTTTTGGGTTTTTGATTTTCTTTCATTTACCTACAAGCAGACTGCTTTGTGAACACTCTGACTTTAGTCTTTTCGGTTAGAGTCACCGGTCACATCAGGCTTTGGCCACCGCGATCTCCGCTCTGCTGGCGGCTTACACTTTTCGTAGGCCGCTTCTTCCTCTGTTTACCTCCCTCTATGCTTCTGCATGGACTGGTAGTGGACTTCTGGTGACCGTCTCTTCTGAGATTTTTTCTTTGAGTTTGACTCTGGTTTTTTGTACTCAGACGTCTCTCTCTCTTTCTCGGAAACAGGTCATTCCTCTCTGGAGCTGACCGTTATCTCTCCGGCCTTTCGGGCCTCTCTCTATGCCAAGGCTTTTAACTTTGGCATGATTGTATTACGGTCCTGGGGAAGGTTGGTTCTTTTCATTTATGATCGGTCAACCTTACGCTTGGCGTTTCCAGGGTTTTTGGCTTTTCCTTCCAATAGTAAGGGGGGGGGGGGGGGGCAGCTTGTCTGTCCCTCTACTCGGCTCGGGTTATTCAAGACTTGAGCCCCTTTCTGGGCTGTTTTTTATGGTTCAGGAGATGGGAAGAAGTGCTGAGCACAGCTTACGGGCTCTCTGATGCTGTCTTTCGCATTTTTTTGCCTGAGCGGCATTGCGACTGTCTTTTAGGATGGTTCTCGGTCCTCGTTCTGTCTTTTGGCAGGGGGCCAGTTCCTGGTTAGGGTTTTAGAGTGAGCTAGATGTTTTCTTTCTCACCGGCTCTTTTCCTGATTTTTGGCAGTGGGCCAGTTTTTTGGCGAGGGATTCTCTTTCCCTCCGCCTTGGCGTAGCTATCGGCTATCTTTCCCCTAGGCTCAGCCCGAGCTCTTTTTCCAGGGCCTGGGCCTCCTCCTCGGCCGTTTTACGGTCTGGGAGGTTGGATGATGTCCTGCACACAGTTTACTGGTGCTCGGCTTTTGTCTTTATCAGTTTCATAGGGAGACATTGCTGCCTTCTGGCAGTATGGATCTATCTGTAACGATGGATCTAGGTCCCTTCCTGCTTTGGTGGCAGCGGGACAATGCCTCTCCAGAATTTAAGAGTGAGTTTGAACTTCTTTGATCTTACCCACCGCCTGGTTGGAGTTATCTGCAATTATGTGATTCGGCGTAAGTAATATGTAATTTAATCGAAAATTTTTATCTAAATTTTGATTTGATTAATATACTTACCCGAATCACATAAGTAATTCCCTCCCGCCTGCCCCGCTCGATATTTTTGATATGCTATTAGTCGATTGAAGGGGTATCACGTGACCAGCACCAATGATGACGTAGTATGCTACATGGGACGTAACCCAGGGTGTCAGTCATGCTGGTGCAGTCACTTTTTTAGTTGGGGTTGCTCCCCTTATACCTAGACGGGGTAGCTTTTATCATAACCTAAGCATCTAAAGTGGGTCAATGCAATTATGCAATTATGTGATTCGGGTAAGTATATTAATCAAATCAAAATTTAGATAAAAATTTTCGATTAAACTTCAACTTCCTAGCGTGTCTAGTTTAATTTTCTAATTATTATTCATCTATTGACTACGTCACTACGTAGTCACGTGAGACTTCAGAAACAGTCTATGTGAACTCACACTCAATCAGACAAGGTAAAGAGTTCTAACTTTTATTCTCAAAATAACCATCAAGAATTATCTGACCAAAATTTGAAACAGAAACATCTTTCTTGTAGAACTTTACAAACACTCTGTAACTTGCCCAACTACCAGCTTTGAGTATAGTTTTCAAGGGCACACCTCTGTTTTCTGCTGCACTGCAACTCGCACTTCGTGTGGAATGTGCTGTGTATTTCTCTGTGTCTATGCCGGCACTCCGTAACACAGCTTTGATCCATCTGGAAAAAGTCTGTTTTCCTACAGCACAATGAGGTTTTCAATAACTGATGAAGAGTTGCTTCCCTTTCCTTAAGGGCTTTGTTATAGTCAAATATTTCTGCAAGTGACGTACAGGACAAAGTTTCTCATTATCTGTGAATTCGAGTATTTCAGCAGGTTCTGTGTGAAACCCAGGTTTAGTAGTCTTATGTTTGCTTGAAAACACTATCACACACTTCTGATCAAAAACTCTGATATCATCCACCATTAAAGAATGTAGAGCATGTCCCCTTTGACCTGTGACTAAAGCTACTAACATACACGTTTTCAGTGTCAGTTCCTTCAAAGAAAGTTCATGCAGTTGAGGAAGTTTGTCAAAATAGTCCAACACTACATTCACATCCCAGGTATCTGTATATCTAGGGAAAGAAGGTCTTTCTTCAAAAACACCTTTAATCACTCTGCACACAACTGGATGACTACCTACAGTCTGACCCGATATCATGGGTAAGTAAGCTGACAACGCACTACGGGCAGAATTGACAGTACTTTATAACTTGCACCAGCGTCAAACAGCGATGCAAGAAAGTTAGCTACTCTTGCAGGGGAAGCAATGTCAGCATCAAAACTATTCTCTGAAGCATAAGATTGCCACTTTGAAATATAGCAGTTATACACAGCTCGAGTCAATGATCTGAAAGACTGAATCATCAGGTCTGCAGCACATTGTGAGAAGCCTAATTCCTGGAGATAGCGTTCCCTGATACATTGCATACCAGAAGTTGAAGAGAACGATGAAGAGGGTGCAGTTTGCCCGGGTGAGAAGGTAGTGTCAAGAGTTCCTTCCTTTCCATCTCCACTGGTTCCGGGATCAGGAGATTGTTGAGCAGAGGCCACCAAACCTGCGTCGTCCAGCGTGGAACCACCACCACTCCGATGCCCATGTCCTGACGAAACTTCGTGAGAACTTGTGTGATGACACTTAAAGGAGGAAAATTAATGCATAAAACTCAAAATGTCCCCAGTTCATGGAAAAAGCATCGACAGCAAATGCTTCTGGGTCTGGCTTGTAGGACATATACCTGTCCATTTGTTTGTTTAACCTGGATGCAAATAAGTCAATAGTAGGCTTCACCTGCAAAGAACTGAGAGCCTGAGTTAATACTGTCTCATCCAGCTTCCACTCTGTATCCATATTTATTTTCCTTGATTCAGAATCAGCAGCAGTGTTTTCTTTCCCTGCAATATGAGCTGCACTTAGCCAGATATCATGAGCGATGCACCACATGCACAGCCACATTGTATTGGTAATAGAGTCACACGTATCAGAATGACTAAGTAACCATGAGATTGATACAGGCAACAGCCGTGGTATTGTCAACAAGAATACGCACATGCTTACCAAGAAGTTGATCCTGAAAACACAGCAGTGCAAAGTATGCCGCTTTTAACTCAAGGTAATTGATATGGAACTGTGTTTCAACAGGCAGCCATAAACCAACTGACAGTGCGTCTCCAAGTGGACAGCCCCAGCCTGTGAGACTAGCATCAGAAGAAAGAGTGATATCTGGTGCAGACTGGTGTATGTTGTTATAAGAAGCCAACACATTATCTATCCACCACTGCAGTTCTGACTTAGCAGAACAGGACAGACTCATGCAACAATCAAAATCTCCTTTACTGCTAGCAAGCGCTGCTTTTTTCTCCTTTTCAAGCTGTCTGTAGTATAGATAGGCCCGTATTTCACTGCAGGGATCAATGCTGCTACAATTTTCCCTATGACTTTGGCTAAGTATCGTATTGTCATTGAGGATTTGGACATTGCGGTCTTACAACAAGAAAGCAGGTCTGCACTTCTATCAGGTGTAAGAGTGGTAATCATCTGCTTTGAATCTATGATTACCCCAAGATACTGAACACAATGGCTGGGCTCAAGCACTGACTTTCCTGGGTGAACAATGAAACCAACTGATCGCAATAGTTGCACTGTATCAATCACATTTTGCATACATGCTAGTCTTGTCTCAGCAAGTAACAGAGAATCATCCAGAAAAACGGTGGACAGATGACCTTTCTCTCTCAAGGTAGCAAACACAGGCTTCAACAATTTTGTAAATTTGCGTGGAGCAAGTGCGAGACCATTTGGCATGCAATTAAACTGCCATATCTTACCATCCCATTCAAACCTCAAAAACTTTTTGTGGCCTTCAAAGATTGGTACAGAATAGTATGCATCCTTCAGGTCTATGGAAGCCATAAAACAGTCTTGCGTCACTAATTTCAACGCAGCAGCTTGGAGCGTTTCCATCTTAAAATGATGGTAAGTTATGTCTATGTTCAAACACTTTAGGTTAAGAATCATCCTGTGTGTGCCATCTTTCTTTGGCCGTGTAAAAACAAGGTGAAACAAACTGCCCCGGTTCAAATTCGCACTGCTTTATCACTCCTTTTGCACTCGGCTTTTGAATCTCTGAATCAATTACTTTCACTTCCTGTTCATTAAACAAAGGTTGGTTTTTAAATGGACTAGATCTAGGTGTTGATCTAGATTGATTAAACTCAAGGTAAACACCAGACACGGTTTCAATGATTTCAGGATCTGAGGTTAACGATTTCCAGACATCCAAGAACTGCTTTATTCTACCACCTTGAAAGAGAGAGGTCTCCGTCTTTATATCTGTGAGCAAAGAGGAGAGACATACAGATAGCTCTCTCACCTGAGAAGTGACAGCATCGTCATTTAGTTTCTCTGACTGTTCTTTCCCCCAAACTGCCTCTTCTAATTCTGAAATCTGTTCTGCCACTGCGGCTGTCTCATGCCTAAAAAAGGCTTTCGACCATTGTTTTTCCACGGTTTGAACCCCCGTCTATCCACATTCGCACCTGCACTCTGTGCATATCTGCCTAGCTCTTTGGCCCCTTTCAGTGAGTTTGACAAATTGTCACCGAAAAGCTGTTGGCTACTAATTGGCACCGAGTCCGAACACAGCCCTATCATGTGTTTGGGAGGTGTGGGCGTAGCGCATAGTGACGTCTCAGGGAGAGCTCTCTACTGGCATGCCCAAGCATAGCGAGCGCATCGAGTTGGCTTTGACAATTGCTTTACCCGTTTTCCCGTCTTTCATTGATTTTTCTCTCTGCGCTTTAAAAAGGGCCTGAGTAGATGACGTCACTGCAGTCGCGGCTTTTACCACGGCGCGTTGGATAGAGGCTAGCTTTAGGTCCGCCTTTTTTGCGTTCACGGGCAACAGTTTCCACACTTCAGTGTTTACTTTTGGCACTTGCAACTTCTGACAGTTGACGGCCTTGGGTATAGATCTATCCTCTCAGCGAACTTTTCTTCGCCCAGTCCTTTGGCTTTGGCAAACCGTTTATCAATCAAATCTGCCATTGAGGAGGCTACTGTGTCAGCAGTGATTTCTTCTCTGTCTAGTTCGCCATCAATTTCTTTAATTAAATCTTCGTCCGAACAGACTATCGAGAGTACGTCATCGTCATCAAGGATTTCTCCATCAGATGAGTCTGAGCGATTATGAGTATGACTATCAGATTCAGAATCCCCATTGCTCTCAGGCTGATTCGATTCGACCTTGCGCTTTTTCATGAGCGTCTTGCCCTTCTTTGCATTAGGAGCACTGGCCCCCTTTCTTTTTCAACCTTGAGGCTTTTCAGACTGTGATTGGACCAACTCAGGGCCTGTCTGTGCCTGTGACCTACTTTGCTGGCTCAGCAGCGTGGGGTTCGTGAGGGCAGCGAACCTCTTTTCCCACTTGGCATCTAATTGTTGCATCAAATCTTGGATCGAGCATGGCTTCGGATTAGGTCTATCTCCTGACTCAGCAGGCCCGGCTTTTTCATGATCACTCATTTCCAACACACAACACAGGTGGAACCGGTCACAAGCCCTCAACGATTTAAATGAATGTCATTTATGAAAAAAAGGGGCAACTCACCTTACAAACGAATTCCAAACACAACCAGGTTGTTTCACAAACACTTCGCAGTCAAAAAAGAATTAGTCCTGCCCAAAACCAGGTCGATGAACCACGATTTAATCCATGGTGTGGAACAGCTCGTCCATTACCTTCAAGCTCTTACCGCCAATTGACTTCTTGCTCATGCGCGCACAATACTCTCACGTGACTACGTAGTGACGTAGTCAATAGATGAATAATAATTTCATTGAAATTTGAAGCCAAGGGTTTTATTTATCTCATAAATATTTTTTATACCACATACTAAGAGACCCCCCTGTAATAAATAAACCATTTTTACACACGTGTGTATATCATGTAAATGAGTTTAGTCAAACTTCATTCTGGCAGGGACCTAATTTTCCACTGCATGGTCATGATCATGATGACAAAGTCACTGATTGCTGTTTCATCGGGAAGAATTTTGAGAACTTACCGGTGATGCTCAAACACCATAGGACGCTCCCATGGATCACTTTTGTAGGGATTTCTTTGTAAACTCTTCTCTTCTTCTTTATTCATGGGCTGAAACTCCCATGTTCACTCATGTTTTTGCACTGTGGGTTTTTACGTGCATGACCGTTTTTAGGCAGCCATATGCTGCTTTCGGGGGAGGGATGCTGGGTATTTTCGTGTATCTATAACCCACCGAAGTCTGACATGGATTACAGGATCTTTTCTGTGTGCACTTGGTCTTGTGCTTGCGTGTACACACGAAGGGGGATAAGGCACTAGCAGGTCTGCACATAAGTTGACCTGGGAGATCGGAAAAATCTCCACCCTTAACCCACCAGGCGGCCGTGGCCAGGATTTGAGCTCATGACCTTTCAATTAGTAGGCCGATGAATTAGGCCACTCCGCCCATCATCTTTGTAAACAAACAAATAAACAATGAAATGATTTGAACTGGGCAGTCCGGATGATATGGGTTGTGGGTGACCCATACACATGTATATATATATATGGAATCAAAGAAGGATTTTACTATGTTTATCCCTGTTCGGATGGGGGGTTGTGTACGACCCATACCGTGATACACAAAGAGGGGATAAAGAGTTTATCCCTACTTGGTTGCCGTAGGCCGTGTACAACCCATACTTTTTATGTTGAATCCTACTTGTAAAGTGTGGGTCGTGTACATCAACCGGACTCTGTAGTCGAAAGGGTGATCCGGTGAAGGTTAACAGTCAGAACCAGCATGTGTTTTTCATGGTTAAACTTGAAGTGAAGAAGGCATAGTCTGGCTGCCAATCCCATGAAGCAGATGCATGAGTAGTCAAATTGATACACTGGTACCTGTGATGTGAGGCCCGCCATGGCCTCCAATATAAGAGAACTCAATCCTTGGTCCCTTTGTTTATTTACCAACGTTTACTAGTAGTGACAGAACACATGCCATGTAGGGACAATTTGGTTGGTCCCAAGGGTGTCCTTCATTGCAGGTACTACTGTAGTGCTCTTTTCCCTAAAACCAGCATGTGTCAGATTACAATGTGATGTTTACTGGTTCACATTGCCACTTGAACAGTCAATGTTTGATGCACCCAAGTGACTTTTTTTCTTTTTTCTTCACTCATAATCATAATTGATGAAGAAAATAGTATTATTAACAGTGACTGAGGTAAAGCATTTTATTTGTTTGTTCCAGCATTCAGACATGAATGATGAGATGAAGACAGAAGCCATGGAGTTGTGTGTCACAGCCTGTGAAAAATTTGCCAACAACAATGAGGTACATTAATTTTTAGATCTGACATTTTAAACTCTTTATCCCCTCTTTGTTTATCACGGTATGGGTCGTACACAACCGCCCCATCCGAACAGGGATAAACATAGTAAACGGTCCTTAATTGAGCTCGAAGTCCACTTTGCGAAGACTTCGCAAAGTCCTTTTACCGAAAACTCAGTGTTAAAGCTCCGTGCTTCCTATAATTCAGTCTCACTGAAGGTTTCTTATTTTGTAGTTGTTGAAATAGTTCTGTACAAGAAGATAGACATGTAGAGGTTACACGCCGAGTCTCAGTGATTATTAAAAATAATGGTCGAAGTTAGCGGATCATGAAAAATGCGAGCTTTAGCGAGCTTTTTCATGACCGCGAACTGAGACCATTATTTTTTATAATCACTGAGACGAGGTGTGTAACCTCTTTATACCTCCTTTCTTCAGTTATTCAAAGAAAAGAGGAGTTTTTTTGCGAAAGTTTGATCGAATCCTGTTCTCTCAACCAGTCAACCTGCGCAGGCGATCGATTAATGCGCGGTTGTATAGTTCCGTGCAAATCATTCCATTCTGTTAACACTTCTTGTCAGTTTTCCTATTTTGGGCTAAAATCAAGTACACAGATATGCTGTTATTCTGCTGTGGCGGCAAAGGCAGATATTGTGTGTTCTGTATATGTTTTGGTATCGCTAAGGATAATGTTTTTTCGTCAAATGGGACTAGCAGACGAACTTTTGCACCCGTGTTCCAACGTTAAAAACTGTATGAAGTTCAGTTTTCTGGGGAAAATAGTGTATGAAACCCCTTTATGTTGTTTAAATTGATGAGATGTGTGCATTTGGTTGCGTGTGATCTGTTTATTAAATGAAATATTGTTGAAAACTGACCGTCGGATTGCAGTCTGTTGTCGAAGGAACTGAGTGAAAAGAAGGGGAACTACTCTTGTCGCTAGACAAAGTATGAGTTACTTGCCTTGGGAAATTGCTTGTGATGAACGGCTTGAGCCCGGCAGATGAGATTCAGAAAACAACCGAACTCATGGATTTTATATGGAGATTCATGTGTTCAGGTCTGTAGTTGTTAATTTAAATGCGGTATGTTTGTATTGTTTGCTCCAGAGATGTATACTTCGTACATTAGAGCGTTCGGAACTTTTCAGTCGCAAAAAGTAGTTCCGAAACAGAACAACCTCTCAACCCATTGCACTATCGAGGATTCAGGCTGTTGCTGGGTCGTTATTTGTTTGGTTGCTGGGTCATTATCGAAAAATAACTACCCCTACAAGTTTACAGAGGTAAAGAAGCAGAGGGGGGAATAATAAAAGTTCTTTTGCTATTGATGTTAATAATGTAAATGAAAAGTACCAGGGATGGGCAAATCTCAAAATGTTAACTCGAGTAACTTCAAGAATGTCACTAGCCTGCCAGAAATGTTACTGGCCCGGTACATACCACACAACAAATTATGAGTGTCAGAATTCTTTACACAATTAAAATAGTGGTGATACGCACAGAAGCCTCGTTTTCTCGGTGATTTTACAGACGACAGAAGTTCCTGCAGTGTTTATATGGCTTTAAAACTCGATAGTACAACCAAAAGTATTGCATTTGATCAGAATTTTCACTGGCCAGCATGATGAGCTGCCAGGCAGTTTCTTCTGGCCCAATGAATTTTTTACTAGCCCTTGGCGATCGGGCGGGTGATTTGGCCATCCCTGAGTACAGTAATTCTTTTTGAGATAGCACATACAATATTATTGATATAGCTTGAAATAAGAGTGTATGCCCACATGGAGGACTGGAAAGAGCAGAGGAAGAAATTCCACATAAACGATTAACACAAAATGTTTCAAAGTAGAATTGCGCTGTTTATTTCTTTCTTTGTTTTGCTTGCAGAATGCTGCCAAGATGATCAAAGACACAATGGACAAGAAGTTCGGTGCTTCCTGGCACGCGGTGGTTGGAGAGGGCTACGGTTTCGAGATCACACATGAAGTCAAAAATTTGCTCTACATGTTCTTTGGTGGAAATGTTGCTATCTGTGTGTGGAAGTGCTCATGATGGAGATGTCGGGTTGTCAATGATTTCTTGTCACTTTTTTTTTCCCTCCTTCCACGAAAATGCTGCTGCTGTTACGGAACATTTGGACCAACTTGTTTTGAATGGCAGAATCTTATTGTGATATGATGCTGTACTAGAATGTTCATGTTTTAGTTCTGGGTCCCATTGTTGACTTCACCAACTTCATTGATAAACTCTTTAATGTTCATCAACATATTCATGTACAGCATCATGTCTGATCTGGACTACCAATTACAGCATTTTGTGCGGTTACTGTATATTTTACCATTTATAAACAGATCTGTTGACCTTCATTTTTAACATAACTAATGGAAAGGATTTTTTGTTTTACAGTGGGAAGCTAAGGTGTTGGTTAAAAACTTGATTGACTGTGTTTTGGGTCCATTATATCATCAACATTCATTGTGTTTGTTTTAGTTTCTGCCATGAAATAGGATATTACTTGATACAGTCAAGATGCAGTGCACACACACACACACCAGAAATGTCAGGTGTACAAGAAATCCTCCAGCAGGGGCAGGTCAATTTTGGCAGCATTACATATTAGCTAAAAACTTTTATTTTGATGAACTCCACCTTTGCTTAGGAATAAATATGTTGGAAACAGTTTCCTTTGATGGTTTTTATTTTTTTTAAGATCTGACATTTAAATGTTATTTCATGACCAGTTATGTGTCTGGCCTTTGAACATTTCAGGGCAAAACTGATGTCTTGTATATACTCCCTACATACTTCTTTGCTAGGATCTTACATTTTCAGAAACAATTGATTTTAGATTAACCCCCACCCCCCTTGCGGGTTAGGGGGAAGAATGTATCCGATGCTCCCCAGCATGTCGTAAGAGGCGACTAACGGATTCTGTTTCTCCTTTTACCCTTGTTAAGTGTTTCTTGTATAGAATATAGTCAATGTTTGTAAAGATTTTAGTCAAGCAGTATGTAAGAAATGTTAAGTCCTTTGTACTGGAAACTTGCATTCTCCCAGTAAGGTCATATATTGTACTACGTTGCAAGCCCCTGGAGCAATTTTTTGATTAGTGCTTTTGTGAACAAGAAACAATTAACAAGTGGCTCTATCCCATCTCCCCCCCTTTCCCCGTCGCGATATAACCTTGAACGGTTGAAAACGACGTTAAACACCAAATAAAGAAAGAAAGAAAGATTTTAGATTAACCCGACTGTGGCCTTAAATGACTGACTGTAAAATGACTGTACCTACGGGTAGCTTGCTGTTTCATATGAGAACAAATGTAGAATAAATTTGCTTGCCTTGAGTTTCTTTCCAATAGTTAATTTTAGCATCTATACAAGCCAGTTGTGCACTGTATGCATGCAGTAAGAACCATGCAGGTAAAGTCTGGTTCCCTGCTCGCTGACTTTGGCAATCTGATTGTATCACTTGGGCTATGCACTTGTACATAGAAATAATTTTTGATCTTCTCCCTTTCCCAAGCAATTTTTCTCCATTTTATGAAACATCAGTTTTTTGGTTGCTTTTGAAAGTGGACAGCTGTAATGTACATTCCACATTTTATAACTGCACCCCTGGATCAATTAAACTTTTGTTCATTTAAATCTGTGTGTTTGTGTGTGTGTGTGCATGCGAGTGTTAGAATGTGTATGTTGTGTGTGCCATGTGCATTGTATGTGCAAAGCTCATTGTACAGGGAACAGCTGAGGAAACAGAACACTTCTTATTATCATGACTTGAAGTTCTTGTTTCCGTAGCAGACTCGTAGATGAAAGTGATTAGTTGTCGGAGCCTTTTGAAGATACAAAATCCTGATGTTCTTTTTCTCACCCTACATGCACCCTTGGACAGCGCATGCACAGTCCACTCGGGGGGGGGGGGGGGGGCCTCTGATGAGAGCTAGGACACCTACAGGTTCTATATGTCGATGATCTTGACCAAAATGTATCGTGAGGGGCAACCGGTTACGTAGGGGCACTTTCGGCAGCATGCCATGGTCACAAAGGGTATTGTTTCTTCACAGGTACCACTGTGCAAATAATGGTTACAACATGTTAGATGTGAAGTTTTATTTTCAAAAGGATATCATGCAAACAAGACTGATCTATCGTGTCCAAAACAGTCCACTACATGTGCTTTTGGCAAGATGGTGTATGATGACAAGGCCCCAAAAAACATACATAGCATCTTGACCTTGCTTCAAGGTCAAGGTCGCAGGGGCCATAAATGTTGCCTAAAAAACAGCTATTTTTCACATTTTTCCCATTTTCTCTGAAGTTTTTGAGATTGAATACCTCACCTATATATGATATATAGGGCAAAGTAAGCCCCATCTTTTGATACCAGTTTGGTTTACCTTGCGTCAAGGTCACAGGAGCTCTTCAAAGTTGGATTGTATACATATTTTGAAGTGACCTTGACCCTGAACTATGGAAGATAACTGTTTCAAACTTAAAAATTATGTGGGGCACATGTTATGCTTTCATCATGAGACACATTTGGTCACATATGATCAAGGTCAAGGTCACTTTGACCCTTATGAAATGTGACCAAAATAAGGTAGTGAACCACTAAAAGTGACCATATCTCATGGTAGAAAGAGCCAATAAGCACCATTGTACTTCCTATGTCTTGAATTAACAGCTTTGTGTTGCATGACCTTGGTTGACCTTGGGTCAAGGTCACATGTATTTTGGTAGGAAAAATGTGTAAAGCAGTTCTTAGTGTATGATGTCATTGCTAGGTTTAGCTGAAGGTCAAGGTCATGTAAAGGTCAAGGTCAAGCATGGAGTCGTATGGGCTTTGCCCTTCTTGTTTCAAGTTTTGACTAAATGTTTTAACTTCGACTGGGAATCGAGACGAGGGTGTTAGAGTGTGAATGTGTGTGTGTGTGTGTGTGTGTGTGTATGGAGCGATTTCCAGACAACAACTGGACCGATTTTTATGAAACTTTACATGAGAGTTCCTGCAAATAATATCTGCAGAACTTTTTTCCATTTTTTCGATAAATGTCTTTGATTACGTCATATCCAGCTTTTTGTGCAAGTTGAGGCGGCACTGTCATTTTCAATCAAATTGATTGAAATTATGGTCAAGCAATCTTTGACAAAGCCCGAACTATGAGCTTGCATTTCAGCTTGGAAGCTTACAGATTAATTGATGAGTTTGGTCATTAAAAATCAGAATATGCTAATTAAAATTAAAACGTTAGTAATTGATCCAAAAATGATTTCATCTTATTTTTTATCATTTGCTGATTCCAAACACATAGATATTGAAACCAAGCTCAGAAAGTTAAAAAGAATAAAGAAAAGCGCGCTTTCAATTGAAGCGATCAGCGGCTGTTGTAGTTAATTCAGTGAGTTCGACAGATAGACTAAATGTATTAATTTTGCTTCACAGTTTTCAGATATTTTCCCACCATAAAATAAGTATCCCACCATAATTATGGTGTGCAATGCAAATTTATATATTGAAAACTGATTACTGGATCGTTAATATTTGGCCTTGTTTTAAAAATTATTTGATTTAAATGTGTTCACCTCTTTTAACTCTTCAGTCTATTTATAGAAAAAGGGAGATTGGAAGAAATCTTCACCAGCACCTAGGCTAATCTCTCAGCTTAACTTTGTGTTTTTCAGTAGAAAAACTGGAAACACTGACATTAATTTTTCACACACACACATACACAGAGTTTGTGATCACTTGCATCAGACTCCCTTTTAAAATACCCTTGTCATTAGCTGAAACCATATAACTGATTATAAATATTGTTGGTTTGTTTGTTTCATACACACGTACACTCTCCCTCTTTCACACACACATACACACACACAGCAAGAGCCTGAGGTAGAAACCGGATTTGCGAATCCAAAATTGGTTTCAGTCAAACCAAATCCGGATGTGCGTCACAAACGAGTTCCTCGCGTGTTGTGGTGTGTTTGGGAGTAAGAGGTGTGCAAGTGCTTTCTGTGTTTTTGTTGACTGGCTTTTCCGTAATCAGCGCACAGGCAGCCAATTGGACATTTATCTGTGATCTATTGAACCTTGTTCTTTAAATTAGCAAAAAATGTCTTCTGCATCTGGTGAGCCTAAAGTCCAGGGCCGAGACATCCCTAACAGACGTGTTGTTTTGAACGACATTTCACAGCTGCCATCCGAATACTCAACTACACCAGGGGGAACCTTCTTCTCGACGACGCCCGGAGGTATGTCATAGCACAAGCGAAAGTGCATTGAATGCTGATATCATTCAGCAACCAGTCTGTGCAATAAGAAGTCGCGTTATTGTTAATTTAGTGCAAACATTGATGTTGACCGAATTGTGATCGAGGCTAAAAATCCAACATTCAATATGGCGCTCCTCTTGCCATGTGACTTTTTGTTTGGCAACTTCTCAACGGGTGCTACAGAAGTTATCAAACGCTTTTAAGTTTTCATTCGTTTGAGTTTTGGTAAAAATGTTTTCACTCTGCTGCTGCTATTCACGTTTCAAACAAACTTTATGGCGTTAATGCGGACAACTTCTGGTAGACTTCAGCATCTGGGAGTAACTGCAAGGTGCTTTGAGCAGTGTGAACTTTCTGAACTCCGTCAGACAATTATCAAATCAGATGTTCTGCCGAGTAAGTTTGTTTGTGAAGGTTCATAAATGGATTAGATACTGATCCACACCCGAACTGGAAAGGATGATTTATTCGGGATTGCAACTTGCGTCAGCAAAGTTGGGCTGACTTCATTGAAACCGTGTCCTTGACCCCGTGAGGTCAAACATGGGTCACTATGGGGAGTCTCATGCACTTACAAGATGGCACGCAATGTGGTCATGAACAGTTTTCTGTGCAGCCAGTTCGAAAAGTGTGTTCTGCTGTCTACTGGAAGCTGTTATAAAAAGGCAATTGTAACAAAGAAAAGTCTACTCTGTTGTCAGGGGTCTGTGAATTGTGACTTTATATATATTTGATTAGCAACATAAGTTAATTTCTGTATTTTTAAACTGCCTTATTTGCCTTCCTGTTATTTGTCTTTATTTTATTCTTTTTTAAATAGTTTTTTTTTACTGAACTTGAAAGCCAGAAACACAAATTATGAGTGTAAATCAGCTACTATAAATGGAAGGTTTCTATTAAACTCATAAAGGGTCAATACAGGTTTACACAGTTGCACTGTGTTATAAACTTATTGTTGCATCTTTGCTGTCTGGTTGTTCATCTGAAGATCAAAAGGGTCCTGATATTGTTTTACATTTAACTACAAAGTACAAGTAGACTCACAAAACATTACCCATATTGCTCAGTTTTCATTCTTGTTTTTGTGTGTCTGCAGGTACTCGTATCGTGTATGAAAGAAATTTCTTACTGCAATGCCGGAATTCTCCACTTGCCAAGAGTCCTCCTGCTAACATGCTTGAAATTCCTGGGATAACCTCTCCTGCAAAGCCAGGCGTGAAAGAAAATGGTGATCATTCGCTCAAGTCTGTGAAGGAGGAAAAAGGTATTTTACACACAAGCAGGGGTTAGCCTGGGAGAAAAAGGCAATGGGACATTTGTCCCACTCAACCGAATTCCGATGGGACATAGTTGAAGGCAAGAAGCGCCAAAGAGGCCTGTGCGCGTTTTGACCAAAGATGCAAAATGGTACAATATGGTGCCATCTGAGAATTAGCCGCTATATCGTGTTATCTCTGTGTGTGTGTGTGTGTCTAATCCGACGTAAAGTGTTCATTTGGTGGCGCAGTGGTACGTAATCTCAATGCGCCCTTTGACGCACTGAAGGGAATTGTGATGGGACATTTTCAGATTTAATGCACAAATGGCTCAGGGCGCACTAGTAAATGAAACCCACGTGAATCAAACAACTTACTGCCATTTGTGAGTGACATTTGTGTGTGTGTGTTCTTGTCACTGCTTAGAGTTAGATACTTAGTTTTAGACTTCAGAGACGGAAAGTCTGAACAAATCACACCAGTCTACAAATGGACTGTGTGAAGAGAAAGTTTCAAAGAGAGGAGTATAAAATGTGAGGGTCTTTAAACAGAAATACCACTCGGCCAGGTAACACAGACAGTTACAAAGAAATTCACAAATGTTCTAGTAGTTAACAGAAACATGTATACATGTTATTCACTGTACAGTTTAAGACCCAGTTTTCTCACAATTTTTGTTCATAACCTCTGTAAGTTTACCCCCATTTTAAGACTCCCCTCTTTAAGACCTGATTTTCTCATATTTTTGGATGTCTTAAAGTTAAAGCACAAAATTGATCCTTTTTACTTGACTAAATGTTTTAACGTAGAGGGGGGAATCGAGACGAGGGTGTGGTGTGTGTGTGTAGAGCGATTCAGAGAAAACTACTGGACCGATCTTCATGAAACTTGACATGAGAGATCCTGAGTATGGTATCTCCAGACGTTTTTTTAAATTTTTTTGATAAATGTATTTGATGACGTCATATCCGGCTTTTCGTGAAAGTTGAGGCGGCACTGTCACGCTCTCATTTTTCAACCGAATTGGTTGAAATTTTGGTCAAGTAATCTTCGACGAAGCCCAGACTTTGGTATTGCATTTCAGCTTGAAGGCTTAAAAATTAATGAATGAGTTTGCTCATTAAAGTTGTCATTAAAATCGATTTTTCGCAAACAGATTTAAAATTGATTGCATCGTATTCTTCATCACATTCTGAATCTAAAAATATACATATGTCATGTTTACTCTTAAAATGTGATCACAATTAACGAAAATAGATTAATTAATCTTACTATTAAAATTTAAGAAATCGATCCAAAAATGATTTCATCTTATTCTTTATCATTTCCTGATTCCAAAAACATATAGATATGATAGGTTGGATTCAAAACAAGCTCAGAAAGTTAACAAGAATACAGAAAAGCGCGCTTTCCTGCTTAGCACAATACGCTACCGCGCTAATCTGGCGTGTCAATATCACTACGTTTTGCACGTGGGAGGTGAGCGATTTCCTTCACGCGGGGATTGACGAAGCTGTACTGTCTTGGTGAAAAAATACAGTGCGTTCAGTTTCATCCCGTGAGTTCGACAGCTTGACTAAATGTAGTACTTTCGCCTTACGCGACTTGTTTTTCTGTCTTGTCTGCACAGCAAAAGTTTCGGCAGAAGACGCCCAGTTTGAGATGGACATCTAAGCAGGAGGACTCGCTCGTCATGTCTTTCACCAGCAAGTGCCCAGCTGTCCGTGTGATCCGTCTTTCTGCTCAGTGACCATGTGAGGGAGCGTGTGGCTTGCGCGTGAAGGTGGCCATGTCTTCTCTACCCGGCCACGCGTGCAGGTTTCTCAGGATGTTATGTGAATTCGTGCTATTGGACTGTGCTAGCCTACAGCTAAGAGGAAAGTAAGAGAGCGTTTACAGTACAGATAAATAATCTGAACTGAAACTGTGCAAAATGTGCATGATGCACAATGGCTTTTGTGATAGTTTCCATTAGTTTTTCCTTGAAAACTATTGAACTCCAAACTCCAAAATTCCTGTCTCTTTTTCTTATTCTATCAGCAATGATCTGAAGTGTATGCATAGTTTGTATGAATTCATTTTTTGGGCTCATTTAATACTGACATAATACAGGATTTCCTCGGTTATGTTTTTCACGAAGTGAGAGTTTTAAACAGTTTTGGGAACACAAATAAGAATTTTTTTTGACATATCCACTTGTCAGGTAGTGACATTACAAAAGTATTATATGTTTATGTACAATGCACATCTTAATTTAGCAGTATTTAATGGAAGAATTTGATTCAAGAAAGATTACATTTTGTACAAGTTATTAAAACAAGTTACAGTGTTATATAAAGAGGGTGGAGCACTCCAATAATGGCATTAAATCTTCAGATATATATATTTCTGTATGTTTCTTGGAGTGTTGTGTGGCTCTTCGCCTCAAAAACCATTTTTCTTGTGTTATTTTAACAGGGGCATGAAGATGCATAATTACATATGTATTCATTTGATATTGTTTTGTTTGTTTCCCCGGGTGTTTATAGATGTTTTTCACTTTTTATCTTGCTATGTTTGTTTTGGCATTTGTTGATGATTAGATTGTTTTCTTCCCCCCGCGGGTTAGGGGGAAGAATTTACCCGATGCTCCCCAGCATGTCGTAAGAGGCGACTAACTGATTCTGTTTCTACTTTTACCCTTGTCAAGTGTTTCTTGTATAGAATATAGTCAATTTTTGTAAAGATTTTAGTCAAGCAGTATGTAAGAAATGTTAAGTCCTTTGTACTGGAAACTTGCATTCTCCCAGTAAGGTAATATATTGTACTACGTTGCAAGCCCCTGGAGCAAATTTTTGATTAGTGCTTTTGTGAACAAGAAACAATTGACAAGTGGCTCTATCCCATCTCCCCCCTTTCCCCGTCGCGATATAACCTTCATGGTTGAAAACGACGTTAAACACCAAATAAAGAAAGAAAGATTGTTTTCTTCATTTCATGTTATTACAGAATGTTCGTGTCGAATGTCTGTTTTAAGTGGCAGCTTGTTTGTGTTGAATGTATGAAGAAGGTTTCAAACGTCCCCTCATTTACCCCCCGCGGGTTAGGGGGAGTCCCATATTGGTTGGGACGAGAAAGAATTTACCCGATGCTCCCCAGCATGTCGTAAGAGGCGACTAACGGATTCTGTTTCTCCTTTTACCCTTGTTAAGTGTTTCTTGTATGGAATATAGTCAATTTTTGTAAAAAAAAAAAATTAGTCAAGCAGTATGTAAGAAATGTTAAGTCCTTTGTACTGGAAACTTGGATTCTCCCAGTAAGGTAATATATTGTACTACATTGCAGGCCCCTGGAGCAAATTTTTGATCAGTGCTTTTGTGAACAAGAAACAATTGACAAGTGGCTCTATCCCATCTCCCCCCTTCCCCCGTCGCGATATAACCTTCGTGGTTGAAAACGACGTTAAACACCAAATAAAGAAAGAAAGTCCCCCCATTTCAAAGTACCTCGTAGTATACTTTTTATTCAGCTCAATGCAGTTTTGAGTTTGAAAATCTAGTGCTACTGCTAGTGAACATACAAAAGGGTTACTTGTAAACTGGCATGCTTTGTTCTCATGAAGAAATAGAAACTGATGATTCGTTTTATATGGTCTTTTGAGACATTCATGATTGGATACTGAATAAATCTGCATGATAATCAAATTACTCTGTTTAGCTTCCTGTGCATTGTTTGAAGTTCAAACCGACTCTTGATACTCTTGGCTGTTATGACTCGCAACAATCATGCCAAATGATTCTTTTTTGACTTTTCGCATTACCTTTTGACTATTCAGTATTTTGTTTTGCCTTTCCGATACAGCTCAGTTAATTAAAACCAGGGTCAGCGGTTTCATCGCTTATTTGCTACAGAGACATTGTCGGTGAAGGTTCAGTACCTAGCTTTTGGTCATATCTACAACATCTGTATGATTGTCTTGAGTTTGTAAAGCTTTTTTTATTTGGAGAGGGCGACACATTTTCACCATGAGCATCTGTTGGGGTCATCAAATGCATTTGATTTGCGTCCCGCAGTGGGGCACTGCGGTTATGAAATTAAAGGCCCCTCCTGTTTTTGGAACCGCAGGAGCTTTCTAGTTTGCTGTTAGGTAGATTTTTGGTTCCTCTTTCCTGTCATGCTCTCTTTTTCTTCATGAATTCTTTTCTTTTTTCTGCCTTCTTGCTCATTCACCTGTATTTTTTCCAAAAATCTCTTCTCTTGCCGCTTGTCTCGCGATTCATGTATAGTTTAATCTGTTAGTGTTCTGATGTAAGTCCAGCAGTAGATAGGTTAAGCCTCTTTTAACATACTGGAAACTGGTAATCTTCCAGTAGGTATTAATTTAGTTTTACTAAAGCCTGCTGGGACACAAGTAATGGGTTAGTGCATTTGTAAACAGGAATCGCTTGACAAGTGGCCCCCTTCATCCCCCCCTTCCTCGTCCTGATATGGCTCTGCGTAGTCGGCTGGACGTTAAGCAACAAATAAACAAACAAACAAACAAATTTGATTTGCGGCATGATCTACACTATCAAAGCAGTTTTATGCCTAAACAAAAATCCAAAATCCCTTGTGTTCTTATGTGCCAAGAATATCCCTTGCAAATGTGTCACATGGGTTGGTATGCTTTTTTCTGGAGATCCATGGATGCAAAACTAACAAATTTCCACTCAGCGTCAGAGGGAATCTCTGACGTGCTTACTTGTATATGCATGTAACACACTGCTTATTCTTTTAACAGGTATATGCATGTGACACACTGCTTATTCTTTTAACAGGTTACTGTTAGATTTATCATGACTGATGAAGTCTGCATTTTCCATGAAATAAAAGTGTTTTACAATGTACAGTTGTGTGACTGTGTGTGTGTGGAGAAACAGCACTCATATTTGATTAGGAAAAACAAAACAAAAAGTCTGTTTAAGTAACATAGGCACACAAAAGAATAGGGTCGGTGGGTCAGGATGTTTTTGTTTTTTTTTCCAAATTTTTTTTTTCCCCCCAAATGCCCCAAAAAAAGTCTAGGGTCGCGCGAAAAAATAGGGTCGGTCGGGATACCGTAAACAGACTTTTTTTTTCTTTTTGCCTTAAGGCTCTGGTCAAGTGACTGTGTGTGTGTGGAGAAACAGCACTCATATTTTGATTAAGGCTCTGGTTCTTTGACAATCAAAGGTTGACTTTAATAAATGAAGAAAAAAAACAACTCCACATATACTGCTAAGTAAACAAACCGGCATTCCAGAAGTATCCACAAAAATACAGAAGAACCATAACGGAAAAACAACAAACCTGTTGGACAAACACTAACAGTTGCACGCTATATAATATCAGCAGATATGTCCAAGATTTTCAACACCAAAAACATAATAGACATAGGCTTGCGCATCCTTTCATAGCATGATTAGTATTAGCAGCATTTGTATCAAATACATTATGTGTGTGTTGACCCTCCTGCCCCGATTCAAGCTTCCAAGGCTACAGTACTGCAAGGGTTGTAGCAGTCGGATATTTCGGAAAAAGTTCCAGACTCTTTAGAACAGCAGTAAAATTTACCCACAATGCATAACGCAAATGGTAAGTCTATACCGAACTTCTGTCATTTCAGCTTCAGCAGCGAGGGTAGTGTGTAACTTTAGCAGCATTATTGAGTCACTTGAGAAAAAGTGACTATGTAATCGGTCAGTGTTAGTCTGTCCGGCCGGCCGGCCGGCCGTCCGTAGACACCACCTTAACGTTGGACTTTTCTCGGAAACTATCAAAGCGATCCGGCTCATATTTTGTTTAGTCGTGACCTCCAATGACCTCTACACTTTAACGATGGTTTCGTTGACCTTTGACCTTTTTCAAGGTCACAGGTCAGCGTCAAAGGAAAAATTAGACATTTTATATCTTTGACAAAGTTCATCGGATGTGATTGAAACTTTGTAGGATTATTCTTTACATCAAAGTATTTACATCTGTAGCCTTTTACGAACGTTATCAGAAAAACAAGGGAGATAACTAGCCTTTTCTGTTCGGCAACACACAACTTAACGTTGGGCTTTTCTCGGAAACTATAAAAGTGACCGGGCTCAAATTTTATGTGAACGTGACTCCCAGTGACCTCTACACTTTGACGTCTGCTTTGGTGACCTTTGACCTTTTTCAAGGTCACAGGTATGTCTTGAAGGAAAAAAATTGAAATATCATATCTCTGAAACTATTCATCGGATTTGATTCAAACTTTATAGGATTATTCTTTACATCAAATTATTTACATCTGTATTGTGTTGTGAATAGCAATTTCTTCCTGTCCATCTGATGCCTCATATAATATTCAGAACTGCGAAAGTGACTCGATCGAGCGTTTGCTCTTCTTGTTAAAAAGAAACTCTTAAGGTTGCCTGGGACTGGAAACTTAATAAGCAAGCGTGCCATGGTCTCTTTTGATTGCTAATGCATAAGTGAACACATCTCGCACATCAGATTTCTCCTGCTCGACTTGCACGTGCTGCGAGCGCGCATTATGTGTTCAACGATAAACCTGCTTGTCTCGTGTGTTAAAACAGTCACAGCATCAAAATAATCACACAAAAGTAAGGTCAAACATGCCTTCATTAAACTTTTGTGGTTTAATAATTCTAACTCTATAATTGTTGGAGATTTTGTCAATCAAACAATGACGAATTTTTTCGCGTTTCTTTTGTTGCTCGGTATATATACTACTTATATACAATTTTTGCAGGAAGTTCGACAGTCAAGTCTGAACAGTTTCAGAAATCCAGACAAATCCTGTTTTCATATACAGCCTGTTCCAAAAGAAACGCAACCAACCTGTTTGCAAAATCAAAGTGCAAAATTTATTTTGCAAATAATATTTCATGAAGTTACATACGACACACAACAAATTAGACAGCTGTCTGCCAAGCGTTTTTAATTGGTCACCAGTTACTGCCCTCTAATGTGGAGAGGGTGAAATTGACATCGCACGTGAACAGTGCCCACGTGTTTGTGAATGGATCAAGTTTCAACTGAGCTGGCAATACAGTAGAAAATAGCAGTGACTTCTTCAGCTGGACTGACGGCAGAATGCCTCGTTTGTCTAAAAATGAAAGAGAGCGTGCTATTGGCATGCTTGCCACTGGCCAAACGGCCCAAGCAGTCAGTCAGGTCATGAATGTTCACAAATCCACTATTTCTCGTCTAGTCATTCGGTTGAACGCAGAAAAGACAGCTGCATCAGAAAAGGGACATAAATTGTGCTTCAATTGTCATTGTTTTCCACTTTTATTGTTAAACCTGTTTTGTTCCACATGTGATTTGGAAATGTACCAAAAATGAAATATGTAACTTCATGAAATATTATTTGCAAAAGAAACGCTGGTGGAGGACACATCCGTTTTTAAACGCAGAAAAGACAGCTGCATCAGAAAAGGGACATAAATTGTGCTTCAATTGTCATTGTTTTCCACTTTTATTGTTAAACCTGTTTTGTTCCACATGTTGTGATTTGGAAATGTACCAAAAATGAAATATGTAACTTCATGAAATATTATTTGCGAAATAAATTTTGCACTTTGATTTTGGAAACAGGTTGGTTGCGTTTCTTTTGGAACAGGCTGTATATATATATATACGTACCCGCTAATTGCAAGTCTGTAATGCTTTTGAAGTTATTCTTTTCTGACTTTTGCAATCCAAAATGTTCTAAACATAAGATGCACACAAATACACTCAAAACATAAGATGCACACAAATACACTCAAAACTGCCCATTTCAAAACACAGCCATACAAGGACAGAAGGCATGTAAACAAATCAACAAAATGCTGATTTTGATGCAGACCCTGGTTGAAGTTATACATACTGTTATCAAAGAACAGCAAACATAGTAATAGTCATAAATTGTACTGGCATCAAGACTTTGCTGGATCAGACGCAAGAAAGCCATTGCCTTCTTTCTCACCCATTGGTATTTAACATCTTTTGTCAGAAAGTAATGCAATCACATAGACTTTTTGTTAATGTAAATTTGAAAAATAAAAGTTGCAACTGCTTACACAGTCGATATGATCAGGTTATTGCTACAAACAGACACACAGACATTATTTGAAAAAATAAAAGGTTTTCAAAGGAAATATACAACAGGCATCAACTGTGGCAAGCTTATAAATGTTTGCATAGATTAGTTCTTTTGAGTCCTTCCCTCCCTCCCTCCCTCCTCTTCCCCGTGCCCCAGGGAACAAACCCCAAAACTGCTACAAATTGGCCATGGTGCTCTGACTTGGCAAAAAGAAAATTATAAAATCATTAATATTAGGTATATCCCCCTCCCACCTTGAAGACTTCTACAGCTGGTAACAAAAAATATGGCATCTACCACTTCTTGATTTATAGCATTTTGTTCATCTTTTCCTTTTCTTGTCATAACAATCATTTCACCCCTCAAAAAAATAGTATCAAAAATGTAAATAAATTTAATACTGGCATAAAAATCATGTTTATTTAACATTGTACGTATATTTCAATAAACTTCTTCCTTTTAAGAGTAACAATAATGAAAACAGTTTGGCTACAGAGCTTTGGATAACACGTACACTTCAAGATGATCAGTCTTAGATCTTGGGACACATATATATATATACTAGATGAATACCCGCTTCGCCGGGAAGAAGTCGAAGCCGGCGCACCGCATGAAGGAAGGGAGATAAACGCGCAAAACACTAGAGAAGAGTAAAAATAGTATAACGGGAATATGGATTGAGCGTTGTCGACAGTGACCTAAAAATAGAAACGGGAATATGGATTGACGCCACATGAAGGAAGGGAGATAAACGCTGAAAACACTGGAGAAGATAAGGAAGAGTTACTGGGAATGGATCCAGAGAAAAACCAAAATCGGTTCAGCGCTGCGCGCTGAGAGCACGTGTTAAAATATCTCATCGAGCAGGTTGTGTCCGGGGTCTACCTGAATATGCCCACCAAATTTGAAACCCTATCATCCATCGAGAACCTTGGGCGTGCATCGCGGACACACAAACACAAGTCGTATATATATAGATATAGATATAATCTAAGCATATACCCCTCTCACACATACACACAAAGAAAGATCAATTAAGTTTACATATGCATGTTCTAAGTCCTATGTCACAAATCAAGCAAGACTCCCGTTTACCACTGACCTAGCAATACAGAGGATGACCCCCCCCCCCCCCCCCCATTTGAGATTCCCTCCATTCTAAGACCCAGATTCATCAGACTTTATGTACATAAACCTCTTCAAATTTTACTCCATTTTCAGACCCCCTCCTTTGTAAGACATGATTTTCACATATCTTTTTCGGTTTTAAATTAAAGGGGAGTTCCACTGAATACAAACAAAATGATATGGCATCAAGAAAGTTCCTCTGGGGTTAAAACATACATTTATCACAGACTCAGAAGGTTCAGAAGATCGAACAACAACAAAAGTTGAACAATAACATTCCAACTGGCATTTGGAGAGCCACCATTCACAGAAAAGTTTCAAAGCTCACAACACTGGCAAATATAAAAAAAGTACAGGGGAAACCCCCTTTTAAACCCGCAAAAAAAATCTGGAGGGAGTCTTAAAATGGGGGTAAACTTACAGGGCGGGGATGTAGCTCAGTCGGTAGCGCGCTGGATTTGTATCCAGTTGGCCGCTGTCAGCGTGAGTTCGTCCCCACGTTCGGCGAGAGATTTATTTCTCAGAGTCAACTTTGTGTGCAGACTCTCCTCGGTGTCCGAACACCCCCGTGTGTACACGCAAGCACAAGACCAAGTGCGCACGAAAAAGATCCTGTAATCCATGTCAGAGTTCGGTGGGTTATAGAAACACGAAAATACCCAGCATGCTTCCTCCGAAAGCGGCGTATGGCTGCCTAAATGGCAGGGTAAAAAACGGTCATACACGTAAAATTCCACTCGTGCAAAAAACACTAGTGTACGTGGGAGTTTCAGCCCACGAACGCAGAAGAAGAAGGGGTAAACTTACAGAGGCTATGAACAGAAGATCTGAAAAAACAGGGTCTTAAACGGGAGGGAGTCTTAAACTGGGGAGTCTTAAAGGGGATTCCACTGTAAACAAAAATACTCAAGGAACAGAAAGAAAAAATGATCAGTCAACTAAATCATGCAGCTTTTCTCCTTGTGAAGTCTTGAGCTCGAGGAGCCTTGGATAAAACTTGTACATGTATTATCAAAACTAAACAAGTTTTCCTCTATGTGTTTTTACATTTAGTCAAGTTTTGACTAAATGTTTTAACATAGACGGGGAATAAAGACGAGGGTTGTGGTGTATGTGTGTGTGTGTGTGTGTGTGTGTGTGTGTGTAGATCGATTCCGAGGAAACTACTAGGCCGATCTTCATGAAACTTTACATAAACAATCTTTCAGATAATATCCCCAGACCATTTTTTCTTTTTTGGGATAAATGTCTTTGATGACGTCATATCCGGCTTTTAGTGAAATTTGAGGCGGCACTGTCACGCCCTCATTTTTCAACCAAATAGATTAAAATTTTAGTTAAGCTATCTTCGACAAAGACCGGACTTTGGTATTGCATTTCAGCTTGGAGGCGTTAAAATTAATTAATGAGTTTGGTCATTAAAAATCTGAAAATTGTAATTAAAATTATTTGTTTAGATATCGATCAAAAAATAATTTCATCTTATTCTTCATTATGTTTTTATTCCAAAAACATAATTATGTTATATTTGAATAAAAAACAAGCTCTGAAAATTTAAAATATGAAAACAATTATTAAAATTAATTTGTTATAATCGATTTAAAAACAATTTCATCTAACTCCTTATCGGTTTCTGATTCCAAAAACATATAGATATGTTATGTTTGGATAAATAACAAGTTCAGAAAGTTAAAAAGAACAAAGATACAGAAAAGCGTGCTATTCTGCTCAGCGCAACCAGTCTAGTACCGCGCTATAATACTGGCTAATTAATTTCACTGCCTTTTCCATGAGCAGGGGACTGACAATGCTATACGGTCTTGGTGAAAAAATGCAGTGCGTTCAGTTTTAATTTTGTGAGTTCGGCAGCTTGATTAAATGTACATGTAGTAATTTTGCCTTACGTGACTTGTTTTTGTTTTTCAAGACACACCAACAGGGAAAAAACTATCATCAAGTCACAGCAACCAAAAACCTAAAATCAAGGTAAAAAGATCAATTCTATATAAGAATTAGTATTGCAATGTTTTCTGATGTATGGCGTAGCTGATAGTATTCAAACCAAAGTTATAGAGAGGGACAGGTTTCACCAAACAACAAAGCAGCTAAGGGTTAAAAAATTAAAAAGAAGTAATGACAGTTCACACTCAAGTAGGAGTTTCTGTTTTAGAACACACACATGGACGCATGCACGCGCACACATGCACTGTAAATGTAAGATGTTCATCCTGTACCAAAACTTACCAACCAAAGGTAAATAACATCTGGCAGGCGGGGATGTAGCTCAGTCGGTAGCACGCTGGATTTGTATCCAGTTGGTCGCTGTCAGCGTGAGTTCGTCCCCACGTTCGGCGAGAGATTTATTTCTCAGAGTCAACTTTGTGTGCAGACTCTCCTCGGTGTCCGAACACCCCCGTGTGTACACGCAAGCACAAGACCAAGTGCGCACGAAAAAGATCCTGTAATCCATGTCAGAGTTCGGTGGGTTATAGAAACACGAAAATACCCAGCATGCTTCCTCCGAAAGCGGCGTATGGCTGCCTAAATGGCGGGGTAAAAACGGTCAGCCCATGAACGAACAAACAAACAAACATCTGGCAAACGGTAATGTTACAAAGCATTATTTTAACCTGTGCCAAAGCAATGATGTGCACAGACAAAATCAAGCAGGCTAAAAGGAGTTGGTTATTTTTCTATACTTAATATTTCACAACACAACCTCATCATTCTATATTATGCACAAATCTTTATATAATCAAATAACTGCCACCTTTGTAAAAAAAAAAATTAATAATAATAAAAACACACACACACACACACAAAAACGTCAACACTGAATACAGATCAAAAGAAACAAAACATTTTGTTAAATCTCTTTGGCGGTAATTAAGTTCAAAGTACAATGTACTGGATAGCTAGTTAAATGTATAAATCATATTCACATTCAAGAGTTACCCACACACAGTACCTAAGATTTGAGGAACAAACTTAAAAATAAACAAAAATGTATGAAAGGAAACAGGAAAAAATAAAACAACACAGTTGAAAAACAAAGGATTACTGTACTCACCGATACAAGAACAAGACAAGACGGTACGAATTTTCGCTTATCGAAGCTTCATCATGTTTCCCCTCTATTTTCTTTCAAACCTTGTTCGTTCCGTGTTGCGTCTGCTTTTTGTTGTCTTTTGTGTGCTTGTTTTTCCTGATGAAGCTTCCATAAGCGAAAATTCGTACCGTCTTGTCTCGTTCTTGTATCTGTGAGTACAGTCATCCTTTGTTTTTCAACTTTGTTCATCTTACCACAGTCACTTCGTTGTTTAGGTTTTTAAAACAACACAGATATTGTTAATTTCAACCTGATCAAATTAACGACTGGCCAATACATCTGTTCATTTACTATTTTTCATGAGCAAAGGGATCACTGCTTTAATCTTGTCCAAGATTAACCTATTGGATGAGGCAAGGACAGACGAGGGAAGTGTGCAGCACCGTACTGTAGTGAAGTGACGAGTGCAGTGGCCTGGTGGATAAGACGCCGGCCTCTTAAGGTCGTGGGTTCGAATCCCGGCCGGCCGAGCCTGGTGGGTTAAGGGTGGAGATTTTTTCGATCTCCCAGGTCAACTTATGTGCAGACCTGCTAGTGCCTTACCCCCCTTCGTGTGTACATGCACACAAGCAAAAGACCAAGTGTGCACAGAGAAGATTCTGTAATCCATGTCAGAGTTCGGTGGGTTACAGAAACACGAAAATACCCAGCATGCTTCCCCAGAAAGCAGAGTATGGCTGCCTAAATGGCGTGGTAAAAACGGTCATACAAGTAAAATCCGTGGGAGTTTCAGCCCATGAACGAAGAAGAAGACTGTAGTGAAGTAACAGCAGGCAGTTGGACTATCTGTATCGGCGCAGTATCCATGGTGCTGTGTGCTGCTTGCTCCATGCACAAGAAGTGATGGGGTTTTTTTCTTCAGTGGAACCCCCCTTTTTTTTAACCTTCAAAAATCTGAAAAAATCAGGTCTTAAAAAGGGAGGGAGTCTTAAAACAGGGGTAAATTTACAGAAGTTATGAACAAAACATCTGAGAAAACAGGGTCTTCAAAAGGAGGGAGTCTTAAATGGGTGGGTCTTAAAAAGGGGATTCCACTGTATTTCTCAAAAGGTTAAATCTGCATTTGAACCAAGGATAGTTAGTGACATTCTCTAGTTATATGTTTCACATGTGGTGGGCATTTATTAATGATTGAAAACATTACATACACACATTAAAAAAAATAGTTTAAATGCAGCAGTAAAATAATGTTGAGCACTCTCCTCTGTCTAACCTGTAGACAGATACTTGTCTTTTAAAAAGTTTGGTAAAATGTTGAAGAATCTGATAGTTCTGTGTCAAGGAAAAGCCAACAGCTGTTGTTGTGACCTGTCATTTTGTCACAGTACAGTTTTTGCGGTGTCAGAGACTTAAAACACATGTTGTTTTTTCCCCCTGCAAATCACGTCCAGTTTTTCTGTCAAGAACTTTCATTCTCATGCACAGATGCCTCTCAGCTGTTAACCATTCAGATCTTGTTGCTGTTGTCCTGATACTGTACACCATGCAGTCTTCAAGACTAACACATCTCAGCCTTTTAAGTTGGTTGTTAACTTTATTATGTGTACTCTCCAGCTTTCTCAGTGTCACCCTTCTTAGATCAACGCCGTAAGCTCCTGACTGCTCTCCTTCTGATGTTTACACAGTACACTTCTAAGCTAATAAACCTCAGCCTTAAACAGGACAGTCTAGTACAGTTAACTCCATGGTCCAGCTTTCTCAGTGTTACCCTTTTAAAATCAACACTTTCAGTTCCCGACTGCTCTCCTGATTGTTACACAGTCAACGCCTGGGGCCGGAGCAGCTGTTGAGCAGTATCAGCTCCACACCTACACTATGCCGAAACCTTCCGAGTGTTGAATGGCCAGCAGTAGCTTTTCCTTCATGGCTTCCTTGGAGGTGTACTTGGGCAGGTCCAGCAGGTTGAAGCAGGTGTGGGCTACAGGTAGGTACTGCTCCCCACCCCCCGTCGGCTGGATGATCATCTGTTAGTTTAAACAAATTTTTATTCAAAACACATGACATGAAACAATTTAAAATATGCAACTAGGACACAAACTCAAGCAAAGGCTTATTTTACGTAACCAAACAATACTAAATTACAGTCATTTTCATGATGGTGGACTGATGACAATGATAAACCAGAAGAACAAATGATCATCTGTTGGCACCGTTGCAAGTGATTAACAGGCAGTGGGGAGACTTTGCTGCTGGCATACCGCAACAAGAGAACTCTGAGCTTCAGTCAGAAATATCAAAAGTCAGAAACAAGCTACAGTCAATGCATAGATATTTGTTGCTGGTGCATGATTACAAAAAAAACTTTGGGCTTTAGGCAGAAAATCTCAGAAGTCAAACATAATAAGCTACAGTCAGCACACAGACATTCTTCTTCTTCTTCTTCCATTTAACGCCCAGGGTCAACATTCTGACTGTTAGTGGCGCATTGAGATTTAATGCCGTGTGAGATGGAATTTATTTTTTTACTTTATTCCAAGTCCCACGGGTATTTGATGGACATTTTTATCTATGCCTATACAATTTTGCCAGGAAAGACCCTTTTGTCAATCGTGGGATCTTTAACGTGCACACCCCAATGTAGTGTACACGAAGGGACCTCGGTTTTTCGTCTCATCCGAAAGAATGCTGGCACACAGACATCAACTGCTGGCATAAGACTACAAGAGAACTCTGGACTGCAGACAGAAAGTCTTGAAAGCAAAGAACTTAGTAGCCGAAGGCAGTTTACTTTCTACTTGAAAATGATTTTTAAATAACATCAGCCAAATTTATTTCTCTCGGTTTATTAGAGGACTGGGACAGCTTCATAATTATGGCAGGTGTTCAAATCCTGAATGCTTAGGTTTGTGAAACTATTCTCACAAATATGTAAGAAAGAAGTAACAAAACTGGTAAAAGGTTTGAGATCTATGACAGCCCTTTTTAAACTTTCTTTTTCACAGATTAGTTGTATAGTAAAGTGTGGGGGCCCGGTAGCTCAGTTGGTAGAGCACTGGACTTGTGATCGGAAGGTTGCAGGTTCGAATTCAGGCCGGGACGGACACGGGTCAACTTTACGTGCAGACCCAGAGACAGAAGCCATGTCCCACACCTGTGTCATCACAATGGCATGTAAAAAGACCTTGGTCATTCTGCCATAAGTGCAGGTGGCTGAATACACCTAAACACGCAGACACCTGGGTAGCGCGACTCCGTTGCTGCTAGCTTTCCACTGGGAGGAAGCGACCCGAATTTCCCAGTGATGGGACAATAAGTAATGAACATGAAAATGAAATAAAAATGATGAATCAAACTAGAAATAAACATGCAACAGACAATACCTTTATATGGGACATTCCAAGCACAGGAATTCGGTCACTGCCAGTCAAGAACACTGGAACACACAAGTCTCGAGAATAAATTTAAAATCAAGGACACAAAGATGTGAACAGGCAGACAGTTGTGTCAAATTCCACACTCCTGACTATCCACAAACACACCCACATGTACATACCCCCCATCAACACACACAGGCAGACCTGTTTACCAGACAAGAGTAATGGTCAAGTACAAAAATAGTAATCTGATGACCAAATAATAACCCAGGAGTTGCAAATGCCAACATTAGCAACAAAAACCTAAGATGAAGCACATTTGAAAATCGTAATTCGGACTCAAATGGAATATTTTTTCCCAAAATCCTCAAAAAATAGTAATAAATTACTTTAAAATAGTACGGGTAAACAGGTCTGCACAGGTATGCACGCACAAGTACATACACCACCACCCCCATACAAACATACCGTAAACTACCATGTATGTGCCTATCCCCCTTATCCGACTTGACAACTGGGCAGCAGATATAACACATTACCAGTCATATTAACCGCAGAAGAAAAATAAAAATATTGAGGTCTATACTTACTCAGGAATTTCTTCTTGTTCTCCAGACTGAAATCATGAAAGATTTCCCAGAAGAACTTGATGGTGGGGTGGTAGCGGTAGAACTCTCCCTTGTACTCTGTGTTCTGGAGGATGAACCATCACAAACACTCAACTCAGGCTTAAGTTAACACAGTTAGGAAAAATGTAAGAAAAAAATGTGTAAGATGAACAAAAATAAATGTTGAAATTATTGAAAACAAGTACAGTGGAGTCCGGGTACAACGAATCTCAAGGGAGATACATTTTAGTTTGTTATATCAGCAATTCGCTGTGAAGTTTTCAACCCTAAATGGCCTTAAGACAAGTTTTTCCACTCACCTTCAAATGATCGTCCCATCGATCTTTCCTTGGAGAGTATCTCTGCATGTTTTCAACAGCTTCATAATATAATCCATAGAGAGAGGCATAGTTCAAATGTTCACTTTACTGTCACAATTTTAGAAGTAAAATTTAAAAAGTCATGTAAAAGCATGTACAGGTACATTCTGATCAATCTCCGTGTCCGTCAAAAACAACACTGCACACACTGACACTGCCGCGACACATGTACTAAGCTGTTTTGAAAAAGTCCAAAATGTTTGTCTGACGCTGCTCAGAACTGGCACACTTCTCCACTGTACACTCCAATTTGGAGATCATATCCAAGTCACAGACATCGCTGCACTTTGCCTGCAAGTAGCGACGTAGGGTATTGGCAGCAACACGTGCTTCTGTGGCAGTTGGTGTTGGGAGCGGTTCTGGGTCAACACAGCGGCGGTGGCTGTTCCGTGCACCTCCCGCTGTTTGTTCAGAGTTCGCTCATCACGCGATGTGCACTTGTGTTTGTGTATTTTTGTGTATTTTTGTCTTTGGAGACAATTATTGACATCAGTTCGTTGTAGCCTTGTGACTTTTAGAGACAAAACGGCTCTGGGGCGATGAAAACGTGTTTGTTAAAAGAGGGGTTCGTTATGCAAATGAGTTCAAAAGGTTCGATGTAGCTGGAAAGTAACAAGTAAGAAATAGAAGGCTGTCTGCTGGGAAATCAATGGCAGTTTGTTAAAAGAGGGATTTCTTTATACCCAGGTTCGTTATAGCTGGATTCCACTGTATAAGCTAAAAAAAAATTTAAAATGCAAAAACCAAATGAATAGGTCAACATGCAGTGTAAAATGTCCACACACACACAGGCACACACACATACACACACAGGCACACACACATGCACAAACACACACACCACCAAACACACACACTCACACACAAAGACAGATACACACACACATATCATAAAGAAGCTAATATTATACATTCATAAGGGACAAGGAAACACAGTTTGCACCTCTGCGGAGAGTACCAAAAAACCCCATAAAACAGACCTGTTCAAACACACTGAAGTCATAATCTTCATTGCCTATGACCATTGCTTGAAGTTCTTGTGGATGGAATAGCTCCTGCAAAAAAAGACAGAAATTTGAGTATATTCCAATAATTTTTAACAACTCAAAACTGGTGCAAAAAGCAATTGTATGCTTAACTTGTGCTCACAAAGAAAGAAATTCAAGACGATGAGGCTTTTGTTGGCCAACAAGGATAAAATCTGTGATCTATTTTCCAATCAACAACGTGCAGATAAACTGTACGTGTGGAAGGCACCTCGTGTATCAACTATTTAACTCTTCTCTCAGTAACAACTCCATATACTTCAGTGCCCTTGGGAAAAATGCTTCTGGATAAAACTTTACCGTCATTCCCCCAAAATGTGTATGTGTTCAAAATTATCTGAACAAGGCATGTTGCGACAGAA
>NC_090246.1:17366888-17534388 GCF_037325665.1 Littorina saxatilis
CACACACACACACTCACACACACACACACACACACACACACACACACACACACTGCACCCCCAATTCCACTTCAAGAATGTTTAACAGGGAGGAGGACATGCCAAGCAAGGGTGAGAATGGTGCTAAACATGCACCAACCAACCCAACACATACCTGAGCATTGAACCACATGAGGTGGGACTCCTCCATGTAGAGGAACATTCCGTACTTGGGATCCAGAACCTCTCGCAGCAGAAGCATGAAGAATTCCTGCAATGACACGTACAGGCTTCCTGTGAGATATTGTTCAGAACCAGTCACTCAACAAACAAGTTAGTGCACTGTGATTAACGAGTCAACTATAAACACACAGTAAAACTCAGAGCATATCTGTTGGCAAACCCAACGTCAGATCTGCAAGTTTTCAGAGAACACACACATACAGTGGAACCCCCCTTTTAAGACCTTCAACAATCAGAAAAAATTAAGTCTTAAAGGTGGTCGTCTACATTTGTGCTTTTTACATTTAGTCAAGTTATGACTAAATGTTTTAACATAGAGGGGGGAATCGAGACGAGGGTCGTGGTGTATGTGTGTCTGTGTGTCTGTGTGTCTGTGTGTGTGTGTAGAGCGATTCAGACTAAACTACTGGACCGATCTTTATGAAATTTGACATGAGAGTTCCTGGGTATGATATCCTCACACGTTTTTTTCATTTTTTTGATAAATGTCTTTGATGACGTCATATCCGGCTTTTCGTGAAAGTTGAGGCGGCACTGTCACGCCCTCATTTTTCAACCAAATTGGTTGAAATTTTGGTCAAGTAATCTTCGACGAAGCCCGGACTTCGGTATTGCATTTCAGCTTGGTGGCTTAAAAATTAATTAATGACTTTGGTCATTAAAAATCTGAAAATTGTAAAAAAAAAAATTTTTTTATAAAACGATCCAAATTTACGTTCATCTTATTCTCCATCATTTGCTGATTCCAAAAACATATAAATATGTTATATTTGGATTAACAACAAGCTCTGAAAATTGAATATATACAAATTATTATCAAATGTTTTTTCGAAATCAATTTAAAAACACTTTCATCTTATTCCTTGTCGGTTCCTGATTCCAAAAACATATAGATATGATATGTTTGGATTAAAAACACGCTCAGAAAGTTAAAACGAAGAGAGGTACAGAAAAGCGTGCTATCCTTCTCAGCGCAACGAATACCCCGCTCTTCTTGTCAATTCCACTGGCACTGCCTTTGCCACGGGCGGTGGAGTGACGATGCTACGAGTATACGGTCTTGCTGCGTTGCGTTGCGTTCAGTTTCATTCTGTGAGTTCGACAGCTACTTGACTAAATGTTGTATTTTCGCCTTACGCGACTTGTTTTCAATAATCTTATGGTTAGATTTCGATACAAAATTATGTCAAATGATGAATGAACCATGGGGAAAAAAGTTATACTGTAGAGAAAAAAAAATATGTAAAAAAAGATTTTATTTTTGGGTAGCGTGACTCACGCTTCCAATATTTTGTTTTCTGTTTGCTGAGAACATGTGCTTTGCCTAAAAATACTGACCAATCAAATTCATGTTACTATGCTTATGGCCACGCCCAAACAAGTGCAGCAACTGGACACTGGAGCGCTGTCCACGCTTTTTTTAAAACGCACGAATGCACGGGATTTGAGAGGAGTTTTGCGCTTGGCATTTTCCAAATAAGGATATCCTACTATGAGTACTATGCTGGAATACTACAATGAATTTTCAAACAGCTACACTGGCTTCGTCTTTCCTGATCGAAAGGGTGTGTATTGTTGATATTTGTAGATAATAGACTCTGCATTTTAATGGTCAAATGGCGATTTCGGTATAAAAATGTAGACAAGGACCTTTAAAAAGGAGGGATTCTGAAAATTGGGGTAAATTTACGGATGTTATGAACAGGAAATCTGAAAATCCAAGGCCTTAAAAAGGGGGAAGTCTTAAATTGGGGGGTCATAAAAGGGGGTTCCACTGTATTATTATCTGCATTTGGATGGCATTATTACTCATATACAACTAAAATATGTTTTACTGATTCATTCACAGTGAAAAAATAACTGTGGAGAAAACATCCTTAGACTGATAGGCGGGACGGGATGATGTACAAAGTGTAGCTGTTTCTTGTATGGAAACAAATATGGCTGGTGGATAGTTTGTCTTCACCACCTCTATGCTGATAGTCTTAGGGTTAGGGTTAGATAAAGAAGGTTGCCGGAACACACAAAAGTATATCTACACCGCAACATGTCAAGGCTACAGCAGACAAATTAATGTTAATAACAACATATCTAACTTACCAGTATGTCAAGAATTTTTTTTTTTTTTATTTAAAAATTTTTTATCTTTGATTCTTGATGGTAGTAGTCTATCTGTTTTTACATTTAGTCAACTTTTTACTAAATGTCTTTACATAAGACGGGGAATCGAAACGAGGGTGTGGTGTATGTATAAATTTGTGTCTGTGTGTGTGTGTAGAGCGATTCAGAGAAAACTATTGGACCGATCTTCATGAAACTTACATGAGAGTTTCTGAGTATGATATCCCCAGACGTTTTTTTTCTGGATAAATGTCTTTGATGTCGTTATATCCGCCTTTTTGTGGAAGTTGAGGCGGCTCTGTCACGCTCTCATTTTTCAAGTGGTTGAAATTTTGGTCAAGTAATCTTCGACAAAGCCCGGACTTTAATATTGCATTTCAGCTTGAAGGCTTAAAGATTAGTTACCGTATTTGAAAAAAAAAATCGCATTGCGGTTTATAAAAAGATGCGGCTAAAACGTTACATAAACTTGAATAGCATTCACCTAATGAAAGTCGCCGCGGATTTTCATTTCACTAGATTAGCGATTACCGGTACTTTATTAGCTCTCTACTCAAGACTCGGCGCTCTTTCTTTCGCTAATCTTCGTTTGTCAACAAGTCTTCGTGACAAGATAGCGTACAGAGAAACACCGGATGTATCAGGATCTCGCGTGCGCGAGATTTCGGTTTTTTATGTCTCGCGATAGTTGGAGGAGCAAGAGCCGCCATGTTGTGTTTTCGTCTGCTCGAAATGTGCGCAAAAGTCGTAAATCATCCCAAAAAACCGTATTCCGGGCGAGACTACATGTGTGTGTTGGTTACTTCTTCTGTGTTGGTGGGCTGAAACTCCCACATACACTCGTGTTTTTTGCACGAGTGGAATTTTACGTGTATGACCGTTTTTTACCCCGCCATTTAGGGCAGCCATACGCCGTTTTCGGAGGAAGCATGCTGGGTATTTTCGTGTTTCTATAACCCACCGAACTCTGACATGGATAACAGGATCTTTTTCGTGCGCACTTGGTCTTGTGCTTGCGTGTACACACGCGGGTATTTGGACACCGAGGAGAGTCTGCACACAAAGTTGACTCTGAGAAATAAATCTCTCGCCGAACGTGGGGACGAACTCACGCTGACAGCGGCCAACTGGATACAGATCCAGCGCGCTACCGACTGAGCTACATCCCCGCCCGTGTTGGTTACAAATTGTGTGTGTGATATTTTTCTTCAAATTTTTTCACTTTTCTTCTTTGTTTCACTTGTTTATTCTCGGAGCCGATTTCGCCAAATACCGTACTTTCGTTTGCCTGGTTGTTTTGATTGATTGACATGATCTGATTATTTATTTTCGACGGTGGCTAATATAGTGACGCGGCCTATACGTGGCTCGTCCCAATTTTTTTTTTAAAAGTCGGGGCTGCGGCTTATAAAACGTCTTGTAATCCGTCAAATACGGTAATGAGTGTGCTCATTAAAGTTTTCATTAAAATCTATTTTTCTCAAACAGATTTAAAATGGATTGCATCATATTCTTTATCATATTCTGAATTTAAAAATATGTACATATGTCATGTTTACTCTTAAAAAGTGATCACAATTAACGAAAATAGGTTAATTAGTCCTACAAACATAACATAAGAAATCGATCCAAAAATGATTTGATCTTATTCTTTATCATTTTCTGATTCCAAAAACATATAAATATAATAGGTTAATTTCAAAATAAGATCAGAAAGTCCCAAAAAATACAGAAAAGCGTGCTATCCCGCTCAGCGCAACCACTACCACGCCATACTGGCTTCACCGCAGCTTGTCAGTATCACTTCGTGTTGCACGGGAAAAGTGAGCGATTTCCTTCTGCCACAGTGACTGACGAAGCTGTTTTGTCTTGGTAAAAAAATGCAGTGCGTTCAGTTTTATTCTTTGAGTTCGACAGATTGACTAATTGTTGTAATTTCGCCTTATGGGACTTGTTTGATTTTTTACCAGTATATCAGCAATCAAATTTGACATGCAATAAACTTTCAACACCCATGGCTCTGCCTTCCAATCTCTGTGGATCACCACTATAAGCTTATAGCTTGTTGATTCTAAATACAGACGGGCGCAGTGGCGTGGTGGTAAGACGTCGGCCTCCTAATCGGGAGGTCGTGAGTTCGAATCCCGGTCGCTGCCGCCTGGTGGGTTAAGAGTGGAGATTTTTCCGATCTCCCAGGTCAACTTATGTGCAGACCTGCTAGTGACTTAACCCCCTTCGTGTGTACACGCAAGCACAAGACCAAGTGCGCACGGAAAAGATCCTGTAATCCATGTCCGAGTTCGGTGGGTTATGGAAACACGAAAATACCCAGCATGCCTACTCAACGAAAGCGGAGTGAGCTGACTATGCTCTCATAGTATAGTGTCGGAAACCCAAATGGGCAAACTAGCTCACACGTAACCAGACAATTCTGGAACGCTGAAGAAGAAGAAGAAGAAGCAGATTCTAAATATGGTCATGATGTATTGTACCACTTCATTGTTGAATAAAACTCTGCTTAAACCAAAATACAAACAGCAAACAAGAATGAGTGAGAAGAGGACTTACCTTTCTGACACCTCCCTCATCAACTGCCTCCTCTCCTAGAAACACGACCTGAACAACAACAAAATGCTTCCTTAGATTAAATAATGGTCCTTCATGCCAAATTGTCAACACACACACAAAACTGTTTTAGGCCACACAAAAAAAAGGTCTGTTTACGGTAACCCGACCGACCCTAGTTTTTTCGCGCGACCCTAGACTTTTTTTTGGCATTTGGGGAAAAAAAAAAAAATCTTGTTTTTTTGGCAAAATAACGTAAAAATATGGTTTTTTGGAGGAAAAAAAAAAAAAAAAAAAAAAAAATCCCGACCTACCGACCCTATTTTTTGGGCTTATGTTACCGTAAACAGACCTATTTTTTTTTTGGCCTTATCAGTGTTTAATTTCAAAATACCGTACCATGTTTCATATTTGCCAACATTAGGGGCCACTTGGGTCAACTCCCAACAATTTCAAAACAAATTAGGGGGGGGTTGGGTGGGGGGTATAAGCCTATTTTCTCCATGAGCAGAGTAGCAACAGTCTTGCCCTGAGCGGCTTTTTGAAAAATGAATTTCTAATAAACAACTCGGTCATGTTGTTGAGTTGTGTGGTTTTCACATTTAGCCACGTTTCGACTAACGGGCAGAGTAAGAACAGTCTTGCCCGAGCGGCTTTTTCAGACAAAAAATGTTTAAGTTGTTAAGTTGTGTGGTTTTCACATTTGGTCTAGTTTCAACTACCGTATTTTCCGGGTTACAAGGTGCTACAGCGCATAAGGCGCACCCCCTTCTTTTAAAAATTTTTTTAATTCAGTCACCTATTGGGCGCAGGGGGCCGATAGGGCGCACCAAAATTGAAAAAGTATACCGGTAACAAACGGTCGAAGAATGAAAGTAAGCCGCACATCAAAGGAACAATACAGAGTGGAAATAATTATGTGTGCTCTGTGTGTGCGGCGAGATCAAAGGCAGGTCCATTGTGATAGCTGGGTTGCCTTGTTTATAGACACTGACCTTCTTCCCAGGGGTCAATGACCCAGTTTTAGCTATGAGAGGTGGTTCCCCTGTCATATCTGAGAGAGGAAACACTTCCTGCACCGGGGTCAGTGACCGAGTTTAACCTATGGGGCGGTCTCTTTGATGTCTTGAGAGGAAACTTGGCCAGGGTAGTACCTAGTAGCTGAAACATACATAATTATCACAAGTTGTTTGACTGGTACTCAGGCGGTCTCTTTGATTTTTTTCGTATTGCATACACGGATTAGGTGCTTCGTTATACAAGGCGCAGGGGTCAAACTCGAGGAAAAAAGTCGCGCCTTATGACCCGGAAAATACGGTAAATGTTTTAACATAGACTGGGAATCAAGACGAGGGTTAAGCCTATTTTCTGGGCGGGCAGAGTAACAAATAGAGTCTTGCCCTGAGCGGCTTCTTGAAGTCCTGGGGTCTGCACTTCTCCAGGGTGGCGAGTGTGTCCCTGACCATGTTCTCCCTGGAAACCATGACTACCAGCGCCGCGCTGACCGGGTCGATGGGCATGAAGAGACCCATCATGTTGCGCCGGTTCACCTCTTCCATGGCGTTCTGTCACCACAAAATAAGGTTAAAATATACATATAACAAGCTTAACTAAAGATTTCAATCCTCTTCCATGGCGTTCTGTCACCACACAATAATGTTAAAATATATATAACAAGCTTAACTAAAGATAAACTGAACAAAACTAAAGTACTCTTAAAACTCCACTTTATCTTAAATCTTGAACACTAGTGTTCCATTGCTGTCACTAGTGTTCCATTGCTGTCACTAGTGTTCCATTGCTGTCACTAGTGTTCCATTGCTGTCACTAGTGTTCCATTGCTGTCACTAGTGTTCCATTGCTGTCACTAGTGATCCATTGCTGTCACTAGTGTTCCATTGCTGTCACTAGTGATCCATTGCTGTCACTAGTGTTCCATTGCTGTCACTAGTGTTCCATTGCTGTCACTAGTGTTCCATTGCTGTCACTACTCTTTTTGACCACCCAGATTACACAAGATGAGGGATGTTGTTGGACATTGACAGAACATCTAAACTGGGCCAACGCATTGTTCCGACCCTTGGCCAGTAAACTGTCCAATAGTTTTGACATGTAGGAGCTCTTCTGACTTAACAACTTTTGTTGTAGCCAGGACATCTTCACTCAAATATGCATGTAAATCATAGAGGTAATAAACTAAAGATGATTTCTAACAAGATAGAATTTTTCAAATTACACACTGAACTCTAGTTTAAGATCTGAGAAACAAAGGGAAATAAGTAAATATAATATATTCAGGTCTTTCTTTCTTTCTTCGTTCATGGGCTCAGACTCCCACGTTCACTCATGTTTTTAGCACGAGTGGATTTTTTACGTGTATGACCGTTTTTACCCCGCCATTTAGGCAGCATACGCCGATTACGGGGGAGGCATGCTGGGTATTTTCGTGTTTCTATAACCCACCGAACTCTGACATGGATTACAGGATCTTTTCCGTGCGCACTTGGTCTTGTGCTTGCGTGTACACACGAAGGGGGTTAAGTCACTAGCAGGTCTGCACATAAGTTGACCTGGGAGATCGGAAAAATCTCCACTCTTAACCCACCAGGCGACAGCGACCGGGGTTCGAACTCACGACCTCCCGATTAGGAGGCCAACGTCTTACCAACACACCACTGCGCCCGTCTATATATTCAGGTGATATTTATGGTGTTTGTGAACTTACTCTCATCTGCAGTGTGGCGTCTGTCTGCAGGAGAATGCTCTTGGTGCCAGCGTCAAACAGGAAGGGGTAGCTGCAGAAATGAAGACCCTGTCAACACACATCAACATCCCTTTATCAAATGTTAACAAGGAAACATTCCGGCAGCTTATTAAAACAGGCGCACTGGTCTAAAAAAAAAAAAGTCGCGTAAGGCGAAAATACAACATTTAGTCAAGTAGCTGTCGAACTCACAGAATGAAACTGAACAAAACGCAACGCAGCAAGACCGTATACTCGTAGCATCGTCACTCCACCGCCCGTGGCTAAGGCAGTGCCAGTGGAATTGACAAGAAGAGCGGGGTATTCGTTGCACTGAGAAGGATAGCACGCTTTTCTGTACCTCTCTTCGTTTTAACTTTCTGAGCGTGTTTTTAATCCAAACATATCATATCTATATGTTTTTGGAATCAGGAACCGACAAGGAATAAGATGAAAGTGTTTTTAAATTGATTTCGAAAAAAAAAATTTGATAATAATTTTTATATATTTAATTTTCAGAGCTTGTTGTTAATCCAAATATAACAATTATTTATATGTTTTTGGAATCAGCAAATGATGGAGAATAAGATGAACGTAAATTTGGATCGTTTTATAAAAAAAATATTTTTTTTACAATTTTCAGATTTTTAATGACCAAAGTCATTAATTAATTTTTAAGCCACCAAGCTGAAATGCAATACCGAAGTCCGGGCTTCGTCGAAGATTACTTGACCAAAATTTCAACCAATTTGGTTGAAAAATGAGGGCGTGACAGTGCCGCCTCAACTTTCACGAAAAGCCGGATATGACGTCATCAAAGACATTTATCAAAAAAATGAAAAAAACGTCTGAGGATATCATACCCAGGAACTCTCATGTCAAATTTCATAAAGATCGGTCCAGTAGTTTAGTCTGAATCGCTCTACACGCACGCACGCACGCACACACACACACACACACACACACACACGCAAAACCCACCAAGTGGGTTCATAGCCGATAGTGCACTTGGACTACAACGGCACTGCGCGCAGTGTCTTTGTAGTGCGCTTGCACTACAACCGCACTGGCTGCAGTATCCGCTCCGGCATGGACGAATTTGACACTAAAAAAGGCATAAAATTTGACCTATTTCGTAGCCTATAGGGCACGGAATTTTGACGGAAAGAGTGTCATCATCTTGAATATGGCATTCTTTCCGTAAAAAAAAAAAAAAAATATTTTTTGCTAAAACTTGTTTTCTGAGTCGTTTGGAACCTGGTTGTTACGAATCAAGAATAAAACAACTGGGTTCCAAAATGTGGAACCCACTTGTTTTTTTAGCCCCAGTTGGTACTGTGTGAACATATACATAAACCCGGTTGGTGGGTTTTGCATGCTCACATACACACACGCACAGACACACATACACCACGACCCTCGTCTCGATTCCCCCCTCGATGTTAAAACATTTAGTCATAACTTGACTAAATGTAAAAAGAAGTGTTTTCATCAACCCAGAAGATGACAATAGACAAACTCCAGAAATCACTCTGTCGGGATTGTATAGGTTGTGAAAGAGTGATGAACACTCTTGCTCATCTTTCTTTCTTTTTTTGGTGTTTTACGTCGTTTTCAACCACGAAGGTTATATCGTGACGGGGGAAGGGGGGGAGATGGGATAGAGCCACTTGTCAATTGTTTCTTGTTCACAAAAGCACTAATGAAAAATTTGCTCCAAACGTAGTACAATATATGACCTTACTGGGAGAATGCAAGTTTCCAGTACAAAGGACTTAACATTTCTTACATACTGCTTGACTAAAATCTTTACAAAAATTGACTATATTCTATACAAGAAACACTTAACAAGGTTAATAAAAGGAGAAACAGAATCCGTTAGTCGCCTCTTACGACATGCTGGGGAGCATCGAGTAAATTCTTTCTCGTCCCAACCAATATGGGACTCCCCCTAACCCGCGGGGGGTACTCTTGCTTATAGTGAGGCAAGGTTTTCACACATGCTCTTTGTCAGCGTGTTTCAGACACACCCCTGGCTTGTGACTAGCCTATGTCACATGGGAAAGTTTGACTAAATAAAAAGCAAGAGTAATTTCACTCTTTCACAACCCATACAAACCCGACAGTTATTTTCAAACATCGTCTATTAGGTAAGCTAATTTCATATCATGCTGTAAGGTTCCCTCATGGAAACTTGGGCTGCTTTCTCCCTTGGGAAAGCACGCTGCCTGCTACCCTTTTTTTTTAGCGTTCCTTCTGCATGTGTGTGTCCATTTCTTCTTAGCCCTGAGACTTTCGCTGTGAATTTGGCATCCTTCTCATGCTTACAGCTGGCGGGGATGTAGCTCAGTCGGTAGCACGCTGGATTTGTATCCACTTGGCCGCTGTCAGCGTGAGTTCGTCCCCACGTTCGGCGAGAGATTTATTTCTCAGAGTCAACTTTGTGTGCAGACTCTCCTCGGTGTCCGAACACCCCTCGTGTGTACACGCAAGCACAAGACCAAGTGCGCACGAAAAAGATCCTGTAATCCATGTCAGAGTTCGGTGGGTTATAGAAACACGAAAATACCCAGCATGCTTCCTCCGAAAGCGGTGTATGGCTGCCTAAATGGCGGGGTAAAAGCGGTCATACACGTAAAAGCCGTGGGAGTTTCAGCCCATGAACGAACAAAGAAAGAAAGAAACAAACAAACAAAGAAATGCTTACAGCTGACAGGGTGTTTGGGCATCAAGAAGAGTCTGCATTCGGTTAAGTCTGTGAAAAAGACCTTGCGGAACCTGTGGTTGAACCCTCTTTATAACTCAGCCCCTGTTCTTGATCTTTAGTCATCATTTTCAGCTGCTAGGGATCACATGACCCATTAAATGCTCAAACAATCTTAAGTAGCATAGCACATACACACACATGCTCATTGGTGAGAACAAATCAGATTCTGTTTAAAAGGAGTACTCGTAGCCAAAAACAGCACCTGCAAACATAGTGCTTTATTCACTATCCTGCTCCAAGCAAAGAAAAAGAAAAGAAAAATGTTGCTTCATAAGTATGCCCTTTTAATCATCTGTATGGGCTAAATATATCAGCAAAATTTCAAGCAAACCCTGCTTGTTTATCCTACACTGAATCAAAAGAAAACAATAGCTGTTTAATTACACTCAGAATTGCGCAATGTTATGTGCAGCCTCTATTCACTGGCAAAATAATAAACATGTATTGCTGAAAACAATGGTTATGATTTTTGTTTTTAAATGTTCAACCACAACAACAACACTGCTACCTTCACAAACAAATCTTGAGCAAGACACAGCGACACTGTCATATTGAGATAGCATTTGCAGTCTGCAAAAAAAAAAAAATAATAATAATAATTTTTAAAACATAAATGCGGGAAAATCAACACACACAAAAATAGGCACATGTATTATTTTTTGCAAACATGTGGAAACAAGCAAAGTAAGATAACATACAAACAGGCTCTGAAGAAAAGAGGTTAGAACAAATGCAGTTGGCACACATGCAGTGGAAACCCCTTCTAAGACACCTCCCCTCCCCCCACCTCCCCCCCCCCCCCCCAATTTAACACCATTTCTGTTCATCAAATCTGGAAATACACCTCCATTTTCAGATTCCCTCCTAATTTGGTCCTGAGTTTGTCTGATTTGTGTTGGTCTTTAAAGAGGCATTTTAATGCGCTGGGGAAAGGGAGACAACTGAACAAATTTCATCAATGCAAGAGAGAATGTGAGTACAACAACAACAAAAACAAAAACAACAACAACAACAACAACAACAACAACAACAACAACAACAACAACAACAACAACAACAACAACAACAACAACAACAACAACAACAACATATTACAAACCTCTGCACACAACATTCAAAGATGGTCAGAAACGACTGACTTATGTGACCATTCAAACTCAACCAGTCAAACTGATGCACAGTTTTGTCATGTTGTGTTTCAAGTTGTCAACAAAAATGTAGAAAAAACCAACAAACTCTATCGCATCATCACGATACCTGTACTTACTTTCTGAAAGTAAAATGTGGAAAACACAACAAAATCATCTGAAGACTGCAAAGCGTGCAAAAAGGACATTCTGTGCAAAGGTGGGTCAAAGCAGTGAGCTACGTACTCTAGGACAGGTAATTAAGGTAAAGCAAAGCGGTTATTGGAGAAAGACTGAAACACAACACACAATGTGAGAAAAAGCAAATGAATTCCATACCGTTCTTGCCACAGGCCACGGTTGCTACACACACAGAAACATCAGGAAATGAACACAAAACAAAAACAAAACAAAAATATACAAAATACACAACATGACAAAACACATGTTCTTTTCAACCGAACTATAAACAAAACAATACCATATCTAAGTTAGCTTTTGATCTATCATTGTCCCCATAAACACCAGGGCAGCATACACAAGTTGCAAACACACAAAGAAACAAGAGGCGAAGCCTTCAAGGCTCACGTAAGAAATAGACAAACAGTAACACAAACTCAATCACTCCGTCACACATACACACACACACACAGTAAGCATAGGTGACACTGTGCAAGAAAGCGAGACACTAGATCTAGATCTGTCTGTCTGCATGTAGCCTACTTACAGACACGACTGCCAACTAGTCTCGGCCCGCTCAAAATAACAATGACCGAGACATTCCTTCGCGTGACGTCTAACCCTCTTACGCCATAATGTGACGTCTTCAAATGACGAAATGTTAAAGTTTCTACCACAGACATACACACGCACGCACATACGCACAGACAGACAAAGTTACGATCGCATAGGCTACACTTCGTGAGCCAATAAAGCATCAGAAGTTTTCTCCCTTCATTCTATGGCAAATAACATAACGTGCCAATACAACTATCTAACTAGTTGCAGTGCAAATAACATAACATGCCAATACAACTATCTAACTAGTTGCAGTGCAAAAAGCAGATATCTATACATAACCTGCTGAGGAAAAGGAAACTCTAAATAAAGCAAACATTTTAATTTACTCTTCTTGTTAATGCATGCCTTAAATCTGGTCCTCAAAAATGTTATGCTCCTTGCAGTATGTACAGGGGTACCTGTGATGAAAGGACACCCTTGCCACCAGGTGTCCTTACATTGCAGGTGGCCTGTCAGAGAGCCCTTGCAGTGCAGATCCACTGTACCAAAAAAACTGAAAAAGCTTAACAAGCTCACAGTCAAGCTGAATCAACGGACCTTTCAAGAGAATTCTGCAAGATATCGATGACCACAAAGTTCATTGCATCCACAAGACAGGTTTTGAACTCCATGTCTAAAAACCGTAATATTGGTTAACTTTCCTTTTGGATGGTTAAAAAGAAAACAACTTACTGTCGAACCTGTCTAAAGAGACCACCTGTCTAAAGAGACCACCTGTCTAAAGAGACCACCTGTCTAAAGAGACCACCCAAGGGACTGAGCCACTGAGCCAAAGTGGTCTCTTTAGACAGGTGGTCTTTTTAGACAGTTTAGACCTCCCACTGCATAGAAACACTCTTTTCACATGTACTGAGTCAGTCACTCACACAGCCACACAGCCACACACACACACACATGACCGCGATTAACACAGGTGGCTCTGTTTCCCCTGTCACGCTGGTGCACAGCATCACTGTCACTCTGTCCTGGCTCTTTTTCCCTCCACTCTTCTTCTCTTCTTTCACATAAACAGTTCTGTCACTGGTTGTCTTAAAGTAAAGTCCTGCTTTCTTGTTCAGCCATGCGGGGAAGGATAGGATCGACCAGGGGTCAAAGAGAAACCGCTACGCTCTCGTAACAGGTGAGCGATTGCAATTAGCGGTCTTGACAGCCAGGGGGCTTACGGGTCACGAAAGAGAAATGTTTTGCGGGGATGTTCTCTTTAGGAAGATGAGGTGGGCAGAGGGAGAGTGACTGTCAAGCCCCAGTGAGATCAGGTCAGACCATACAATTGTCATGGACCATACTTCCCCTCATGTTCTGCCCTGTAATGTGAGTGGGTTTGTAAGCAGAGTTAGACAAGACGTCGGGTGGTCTCCCATGACAGGTTGAAACCATGACTTAGGACAGAAATTGAGTGGTCTTTGGTCTCGACAGGCAGGTGGTCTTTATGGACAGGTCATTTATATAGTAACAAGAGGCGAAGCCTTCAAGGCTCACGTAAGAAATCGACAAACAGTAACACAAACTCAATCACTCCGTCACACATACACACACACACACACACACACACACACACACACACACACACACACACACACACACACACACACACACACACACACACACACACAGAGAGCATAGGTGAAACTGTGCAAGAAAGTGAGACACTAGATCTAGATCTGTCTGTCTGCATGTAGCCTACTTACAGGGACACGACTGCCAACTAGTCTCGGCCCGCTCAAAATAATAATGACCGAGACTTTCAGTACTTCCTTCGCGTGACGTCTAACCCTCTTACGTCATAATGTGACGTCAATGTAATGTGACGTCTTCAAATGTTAGAGTTTCTACCACAAACATACGCACGCACGCACGCACGCACGCACAGACAGACAAAGTTACGATCGCATAGGCTACACTTACGTGAGCCAAAAACCCTTGGGGATCCTTTGGGGTGTTCTCAAGTGGCAGGTGGTCTTTATGGACAGGTGGTCTCAAGTGGCAGGTGGTCTTTATGGACAGGTGGTCTCAAGTGGCAGGTGGTCTTTATGGACAGGTGGTCTTTATGGACAGGTGGTCTCAAGGGCAGGTTCGACTGTACTAAATTCACTTTACAGCAAGATGGAGCATCCTTCCGAAATGTCAACATTTCCATCAAAGAATTTCAGATATTATCTCCTGTGTTCACATTTTCCTGACATGTTCCGTTATTTTACCAGGCTTTATGTGAAAATACAAGAAAAGAAATCACCAGACCAGGTTTAAGGCATGCATTGAACTCTAAACGTCATTGTCAGTTCTTGGATTATTCTGATGCAGGACTGGTTTACCTGACTAAAGAGGTTGCCAAACTGCTGCGCTTGCTGCGTCTGCTGCACCCAGCTGATGTAATCGTTGCGGATGTTGACCCGTTCCTTCAGCTCGGGAATGTAGAACCTGTGATACGGAACCAGCTGGTTGTTGTCTTCATTCACCTGCACCGTGCAAAAATAGGATCATGTGACCGTCTCCAAGTGAGAAAATACAGAAGACACATTCATTACCTCTTCACTCACATACAAAACTGGTGGTACAATGCATCTCTTTTTTTTCTTAGCTATTTCCTTACTCTGATCAACCTGTTCATTAGCCTGCAATATTTTTTTTAATGGACTCCATGTATTCCGTTATCCAGGTTTTTAAGTACACTATCTATACTTTTACTGTTATCAGTCCATCCATCTCTGTTCTATTGTGAATGTTGTCTGTTCCAATTTCTTTTTCTACTTCTTCTTCTCCATTCATGGGCTGAAACTCCCACGTTCATTCATGTTTTTGCACGAGTCGGTTTTTACGTGTATGGCCATTTTTCCATTCAGCTTTCAGTATATCCCTTTCCTTTCCCTCTCTGTTCCTCTTCTCCAGTCCCCGCAGCTTTCAAATCTGCTCTATTCACCCCCCCCCCCCCCTTTGCAGCCAAGTGCCTGACTATTTATGGCATCTTCTCTTTCTTGGAATAAGTGCATGTATGCATGCATCTCTATAAGGAATCAGGGGGCCCGGTAGCTCAGTTGGTAGCGCGCTGGATTTGTATCCAGTTGGCCGCTGTCAGCGTGAGTTCGTCCCCACCTTCGGCGAGAGATTTATTTCTCAGAGTCAACTTTGTGTGCAGACTCTCCTCGGTGTTCGAACACCCCCGTGTGTACACGCAAGCACAAAACCAAGTGCGCACGAAAAAGATCCTGTAATCCATGTCAGAGTTCGGTGGGTTATAGAAACACGAAAATACCCAGCATGCTTCCTCCGAAAACGGCGTATGGCTGCCTAAATGGCGGGGTAAAAAACGGTCATACACGTAAAATTCCACTCGTGCAAAAAACACGAGTGTACGTGGGAGTTTCAGCCCACGAACGAAGAAGAAGATGAGTATCCATGTGCTTACACAAGTTAATACATGCCTTCACAATTGTTTTTACCCCTTAAAACAGATAATCCTCTTCCGTTATTACCGTGTTGAGTTTCTTGAGCAATTCCAGGGAGACGTACAGGCCACGCTGTCGCTTTGAAACCTGTGAAACAGCCGTACACACATAACAACTGTCAACTTATTGGCCAAACCGACTCACAATGTGATAGTGATAATGTGATATAAACATCTAGGGCTGTTTTCAGTTTGATTAAGGGTATTCAGCTGGTATTTCCTTGTTTTCACTACCTATTTTATTCATGTTTTTATTACTTAGTTAGTGGAAGAATCTTTTGTAATGTATGTTTGATGGTGTATGCTTTTAATTAAGCGTTGCTGACTATGAATGTAGATGTAAATGCTTGTATAACTGTGTTTTAATTTTAAATGTGTCAAGCGCAAAGAGCATAATTGTAAAGTTATGATGTTGCGCTTTATAAATGCTCATTTATTATTATTATTATTATTATTACAACACACTATGCAAATCTGAAAAAGTTCTGCACAAAACCTGACAAAACTTACCATAATTCTTCTGGCTATTTTGTCATTATGACAAAGTAATAGACCCTGACAAAAGAATTCTCAATGGAATTTAAGATTTGAGGATGTGAGAAGCTGAAAGACACAATACCAGGTCACTTTACATGTTTTGCATAGATTTTTAGAAAGAAAAACAGCCCGTTTCTTGTTTTTGATTTCATTGTACTGAATGATTTGAAGTCAAAATCTCCCTTCAAAAATCGATTATGCAGTTTCCTTCAACCTGAAAAGTTTTTTCACAATGGTTCTTTATGATCACCCCTTATTGCCCTGTAAGATTCACACAAGATGTACCTCCAATGATCACCCCTTATTGCCCTGTAAGATTCACACAAGATTTACCTCCAATGATCACCCCTTATTGCCCTGTAAGATTCACACAAGATTTACCTCCAATGCGTTGTCAGTGTCACCTAACCGTAGCAAGAACTCTATAACCTGCTTGTATATCTGAAACAATGAACAAAACTTAAGTTAACAAAACCACTGGTAGAAACAGCTTAGCATCAGCTAACATAACACATACACGCGCACATGCACACACGCACACACAGACAGACGCACAAACACACACACATGCACGCACACACGCACGCACACACATGCGCACACTTCTTCAATGACAACCTTCTGCTTTTAATGATGACAACTTTTTTTTATTTTACTGTCGCCAGAAAACAAAAATTATTTGATTTAAAAAAAAGTGACTGTGTTAATGGAACAAGCTAAATAAAGATCATTTTTCTGCAAATCCAAGCGTTCTTTTTCTCCACCTGCAACGCAGAAAATGCAGCTACTAAAATGTGTTTTAATAAATCCTGGGTGAAACACGGCACAGATTTATCATTTCTTAAAAGTATCACCCATATTCAGAACAATATGCAACTTTCCAGCTTTCTAACTTTTCACAATCTGATTGCTTTTAAAAACTTACAACAACACAATATTATTAATGACATGCCACATTCAAAGTCTACCTCCCTGAAATACCTACCCGAACAAGGCGGTTGAAACAGGACGGCTTCATTTTGCCCCACCACTGACCTGTACACCAAAAAAACAAGCAGTAAGTATTTAATGCTATATGCCATCTAACCTGGCAATGAATAAATCACAAGTAAACAATGCAACTGTTGACCCTGTTAATACTGAAGATTATGATCAGAGCACAAATGGACATGAGCATATAAGTCTGTTGTGCACATTCATGTATCTGAGCAGGGAAACCTGAAAAATACATAAGGCCAAAAAAAAAAATAATAGTCTGTTTACGGTAACCCGACTGACCCTATTTTTTTCGCGCGACCCTAAACTTTTTTTTGGCATTTGGGAGAAAAAAAAAAAAAAAACCGTAAAAATATGGTTTTTTGGAAAAAAAAAATAAAATAAAATCCCGACCTACCGACCCTATTTTTTTGGCCTATGTTATCGTAAACAGACCTATTTTTTGTTTGGCCTAAAGCAACAACAGCAGCAAACAAAAACAAAAAAAAAGAATTGTAGCGCTTACTTCCCTTTGTTAAAAGAACACAAAAGGAACTCAAGCTGAAATGCTGTTCATAAATACTGCAAATAAATTCTCATTGACACATCCCCTAAGCCCATCCACACACACATGTGAATATGTCTACCCCACACATGAGTGAACACAGTGCATTCCCACACCTACCATTGTCATGGTACAGTGGAACCTCACCCCAAATTTAAGACTTTTTGTCTCTAACCTCTGTAAAATAACCCCCATTTTAAGACTCCCTCTTTCCTCCGAAAACGGCATATGGCTACCTAAATGGCGGGGTAAAAAACGGTCATACACGTAAAATTCCACTCGTTCAAAAAACACGAGTGTACATGGGAGTTTCAGCCCACGAACGCAGAAGAAGAAGAAGAAGACTCCTTTTTAAGACCCCATTTTTTCAGATTTTGAGGTCTTAAAAGGGGGGTTTCACTGTACAGTGGTTCCTGTTAAGTCTGGCCCCTCTCATAAGAGGACACATCTCAGTGAAAAATAAATTGGTGTTGTCTATTTCTTTCTTCATTTGGTGTTTAACGTCGTTTTCAACCACGAAGGTTATATCGCGACGGGGAAAGGGGGGAAATGGGATAGAGCCACTTGTCAATTGTTTCTTGTTCACAAAAGCACTAATCAAAAATTTGCTCCAGGGGCTTGCAACGTAGTACAATGTATTACCTTACTGGGAGAATGCAAGTTTCCAGTACAAAGGACTTAACATTTCTTACATACTGCTTGACTAAAATCTTTACAAAAATTGACTATATTCTATACAAGAAACACTTAACAAGGGTAAAAAGAGAAACAGAATCCATTAGTCGCCTCTTACGACATGCTGGGGAGCATCGGGTAAATTCTTCCCCCTAACCCGCGGGGTGTGTGTTGTCTATTGGCCTATCAATTGAATCCAACAATCCATCACATAAAGGACCAACTGCAATATAGGAAGACTTTTGGCTGGTCCTAAGGATGCCTCTTCTTGACATGCCCCACTGTATTTGCATTCACGCTCATCATCAATCTTATTACGATACTCTGTGTCTTCCACATTTTCATAATACAGTAGAACCCCCCTTTTAAGACCTCCAAAAATCTGAGACTCTCAGGTCATAAAAAGGAGGGAGTCTTAATTTGGAAGTTAATTTACAGAGGTTGAATAAACAGAAAGTCAAAGAAAACAAGGTCTTAAAAGGCAGGGAGTCTTAAATTGTGGTGTCTTAAAAAGGGGGGTTCCACTGTATTTACATTTACAGTTTCTTTTGTTTGTTCGTTCATGGGCTGAAACTCCCACGGCTTTTACGTGTATGACCGTTTTTACCCTGCCATTTAGGCAGCCATACGCCGTTTTCGGAGGAAGCATGCTGGGTATTTTCGTGTTTCTATAACCCACCGAATTAACTCTGACATGGATTACAGGATCTTTTTTGTGCGCACTTGGTCTTGTGCTTGCGTGTACACATGGGGGTGTTCGGACACCGAGGAGAGTCTGCACACAAATTAAGTCGACTCTGAGAAATAAATCTCTCGCCGAACGTGGGGACGAACTCACGCTGACAGCGGCCAACTGGATACAAATCCAGCGCGCTACCAACTGAGCTACATCCCCGCCCCTACATTCACAGTAATCATCGCAGTTATTACGATACTCTGCCTCCTCAACATCTTCACAATACAGTGGAAGCCCCCTTTTAAGACATCAGGGGCGGGGATGTAGCTCAGTCGGTAGCGCGCTGGATTTGTATCCAGTTGGCCACTGTCAGCGTGAGTTCGTCCCCACGTTCGGCGAGAGATTTATTTCTCAGAGTCAACTTTGTGTGCAGACTCTCCTCGGTGTCCGAACACCCCCCGTGTGTACACGCAAGCACAAGACCAAGTGCGCACGAAAAAGATCCTGTAATCCATGTCAGAGTTCGGTGGGTTATAGAAACACGAAAATACCCAGCATGCTTCCTCCGAAAACGGCGTATGGCTGCCTGAATGGCGGGGTAAAAAACCGTCATACACGTAAAATTCCACTCGTGCAAAAAACACGAGTGTACGTGGGAGTTTCAACGCAGAAGAAGAAAAAGAAGAAGAAGGGTCTTAAATGGGGGTTCCACTGTACACATTTCTTGTGAACAAAGAGCCAATCAATTGCAGATTCTTACATAAAAACTTGGCGGCAGGTTTGTCCAGGTTGAGGATGGACTGACCAAAGGGCGTCAGCAGGGTGGCATAGTGTTTCGGTTCGTCAAACAAGTGACACTCCGGCAGAATCAGGTACACACGCATCACCTCGATGTCGCATGGACTCTGAGCTAACTGCACCAGTGACTCTAGGCTGTTGCATACCTGAGCAAAGAGAATCAGTGTGCGAGGTAAAGTGCCAAAGAGAAAAACAGACACCCCCCACCCCTCCATCCATCAATATATGCACAAACACACACAAACACACATGCATAGACACACAGAAACAGAAGCACACACACATTCATGTAGACGTAACATGTTCATCTTCCACTTGTATGCGCTGATAATCATAAACTCGCCCAAACCTAAGGTGGTGAAAAAAAATACCTCCACGCACTAGCATGATCCAAAACCATGAAGCAAGGCGTACAGCCGTGCAGACTTGCTTATATGTGAGCTAACGAGTGGTGTCTGATACATGAAGGAATGTTCAAACTGTTTTTGCTTCACAAATCGGAAAAGAAATCCAAAACAGATAAACTGCTAACGTTCAGAAATTCAGAGTAAAAAAACAAGAATGGTAGATTATTGGAACGTTTAATTACTGAAAAAACAAAATGTTACAGGAAAAAAAATCAAGAAAATGTTTTCTTTTTCTTTGAATGAACAAAAACATTTCCAAACAAACCAGTTGCTGCATAATCCACATTTTAAAAAGAGTTTATGATGATCAGAGATTTATTTACAATGATCTACACCCAATTTCCACAATGAGTGTAACTTATTATGCTTACTTTTTGCTTGATGATGATATTTGGTGCCTTCTGCAGTCTTCCGAAGCATTCCCGCACTTGATCCATGTCGACTCCATGGTTTTTGCTGCTACTTCCCATGTGCCCCTCGTTTCTGGAACGTGCAACCACACAGTCCAACAACACTTTACTACACTGATCTCAGAACAGACAGAAATGGATACTCCCTCTTCTAAATTAAATACAACATGGTGAGACATTCAACCTAATAAGCTTGCAGTAAAAAAACATCTATGAACAAACGACTATCAAAACACAGATAATGTCCATGAACAAGTGACTATCCAAACAGATATACATACAAAGAAATCAGTATACCAACAAAACAAACAAAAACTATGAAAAAAGATCTCAACAACCAATTAAATCACTCACAGAAGAAGGAATGATCCGTTCAGACATGATGCGTGTGAGAAGATTTTGGTAACTTCACTGAAACAAAAAGAAGTAAATAAATGACATGGTGCACTGATAGCGATACAGTCACACCTGTCTATAACGACCACCCAAGGTAACCACAACAAGTCGCGTAAGGCGAAATTACTACATTTAGTCAAGCTGTGGAACTCACAGAATGAAATTGAACGTAGTCCGCCGCAAGTGCAAAAGGCAGTGAAAGTGACGAGCCTGTTTAGCGCGGTAGCGGTTGCGCTGTGCTTCATAGCACGCTTTACTATACCTCTCTTCGTTTTAACTTTCTGAGCGTGTTTTTAATCCAAACATATCATATCTATATGTTTTTGGAATCAGGAACCGACAGGAATAAGATAAAAGTGTTTTTAAATTGATTTCGAAAATTTAATTTTGATCATAATTTTTAATTTTCAGAGCTTGTTTTTAATCCAAATATAACATATTTATATGTTTTTGGAATCAGAAAATGATGAAGAATAAGATGAACGTAAATTTGGATCGTTTTATAAAAAAATATATTTTTTTACAATTTTCAGATGTTTAATTAATGACCAAATTTTAAGCCACCAAGCTGAAATGCAATACCAAAGTCCGGCCTTCGTCGAAGATTGCTTGGACAAAATTTCAATCAATTTGATTGAAAAATGAGGGTGTGACAGTGCCGCCTCAACTTTTACAAAAAGCCGGATATGACGTCATCAAAGACATTTATCGAAAAAATGAAAAAAAAGTCCGGGGATATCATACCCAGGAACTCTCATGTCAAATTTCATAAAGATCGGTCCAGTAGTTTACTCTGAATCGCTCTACACACACACATGCACACACACACATACACCACGACCCTCGTCTCGATTCCCCCTCTATGTTAAAACATTTAGTCAAAACTTGACTAAATGTAAAAAGGGCTTCTTACAGACAGGCGCGGCTGTCATGGAAAGGAGAATGAAATATATAATATAGAAAAGAAGCTTGTCTTGTTTTTTTTGGGGGTGGTGGTCATAATGGGCAGATCTTAATTGAGATGTGTACCACTCGAGGTTACAATTGGAGCCTTCTGTCATTGTAACATTACATTTCCTTACGATCTTATTTTTACTACAAATAGAATTCTATTCTGCAAAGCTCAACTTCTTAAACAAGTAGTGAAAAAATATGAGTACCGTACTTTCCGGGTGACAAGGCGCTTCGTTATCTAAGACACACCCCCTTCTTTTTAAAAACAAGAAGAGCAAACGCTCGATCGAGTCACTTTCGCAGTTCTGAATATTATATGAGGCATCAGATGGACAGGAAGAAATTGCTATTCACAACACAATGAGTCACGTTCACATAAAATTTGAGCCCGGTCACTTTTATAGTTTCCGAGAAAAGCCCAACGTTAAGTTGTGTGTTGCCGAACAGAAAAGGCTAGTTATCTCCCTTGTTTTTCTGATAACGTTCGTAAAAGGCTACAGATGTAAATACTTTGATGTAAAGAATAATCCTACAAAGTTTCAATCACATCCGATGAACTTTGTCAAAGATATAAAATGTCTAATTTTTCCTTTGACGCTGACCTGTGACCTTGAAAAAGGTCAAAGGTCAACGAAACCATCGTTAAAGTGTAGAGGTCATTGGAGGTCACGACTAAACAAAATATGAGCCCGATCGCTTTGATAGTTTCCGAGAAAAGATATAAAATGTCTAATTTTTCCTTTGACGCTGACCTGTGACCTTGAAAAAGGTCAAAGGTCAACGAAACCATCGTTAAAGTGTAGAGGTCATTGGAGGTCACGACTAAACAAAATATGAGCCCGATCGCTTTGATAGTTTCCGAGAAAAGTCCAACGTTAAGGTGGTGTCTACGGACGGCCGGACGGCCGGCCGGCCGGACAGACTAACACTGACCGATTACATAGAGTCACTTTTTCTCAAGTGACTCAAAAATTGTAATCCAGTCACCCATTGGACGCAGGGGGCCGATAGGGCGCACCAAAATGACCCAGTTTTTGCCATGAGAGGTGGTTCCCCTGTCATATCTGAGAGAGGAAACACTTCCTGCATCGGGGTCAGTGACCGGTCAGTGACCGACTTTAACCGAGTGAAAATATGTGTGCTCTGTGTGTGCGGCCAGATCAAAGGCATTGTGATAGCTGGGTGGCCTTGTTAAAAGACACGACCTTCTTCCCAGGGGTCAATGACCCAGTTTTTGCCATGAGAGGTGGTTCCCCTGTCATATCTGAGAGAGGAAACACTTCCTGCATCGGGGTCAGTGACCGGTCAGTGACCGAGTTTAACAGAGTGGAAATCTGTGTGTGCGGCCAGATCAAAGGCAGGGCAGTACCTAGTAGCTGAAACATGCATTATCACAAGTTGTTTGACTGGTACTCAAGCGGTCTCTTTGATTTTTTTCGTATTTCATACACGGATTAGGCGCTTCGTTATACAAGACGCAGGGGTCGAACTCGAGGAAAAAAGTCGCGCCTTATGACCCGGAAAGTACGGTAAACACATTGCTTTGCAAAACTGGACAGAGAAAATTCAAAAAGAAAAGAAAAATACTAAATAAAAGACAAATTAGGGGTTCAAACCAAGACCTTAGCAACCTAACTCCTGTTTTAATCCTTTAACATCAAGCTGTACATATTTAATAGGACTAAAAAAAAAAAGACCATGTATGAAGGTCTTTTTAAATGGCGATGCGCACACCACCCGTCTAGTATAGCCCAAATTGGCTCCAGTGAAGTATACCCCACTACCAACAACCAGTGGGCACCCAGATCTAGATCCAGATTAGAACATTTACCAGTCAGCCTATTCAATTTATAATTGCATACCAACAGGTGTAAGAACTTACGAGGAACACAGTGGTACCTGTGATGAAAGGACACCCTCATGACCAGCCCCAAGTGTCCCTACACTGCAGGTGGCCTGTCATGACAGGTATACTTTGGTCAAAACTAGAGACGAAGGGACCACAGGTGTCGCTTATTGGGAGGTGTCCTATCATTGGATGGGCCTCACATGGCAGGCGCCACTGTGTTATTTACCAATAGGTTGTTAGGATCAAGGTAGCAGGACTCACTCTGACAGCTCCACTGGTGGAGATTCATCTGACTGTAGGCTCTCTACGGCTGTCAAACGCTCAGAGTTGAAGGTTAAAATCTGGGTGGACGGACTGCGTACTCTGTAATCCCACACGTCACCTCTCATCTGTGAAGACATCAGAAAATTGGTTTGGTTGAATTCATCACTACTTTGAAACAAAATCCACTGGAGTTACATGTATTTTATTAAGTAAAGTCTATTCATTTCATATTTCAGCCACTTCTTCCTTCTGCGTCTGCTCTCTCTCTCTCTCTCTGTCTCTGTCTGTCTCTCTCTCTCTCTGTGCACTTACCAAGCACTTATGACTACCGTTAGAAAGGCCATTCAATTTCCAGTTCAGAGCATTTTGTTTGATGCACCTTACTTCTCTAGTCTTTGTGTAGCCTTTTGACAAAGGCGGTAGGGGTCAACCGTTTCAGAGGCCAAAAAAGGCACGTTTTGCGGCCATTTTTGAGGGGATCCTCCACTCAAAGAGCCGTATCTGCTCAAGTTCTCAATGAATTGCTTTAGAAATTTCAGAAGTTATGACCAAAAGGCTGACCAAAATCTGTGTTGATTTTGGTGAACGTGCATACTAAACGTGTCTTATTACGCAACGTTTCCCCCTCAAAAATGGCCGCAAAATGTGCCTTTTTTGGCCTCTGAAACGGTTTGAACTGGAAATTGAATGGCGTTTCTAACGGTAGTCAGAAGTATTTGGTAAGTGCACATTCTGATTTTTTGCAGATTTTAAAACACGGGGCTATGGTTTTTGTCAGGTCGATTTTAGGGGTGACCTTGTTTGACAGGCTGTAACGGGATGCCTATACAAATTACCACCGATCGGAAAAATGATATAAACGGTGGACATAATTACCTTTTCCAGCATATAAAGTTGAACAAAAATGGATTGCGTTTTACCGCTTTTGTTAGCGTGCAAAAGTTGTTGCAATAATTTTTTGGCCAAGTTTATAAACACGCACCACACACACCTTCTCTCTCTATCTTTTGAGTGACACTATCTTCAAACCTCTCATTCATACCTCCACATCAACAAGCTTTCTACAACACACACAAACCCACCCCCACCTATGTACATCGTCTCACTTACATCTGCAGGTCTGTAGATGATGAAGCAGTGGTCTCCACCAGCAAATATTCTCTGCACCACAAGAGGGGACCCATCGTTGTCAACCGTCATAGGCGCAGAGGAGCCGGCTACAGCTTTGTCAGGCACAAAAGGGCCTTGGACGCAACACGGCAGGTCTTTGTTCCCTGTGGAATCGATGCCCAGCTGCCCGCTTCCCCCCAGACCAAACGTGTAAAGCCGTCCTGACTTGGCTATGTGAGCTAATGAGTGGCGCCTGATACATGAAGAAAAAGACAAAGACTGCACTGAGTTTTACATGGAAAGAGACTTGTCCAAGGCAGAGGCCACCTTCTGGCTAGCTTGAGAACGGACACCAACATGTAACTTAAAACACTCACAAGCACAGCCGCACAAACACAGACATAAAAAGACACACACAAATACAGACACTCACTGACAAACATACAGAATCATACAAGAAATACACAAGAGCACGTTTTTTAAAGGCATATGTACTCGATGACTATACACGCTAATTGCTTTACCAACAGCTGGAGACATGCTAAATTAAGTTCCCTGCAAAATATTGTGGTCTAGGACCCCTTCAATGTTGAGATATGTTAATTTTCATTTTGATCTGGATCGTCCTATTTATAGATTTGGCAACACATGTAACGTTGATGCAAGGGAGCTAACACCGCGGCTTTGTTGACATCCTCACTTTTTCAGAGGCTAGAACAAGCTGTAATGCATGTATTATGGTCCGCGCATGGTGACATATCGTCATTATATGGTCTTATGGTGCGTTTGACATCGATTATGGGCAAACTACACTTTGTAAACACGGGAGCGCGTACATATGCCTTTAACAACACCGTGGCTTAGGAACATGATATCTAAACAGACACAGACACACCCAGCCATGCACATCCGCACACATACCTTCCACAGGCAACTTGTGTCACTTGACTCCCTGTGAGCTCCATGACTTGTCGTGGTACGATCACATCATCGCTACTGCCATGCCCAAGCTGCCCATATGATCCAGCCCCGAACGTAAACATGCGGCCATCCTAGGGAATCAAAACTTTTTTTTTTATCAGTTATATGCATGAACTTACTTACATGCCATTCTTCACTCTGGAACATATCCACATTTTCATTCATGGTTCTGTCTGAGCAAGGGTCCACGAGGTATGAAGCTATGATTCAAGTTGTACAAAAAACAAAAAAACATCGCTAGCTTCTTGAAAAGGTGAGAACTTTTTATGTACAGATCTCACTGCTTACACAATTATGCAAACAAGATGGATCAAAGCACTGAATTTATAAAAAAAAATACCTGAGTCAGAGCTGCTGAATGGTCTTCTCCACAGGACAGATACTTGATCTTTTGACTCCGTAGTGATCGACATGCAGTGGGGACATTACGATCTGAAATCAAATATTCTAGATTTAATTACGTACCTCTAAATCTGTTCTTTCTTTCTTTATTTGGTGTTTAACGACGTTTTCAACCACGAAGGTTATATCGCGACGGGGAAAGGGGGGGAGAGGGGATAGAGCCACTTGTCAATTGTTTCTTGTTCACAAAAGTACTAATCAAAAATTTGCTCCAGGGGCTTGCAACGTAGTACAATATATTACCTTACTGGGAGAATGCAAGTTTCCAGTACAAAGGACTTAACATTTCTTACATACTGCTTGACTAAAATCTTTACAAACATTGACTATATTCTATACAAGAAACACTTAACAAGGGTAAAAGGAGAAACAGAATCCGTTAGTCGCCTCTTACGACATGCTGGGGAGCATCGGGTAAATTCTTCCCCCTAACCTGCGGGGGGTCTCTAAATCTGTACCAGAGTGATGCTTGTGGTGATACGTAAAGACATGCACACACAAACAAACAATAGACCCTTTCCATCTTTCACTCGCTATTTAAGTAGAACAAGAAGAGCAAACGCTCGATCGAGTCACTTTCGCAGTTCTGAATATTATATGAGGCATCAGATGGACAGGAAGAAATTGCTATTCACAACACAATGAGTCACGTTCACATAAAATTTGAGCCCGGTCACTTTTATAGTTTCCGAGAAAAGCCCAACGTTAAGTTGTGTGTTGCCGAACAGAAAAGGCTAGTTATCTCCCTTGTTTTTCTGATAACGTTCGTAAAAGGCTACAGATGTAAATACTTTGATGTAAAGAATAATCCTACAAAGTTTCAATCACATCCGATGAACTTTGTCAAAGATATAAAATGTCTAATTTTTCCTTTGACGCTGACCTGTGACCTTGAAAAAGGTCAAAGGTCAACGAAACCATCGTTAAAGTGTAGAGGTCATTGGAGGTCACGACTAAACAAAATATGAGCCCGATCGCTTTGATAGTTTCCGAGAAAAGTCCAACGTTAAGGTGGTGTCTACGGACGGCCGGCCGGACGGCCGGACGGACGGCCGGCCGGACAGACTAACACTGACCGATTACATAGAGTCACTTTTTCTCAAGTGACTCAAAAACAAAAAGAGAAACAACAAAACTTACCATTATTATCACCAAGACCAAGCTGTCCATTTCTGGAGAGTAAAAAGATATCTAATTTGCATCAAACAAAGAAGACCAGCTAGTTTTGTACAGTAATTACCAAAACAAAAAATAAATTTTGGGTGGATTTTTTAACATAGGACTTTCAATCTGTATGCTCTCATATCACTGCAAGTGCAAGCAAAAAATAAAAAGGTCCCTTGAGTTTTTACTTCACTTCCAAGTACAGAACACCAAACCAGAGAGACTTTACGTAAAACCCAATCTTGTACACACAAACATAAAATTCATCCTCTGACTATGGAGTTCCCCAAGCCTTTTTTCCCATTACCATAATCAAGTGAAGCAGAGCACTCACGACAAGATGCAACAATCAAGGGAAGTAAGCGCTTTCAACACAGACAACGAGGACAGACAACGAGAATACAAATCATTTGTTGATTTCTATACTTCTTAATATTCTCTCAGATGCCAGGTGACTGTTTCTCATAACTCTCACTTACTGTTATTGTCCATATATTCGGAACGCGTACTTCACTCTTTAAGATAACTGCAGACTAACACTCATACACACCTGTTTTTACCCCAGCCATGGATGGCGCCAGACTTGGAGAGAGTGAAGGTGTGGTTACCGCCAGCAGCTACCTGCGCCACAGGTATACCGTGCAGACAGGCCAGCATCTCAGGTGTGTCCTTGACCCCTCCTACTGACCCCAACCCCAACTGCCCGTAATCGTTGGCACCCCACGTGGTCACTAAACCCTCTGTGTACAGAGCAAGGCTTCAGGTCAAAAATGGATACTGCAGATGGTGATAGTGGGTGGGGGGTGAGGAGTACCGTATTTGACGGATTACAAGACGCACCGTTTTATAAGCCGCACCCCCGACTTAAAAAAAAAAAATTGGGACGAGCCACGTATAGGCCGCGTCACTATATTAGCCGCCGTCGAAAAAAATATAATCAGATCGTGTCAATCAATCAAAACAAGCAGGCAAACGAAAGTACGGTATTTGGCGAAATCGGCTCCGAGAATAAACAACTTAACAAGTGAAAAAGTTTGAAGAAAAATATCACACACACACAATTTGTAACTAACACACACATGTACATAGAGAATACTACATGGCTTGCTGTATCGTACCAGATTTACACGAGTTGTTTTTTAAAATATTGAACTGCGAGCGAAAGCGAGCTGTTCACTATTTGAAAAAGCAACGAGTGAAAATCTGGTACGACACAGCAAGCCATGTAGTATTCTGTTTATCCTACACACTGTACTTACGTGTATTTTACTGAAAATGTCCTGCAGTCGAGGCAGCTAAATTGAAGACGCTTGTTTTGGAACCTCGATCTCTTCTAAAGCCTCGTGCAATCTATTACGTCAAAGCAAAGAAACGTCACTCTGAAAGTGTGGCGTGACATGTTAGTTCTAAAGATTCATCGAGGGTAATTAGCGAGCGCAATTTTTGTTTCTATAATGACGTTTGTCTCTGTGACTTTGGCATCATAAGCAGTGGAAAAACAGGTCCCTGTCAGACTTGCTTGACATGACCTCATTTACATGATATACACACGTGTGATTTGAACAATTATTATCTCACGGGTGTCTCTCTCACGTATGTATGATAAAAAGGTGTCTACCGTTCAGTCAGCCTGGTCGGAACCATCAGATTCTGCTGCGGAGAAGCCACAAAAGTCACTTTCCTCGCTGTCGGACACAAACAGCGACATGATCGCTTCATCCAGAACTGAAGAAGTCGAAGTCGAGGCCGAGGGGGTGACGTCATCATCGGAGCTTGAATCGGTCCCGCTCGTGTCGTCTGCTGTAGGTGCTGCGATGATCTCTGCTCTCAGTTCGGTCTCCAACTCAGGCCATTTCGCGTTTCTTTCTCGGAAAGCCTTCCTGTTTTTCTTGCATCTCGAGAGTTGCTGGCAGACGGATCGCCATCGTCACACCATGGATTCATTTATTCCAAGCTCAAAAGCAGCGCGCCTATTGCCCTTGTCATCGGCCAGTGCAATCGCCTTCAGTTTGAACGCTGCATCGTACGCGATTCTTTTGATCTTCCGCATTGTAAATCCAGTACAGTTGTGTCAGTGCAGTGCAAAAGTGTTTCATTAGGTGAATGCTATTCAAGTTTAGGTAACGTTTTAGCCGCATCTGTTTATAAGCCGCAATGCGATTTAAAAAAAAAAAAGTTGTGGCTTGTAGTCCGTCAAATACGGTAATATGGCATTTCAGTACCTAGCTGTGTGTTTCTTCAAAGTTACTTATCTAACCCTGATGAAAACTACGAAACTTCAAAAGAAATCGTGAGTTAAGCTACTTTTTTCCTTAAATGCATGCTTTCAGCAAGTGTCTATGTATGTTTAGACTAAAACGTTTAGACCACCACTTGCAAACTAAATTATTGGACATTTTCAGTTAAAGTGAACAGATCTGAAATTCCCAGCTACGATCATATTTGCAATTTCCAGCTTGTTTATGGTGGTAATCTACTGAAACTAAACTTTGAAATAGTCAAGTCAAGTTTCCAATAAGCTGATTCCCCCATCCCTACTTGCAGGTCCCTAAGTTTAACACAGGTTTAAATATTAGCAACAAAAACAACTGCCTTTTACAGAAACAGAGAAAAAATTAGATGGTAAATCTTTGAAACGCTGACATACATACCACTTGTCAAGGCAATACAATGCCTAGTACCACAGGCTATTTGAACCACACTGTGGACTGCCAAAGACTTGACCAACCTGCAATGAGAAAGAACCACATGCATATTTCTGCTACAACAGTGACGTGAGGATTGACAAGACCACTGTCTGTTTGTTTGTTTGTTTGTTCGTTCATGGGCTGAAACTCCCACGGCTTTTACGTGTATGACCGTTTTTACCCCGCCATTTAGGCAGCCATACGCCGCTTTCGGAGGAAGCATGCTGGGTATTTTTGTGTTTCTATAACCCACCGAACTCTGACATGGATTACAGGATCTTTTTCGTGCGCACTTGGTCTTGTGCTTGCGTGTACACACGAGGGTGTTCGGACACCGAGGAGAGTCTGCACACAAAGTTGACTGAGAAATAAATCTCTCGCCGAACGTGGGGATGAACTCACGCTGACAGCGGCCAACTGGATACAAATCCAACGCGCTACCGACTGAGCTACATCCCCGCCCAGACCACTGTCTAATCTTTTAAATCTTTTAACCTTCACCGGATCACACTTTGGACTACACAGTCCGGATGATGTGGATCGTGCACAACCCATACTTTAGATGAAGGATTCCACGTAAAAAGTATGGATAAACATCGTAAAATCTTTCTTTTATTCCATATGGGTTGCCCACGACCCATATCATCCAGACTGTCCAGTTCAAATTACGTCATTGTTTATTTGTTTGCTTACAAGTTACATAGGTGATCTTTGATGTGCATTATCATCTTCAGTGAATGCTGTGCACTGAAGGATGGGTCAGGCACTAACGCGTCTGCAGTTACAAAGTTTCCTTCAAGATACTATGTCTATTTCTGCCCTGACTAGGGATCAGAACAGAAACAGGCATGAGATCAGGAAATTGTAAAAAAAATGTTTTGTTAAAGCCTTGTTTTTTTTTTTAAACATGATGCAATCTGGAGATCTCAAGATCTCTGGAGCTTTAGAAATGCCGGAAATCTGCACACTGGTGGGAAAATGTCATGCCTGAGGAATCCGAGACATTGCTAGTAATGCAGGTATCCTCAAAGACATCACCTTTGTCAACACAAAACCGTCAACACACACATAAAATTGTTCCAGAATCCCTGTGTGGTTACTTGTGTCGCTGAATGCCAAAAACTTACTTTGGTACACGCCGCAGTTCATCATTGACTTTACTCCTGCCCAGCTGACCGTGTTTGTTGCTGCCCCATGTGAACACTTCATGCGCGTCAGTGAGCGCCATACTGTGACTGTTGCCTCCTCGCACTGTGTGTACACGCTGGGCCTTCAAAGCATCAACACACTCTGAAAAAAACAAAACCCACATCTTCAGTTCTGACCAAAAGATCCTTCACTGTAGACACAGACATAGAGCATCAATAACACTAAGCTGTTAATTCAATGTTTAAGTCTTTAACAACAAATTGAAAGACCTCAGACTATAATCCACAAGCAAAACAATTAAACTGACAAAATCTTTTTCTTCCTCATTTTCAATATGTTGTAAAATACGATCCAGACACGATATCACAAAAATAAGAACATAACTGCAGTTTCATGCAGGATGTTTTATTGGCTGTATGGTAAATGTATGTTTAGTACATTGAGTTTTGATTTACCTCTTCATAAACTGTGAACTATTTTGAAGGGGTGAAGTGAGTTGTGATTGCTCACCCTAAAACGTAAAACTCAGTGTGCACGAGTGTAGCCCCCGTTTCTTTAGCTGGGTACTGTACATATTAATATTTTTCATAGTATTTTTCATAATACAGCAGTCCTTGCAATGTACGGCCAACGGCGTGAGCAGCCACCTGACATGTACGGACATATTTGCTCGGCACGGAGTGTTTTCCTTCTATATTTTCCCCCCCTTAAACGGCCACCTGCAAAACGTGGACACTAATTTTCGGTCCTAACAGAATATACAGACAGACCATCGTCAAATTTTCACTACAACAAAATCGATAACGGAGCAGTCCGGCTCTTGGTACAAAGGTCCCAGCCGCAAAGGCGTGATGACAGTCACTGACAACTTGAGTGCACGTGTACCCATCAGGAGGGGGGTAGTTTTGGTCAGGAGTGGAGTACATGCGAAGATGCCAACATGAAAATGCACTATGCTCTTTATTCTTGTCTGTTGGACATAAACAATAGAAGCCACAGTCGATGAAGGTCCTGAGCGAAAGAGACTGAAAAATCGGCCACAGTTCTCAGCATCGCGTGTCTGTGTGTAACCTCTTTCATTGACAAGATACTCTTGTTTCCCCAAACTGAACAGGGCAGCTGGCCTCAATTAGCTGACACCTCTCTGGCCACAGCCCCAAACAGTACATGGCTGGGGGAAGGAAGAGAGAGAGGGGGGGGGGGATAGCTGGCTAAACTCAGTGGGGTGTCTGGTGTCACTGTCAGCAGGAAGAGCATTGGAGAGAAATAGAGAGGTGTACCCTTCCACACAATTTCCAAGCATCAGTCCTCACGGCTTAGGGTAGGCAGTGAGGGAGAGTGAGAGCGCTGTTGTGTACGGTGTATTTCCAACTGAAGAGTGAAAAGTCACTGCCACATGATCGGCATGCAGTCAATAAAGCCAGACAAGAAGAAAATAAATTACATGATTATGACATGCAGCTCTGTCTGCTGCTTTTTATTCAGACACTTCAAGCTTATTCTCACAAAGCATCTGCACACGTGTCTCTGTGCTGTGTTTGTGTGGCTGCTTTCGTATGTCAGTGCATGGTGAGTGCGTTCACTGCCTTGATATGAGGATTTATTTTATCTCTTCTTTTCAACACCATTCATACAAATCATTTTTTAGAGAACGTTTAAAGAAATATTAGGAGTTTGTTGTTATTGATTAGTAGCCACAAGAAGTGGTTAGCATAGACTCAATCCTGTTGTTTGTGTGTCTCTGTGTGAGTGTATGGGGGAGGGGGTGGTGTGGTCACCCCTCCCGTGACCGGCCACCTGCAATGTACGGACAGTTTTGCTATGGCCCAAGGGTGTCCGTTCATGAGAGGGACTGCTGTAGATCTTTTTTTTTTTTTTACATATCAGATCACCGCACAGTTCAGTTGCTAACTCATACAGAAACTCAACAACTCACCAAATCTTCTCGTCGATTTGTCGTGACCCAACTGATTGTAGTCATTGTTGCCACATGTGTAAAGAATGCCGTCATTATTACAGACCAGTGTGTGGTTTTCTCCGCAGCCAATGTCTGCCACCTCTGCTCCGCGCACGTTTGGGATCTGCTTGGGTACAGCCACACTGTCTATTTCTTCGCCTTTAAGACCAAGCTGGCCGAAGCCGGCCTTCCCCCAACCCAACACTCCAGACATGCTTCCGGGCGTCGTGATCTGGTGCCTCTGGTCGTAAGGACAGACTTCCACCAGCTGCCTAGAGTTTGGCCATGACACTCGCACGATCCCCTACCCTGAACGGTTTACAAACATACATCTATAGGCATACAAGCATATTATACAAAGGGTAAAGAACTTTAGTGTTAACAAATGGTTTTGACAGAACAGTTAAAGCAAGATTCTCAGCAGGTAGACAAGGAATCTGAGAAATGGTGGTAATTCAAAATACTTGCATAAGTATGACTTTAAGATTTTAACAAAAATATAGCATAATAAATCATCTTCTTAAAGATACAGTATGTACATGTATTTATAACCAAGAACTTCAAACGACCTAAACAACACCCTACACCATGAGTACCTTGTGCAACGGCTGTTGCTATAAACTTACTAAAGACATAAATACAGTGTTTGGGTCCGTGACTTTAGTTTACAGGATACATCCACATCACCTACATTAGGCACAAAAAATAAATAGGTCTGTTTACGGTAACATAGGCCAAAAAAATAGGGTCGGTAGGTCGGGATTTCCCCCCCCCCCCAAAAAAAAACACCATATTTTTACGTTATTTGGGGTTTTTTTCTTTCCCAAATGCCAAAAAAAAGTCTAGGGTCGCGCGAAAAAAATAGGGTCGGTCGGGTTACCGTAAAACTTTTTTTTTTTTTTGCCTTATCAGTCTCCGGTCGGCACTACAGACATAAGTGATAAGACATAAGACATACTCGGAATCATTCGGCAGTGGTTGGAGCCTGACCGTTGGGTAAAAGTTCATATAGTGGGCAGAAATGATTTTGCATCCTTTGAGGAGGTCGAGGAAGATGCAGTCTTTTAACTCTTGATTATTATCATTCATAGGGCGCACAGTGCTTTTAGTGCTTTTAGTTATGCGCTATAGAAATCTCCTTAATAAAAAAATAGGGCTCAATCATCCATGACGGTCAGATTTCGGTCGATCAGCACCTATCAAATAAAGAAGGAAGACCCTGAAACATATCCTTTGCTTTACAAGATAAAGTGACTTTGTATTTTATGATACTCATTGATAGGTGCCACCTCCAAATGACTTCGAGTCACACTTGGTTTTTGAAAGTGCAGAGCCCTAGAACAATGCGTCTGTGCATAAATCACAGCAGCTCTTATGACAGAAGTGAATATATATACAACTAGAATATATTTGAGTTGTTCTTTGCTACTGGTCACAAGTGGGGGTCAGCTCACACGGACGCATTGTTCAATACAGTCTAGGGGAGAAACTGGTCACAAAGCACCCAGTACATGCCAGAGAGATAGGAGAATCGGCACAATCAAAGAAAATACCAAAATCATTCAATAGATATGGAAATATTAAGATTTACTGTGAAAATGCCAGCAAAAATGGCGTCCAAAAACGGGAACGCACACTTGGTGCGTCTTTGAAGACTTACCTCCCGTTCTGTGTTGTTGATAATAGTCGTGTTTGTGCTGTTGTTGTTGAAATAGTATCTAATAAAACTGATGCAGTTCTTGAAATGTTGCAAATTATTGTTGTCTTTGTGAAATGCGAGAGTGTTCTGAGGCGTAATCTGCATACGGCTGATGTCCCACATAGGGTACCCCACTTCGATCAGCGTATCACTCCAAATGAGCTTCATAGCAGAAAAGCAGATACACTACCAACACACTGCATAACAGATCTACAAGTCTGAGCCAGAATCATTGAAATTTACTTTCTGTATAAAATATTGCAATCAAATTTGTTCACGATGTCCCACAAATAACGCAGGTTACCCTCGCCTTCGATTCAAAGTAACTCCAATCTGACTTAATTACAATCGAAACGCAGATGACGAACTGATTCACCACAAATTTGTGGTATTTTACACACAAATTTCAACTGTGTTGTTTCGCGATAAACAGCCATAAACAAACAAATGTGGCGCCGTCACGTCGCCTTGGAAGGAATAACGCAGGTGACCAAGGCTTGTTTCCGATACCTGTCTGATTAAAATCATCGTTTTTTCACGAATGACGGCTCTTTGGCAGATCTGGTGAGTTGGAAACTGTCTATGAATGTTTCATTTAATGTCAAATGCGTACATTCTTGTCGATATTGTTACCTTTGGGCTCATAAATTAAGTCAATCGTCGTGTTGTCCGAAAGTGACTTTTGTCAGCATAGAACTTACTGTGCTTTGATCATTGACTGAGAAGAATCTTCCGATGACACTAGTTCATTTCACTACGCGACTGCAGATCTGCAAGGAAACTTATGGCAGGGGAAATAAGCTTAACTGAAGACGAATAAGCGGAGTAACTGTTCTTCAACGGATTGCTCTTACACTGATCTAAATATTTAGATCTTGTCGTCTGCTAGTCTGCTAGTAAGTAGTCTTCGGTCGTGTGAAAGTCACATCTATTTCGACTGTTTGCATCGATCCGTGTAGTGAAATGTTGATCTTTGATGATTTGGCAACATAACTTCGCTAAATGTGCTTCGAGTGTATCTCCCCGTTAACCGCATTTGAAAACGTCTTTTAACAAGACAGCCCAGACGGGGAGGATCCTCGATAGCTCACAGGGTATATAATATTTTCCGCCGTTTTTTGAAGAATCCTTTCAAATTTGCTATTCCAAAAGTACCTTATGACACGACTCGAGTGGCAAAGAACATTCTCTGCAATTCCTGTCTCAGTCCGTGCAGCCGTTTCGGGTCCTATCGTCATCATACAAACATACACACAGACACACAAGAACCAGCTTTAAAAGTTAGATTTTGTAGGAACCATGTGAACCAGTGATTTTTTCTTATGTACAACAGATACTACAGTATTTCTGCTTTATGAAAAGCAATATTTCAAAAACATAACTAGAGATTTGAATTTTGACCACTTTTCCCCCTTTCTGTCACCAGTACTGAAGAACAACTCATATGTAACCTATATCCGTCAACAACATCTAATATGTAACATCTGAAGTGACTGCAATATATGTGAGATTATGTCCCTTTAGTATAATAACATCAGTGACGGGGATATCGCCTGAACACTACAGTCACGGCCCCTTGTCAGTAGCCACAGCATTGACCATTGTGCTATACATTACAGGTCTCAGGACTATCAATTTGAACAGGGCCAAAGCCCATGCTAACGCTTGCCAAAACAACCATTCAATACTCGAGATATTGTGTTTGTTAATGTTTAACAGCGCCGCACTAGAAATAGCAATATATAGCTCTACTCATGCCGTTAAACCACAAGTGATTACGAAAACTTGAGTAAATAAACAATCACAATGACACTTTCGGATTTCTCAGAACATGACCCCTTCTCCCCTTCGTTTCTTTGACATGAATATCGTCATTATATTTTCTTTATATTGTCAACATCTGATCTGCTTTCCTTCAACTGGCACAATCTAAATCATGTATAGGAACATGTGTTCCAAACAGAAATTAGTTACAAACAATGTAGGTTGGAGAGCGGATGGCATTACCTTGACATTTGTGTCCCTTCCCCAAATTCATAACTTGGGAGTTACCTCCCTTAGAAACTGGGAGTAGTCATTATTTTTTAAATTTAACATACATTTGTAATAAAAATAATCGAATTCAGTCATCTTTATTATTTTTTAATTAAATGCAATGAATTACAGATGTTAATTTTGTTAATTTCGTGACAGTATATAATATTTGAATACACACTACCCATCCTGCAATGAGTAATGATTTCTCCCTAGAGGTAATGACTATTTTTAGACATTGGGAAAAAACTGCTTTCACTTTCAGTCAACACTGAATCCCAACCCTCATGCTTGGGGCAGCAGCATCCTTTTGTTGTGCCAAGTATAGGGTACGTCGTGAGCTTTTGTTGCTTTAGTCGATATTGAAACAGCAGCCTTAACATCAGTTTAAAATATCGTGTTGTTGTTCACGGAGTTTCTGTCATGATCATGGGGAAACCCACGGGAGTGTTGGCTTTGACTTCCCTGTTTTTCTGTGAATCTGAAACTTCGACGGAGATCACTGATCAGCTTGTGTGTACGAATTTCTTATTCATATAAAAGATGATAGTAATAGTATGTACAAGTACTTAAAATGTCATATTGGGCTACCCTAGATTTCAAAGCAATTTTTGTTTGACAGGAGCTAGCTGGTGCATATATATAGATCTATGCCTGTTATAAGTATCTTATTCATAACCAAAGAAAGACACATGTTGTTTTGCTTTCAGTTTCAGCTTTTCTGTTTTCAAACACGGGACTGCATGACTATTTTAAATGATGATTCTATTTTCTATTTCAGACTTTCTACTGGAAATGTGTTCATGACTGAAAGGACACGGTAGTGTAACGTATATAAATGTTTGCAAGGAGGAAGGAATATTTCAGTCATTTAAGGGATTTCAATTCACGCAGAAAAACTGTGACATTTTTTCTGTCTTAAATGAACATCTATACTTGGGCACTGGAATCAGAACATTTACTTATAGTCTGAGGTACGAGCGCTACGATAATGGCTGACGGTCAACCTGCAGCGCCTTTGAGCCAGCAGATGGAATCTTTGGAAGATACAGATTTTTATTCAAAAGCCGATCAAACGCCATCAGTAACGACAGGTCAGCATAGGTTTGATGGGGTGAACAGGTTAGTTTTGATAGACAAAACTGAAAAAAGTTTTGAAAAATCAGGGAGTGATCTGGTAGCTGGCGTTAAATCTTTTACAACAGAAGATGTGAAATCGGCTGAAAGTCAGGTCACTTGGGAATCAGAGACGACCGACAATGTAGGCAAAGATATGCAGGCACTTGATGAAGAAAGCAGGACATCTCTTGAAGAAAGCAAGAAGTCTCTTGATAACGAGGACCAAAAGACAACACACACAGAGGATCAGCAGCCTTCAGCGAGCAAGGAGACATCTGCTACGACTGTGACCTTGTCTGAAAGTGAAACCCAGGTGTCTTTGGTTGATAAAAGCTCCTCACGTCTACAAGAAAGTCTGCATGAAACCTCAACAGAAACTTCTGAAAAACCAAGAAATCCAAACAGTGAAACGTGTTCTGTTTCTAAACATAACACACTGTCAGATTCTGTGAATCAGGTTAACCAAGAAAACATGTCAGATGATGCAGAACAGCAGTCACCCGATGGCAACATGCTAAGTAATCCAGAAATTATGTCAAAAATTCACCAACCCTCAGACGTGCAAAACAATGCAGCTGAAAATTTAACACCTACATATGACAGTCCATCAGGTGAACCATCAAAATCTAACAAGAAGGACAGTTCAATGCATGAAAGTCAGACACAGAAGCTAGGAGCAGGGGCCTGTGAAGGACAAATCTCAACAGGATATCTTGATAGAGTTATTTCTGACATGCAGTCTATGAGTGGCAGTCAGTGTGAAGCAGCAGGGGGTAGTGTGCAGATCTCCAGAGCGGAGCTGGCCCTGATGGTGGCACAGACGCTCAAGGCGCAAACCATGAGCACCTACATGCAGGACCTGGTCCAAACCAACTGTGTGCTCAACACACAGAATGAAGTCATGAAGGAAACCATCGTGCAGATGAGGAACTCGCAGACAGCTGGAGAAAAAGATTACACTAGTTTGCCTCCACTGCCCACCGAGGCTGAGGTCTTCCGTTTCGACAAGTATTCGCTACCACCGGCCTCCCTGCCAGTTGTATTAGACAGACCGGCAAGCACCTCTGGTTTCTGTCCTTTCTCAAAATTGGACCAGGCAAGTGCTTCACAGAACACTGACCAAGAACATCCCATGAGCATGGTGCTGACGGATGGTGACTCCATTACTGTTTTTCCTCAGCTTGCAGACTGCATCAGCTATGACGGTGACCCTTCTCTCCGCAGCAAGGGAAACAGGGGAGCCTCGGCAGCAGGCAGCTCTGGGAACGCAGGAGCTTCTGCGTCAAATTTTGCACCGAGCCCAGGGCTACAAACATACAACATGCCAAATCTAGCCCTGTTCGACAATGCAAGATGCTATTCCTTGGGACCTCAGCAACAAGTGGAAATCCTGGGTGGGAGTGCCGGAGTGCCACTTGAACAGCATCAGCTGGCAACAGATGAACTGGAAAAGATGAAAATGTTTCTGCACAAAATCACCACTGAAGGTGGTGTTCACCCGAATAATTTGATGGTGAGTATTGGTGATGTAATAGAAAAATGAAAAAAAGAAAGAAACGAATAACAACTAATGAACAAACACTATAAAAGCAGAATTTATATTCTTTACTTCCAAATAAAAATTAAAAAACAGTGACCAGAAAAGACAGATACTGTCAGGTTCTGATCCCCAAAACCAGGATGGGAGGTTTGAACTGTGCATACATACGTTTGTGTGTGACGTGAGTTTTTTTTTTATAACTTCATGAAAAGTGCTTTGCCAAATTTGTTTCTTGTTGTACTTGTAGCAAACAAATCAAATATTCGGGATTTGAACACAGGGAAAAATCAGCAGTACATGGTTTTGGTTCATGAACTGTCTTTACTGAGGACATGTACTGTATTTGTGTGGTTGTCTAATTTTGTTTTGTGTTGCTGTGTTACAGCGCACAAGACCAAGAAGTTCATGCAGTTTGTCCCTTTTCTTTCACAGGAGCTTGCAAATTTAAGAAACCAGGTGAATCACCTGAGGTCGGAAAATGGTCAGCTGAAAGCAGAGCTTGAAAACCGGCCTGTTCCTCATACAGCGCTGAACAGGCAAATCCAGGATCTAAATCAAAAGGTAATGTTCTCAGAATGAAGTAGTATATGTATACCAATGAAAGTTAGTGAGCATTTATAAGTTATTTTTAATGTTCAACATCAGCAGCTACAGAGATTTGCTTATCTTCAGCTTATCTTTAATATATTTGTTTGTTTGTTTGTTTGTTTGCTTAACGCCCAGCCGACCATGAAGGGCCATATCAGGGCGGTGCTGCTTTGACATTTAACGTGCGCCACACACAAGACAGAAGTCGCAGCACAGGCTTCATGGTCTCACCCAGTCACATTATTCTGACACCAGACCAACCAGTCCTAGCACTAACCCCATAATGCCAGACGCCAGGCGGAGCAGCCACTAGATTGCCAATTTTAAAGTCTTAGGTATGACCCGGCCGGGGTTTGAACCCACGACCTCCCGCTCACGGGGCGGACGCCTTACCACTAGGCCAACCGTGCCGGTATCTTTAATATATAATTATATTTGATTTTAGTTTACAGTGTCCATTTTTGCTTGGCTCTCTTTATTTTCCACACATACACATTTCAACCAACATTTTATCGTTAAACTAATCAAAACATGAGGGACTTTGAATGGGCCAGAATTAGTTTAGTGTCAGACTGTCAGTTTTGGGTGCCAACGTTAATGAATATAATATATGTAATACAATTCAATACCACACTATACACATTTTGTGTGTGACTGTGAGTGTGATTTACAATCAAAAATACCGGCACGGTTGGCCTAGTGGTAAGGCGTCCGCCCCGTGATCGGGAGGTCGTGGGTTCGAACCCCGGCCGGGTCATACCTAAGACTTTAAAATTGGCAATCTAGTGGCTGCTCCGCCTGGCGTCTGGCATTATGGGGTTAGTGCTAGGACTGGTTGGTCCGGTGTCAGAATAATGTGACTGGGTGAGACATGAAGCCTGTGCTGCGACTTCTGCCTTGTGTGTGGCGCACGTTATATGTCAAAGCAGCACCACCCTGATAATTATGGCCCTTCGTGGTCGGCTGGGCGTTAAGCAAACAAACAAACAAACAAAAATGTTCTTTAAACAGTATGAAATGAAATTCAAAGTGTGTTTGTTCATGTGTATGCATGTTTGTTTTATCTTATCTTATCTTAGAACCATAGATACAAGGTACCCTCCCTTTAAAGAACACCAAAAATATGAGAAAACCAGGTCTGAAAGAGAAGGAGTCTTAGTTAAAACAGAGTTGATGGGCTCAGTGGCGTGGTGGTAGGACGTCTGCCTCCTAATCGGGAGTTCGTGAGTACGAATCCCGGTCGCTGCCGCCTGGTGGGTTAAGAGTGAAGATTTTTCCGACCTCCCAGGTCAACTTATGTGTAGACCTGCTTAGTGACTTAACCCCCTTTGTGTGTACACGCAAGCACAAGACCAAATGCGCACGGAAAAGATCCTGTAATCCATGTCAGAATTCGGTGGGTTATAGAAACACAAAAATACCCAGCATGCCTCCCCCGAAATCGGCGTATGCTGCCTGAATGGCGGGGGTAAAATGGTCAAACACGTAAAAATCCACTCGTGCTAAAAACATGAGTGAACGTGGGAGCCTAAGCCCATGAACGAAGAAGAAGAGAAAAAGAGAAAACAGAGTTAACTTTACTAACACTATGAAGAGAAAGTCTGAAGGAATCAGGCCTGGAAGCAGAGGGAGTCTTAAAAGGTAGGTTTGACTGTACTAAAGTTATGAAAGTGTGTGATGTGCTTGTCACCCTGCACATTCAGTTAAGTTTATGTGGGAAGTTAATTTCTCCTGCATTTTTCTTCTTTTTCCAGATTTTACAACAGAAAAAAAGAGAAGATAAATTATTTCAAGACATATCCAAGCTTCATTTGGAAAACAAGAAGTTGAGGGACCCAAGACCCTCTTCTCAGGTGAGTTTTAAAAGTTCTTTGCTAACTGGGTAGCGGTTTTGAAAGGAAAGAATATGTGCATTTTTTTGCATATTGTATGATGTGTATCATTATGTGTTGATTGTATTGTAAAATGCATAAACTATAATTGAAACTGATATGTGTGAACCACACACAACAAATCTACACACACACACACACACACACACACACACACACACACACACACACACACACACACACACACACACACACACACACACACTCACTCACTCACTCACTCACTCACTCACTCACTCACACACACACACACACATCTTCAATATATATGTAAAATTTGCCTAAAACTTACTAAAGATCTACTACCCTTTTACGATTTGTTGTAAAACTTCTGTGATGAAAAGGCACCTCCCAATAATAAGGACGCCTGCTGTTGCCAATAATAATTGTAACTACTGAAACAAGGTACAGTCGAACCTCTCCATAACGACCATCCAAGGGACCCATTAAAAGTTGTCATTATATATAGACAGGTCGTCGACTTGGGAAGGTGAATTTTATAAGGGGAAAACTTGTTGGGGATCTTTTGAGGTGGTCTTTGTGGCAGATGGTCACTCGACGGGCGCAGTGGCGTGGTGGTAAGACGTCGGCCTCCTAATCGGGAGGTCGTGAGTTCAAATCCCGGTTGCTGCCGCCTGGTGGGTTAAGAGTGGAGATTTTTCCGATCTCCCAGGTCAACTTATGTGCAGACCTGCTCGTGACTTAACCCCCTTCGTGTGTATACGCAAGCACAAGACCAAGTGCGCACGGAAAAGATCCTGTAATCCATGTCGGAGTTCGGTGGGTTATGGAAACACAAAAATACCCGGCATGCCTACTCAACGAAAGCGGAGTGAGCTGACTATGCTCTCAGAGTATAGTGTGGGGAACCCAAATGGGCAAACGAGCTCACACGTAACCAGAAAATTCTGGAACGCTGAAGAAGAAGAAGATGGTCACTTTAGAGGTGGTCGCAAGGGCAGGTTTAACTGTACAATGTATTCCTCTCATAAAAGACGCTTGCAATGTAGGAACGTTTTTGCTTCGTCCAGAAAGTGACCTCTGTACACAATAAGTTCCATGTTTTTTTGGTGGTATTTTTTGTTTGTTTTGACTTTACCGGACTACATTGTACATGGGCCTTGTTTTCTTTCATAGCCCCCATCGTCAGTGGGCCTGCATGCACTACCCACCATCCCAGCTTTGCAAAATCCTGTAGCCAGCAGGGAGTCTGAGCTGCAAACCGACAAACTGCAAAAGGAAAATGACAAACTGCGACAATTTTGTGCCGAGGTAAACACATTGTGAAGTGCTGTGTACAGCGTGACTTCTTTATTTTTGTATCACATGAATACAGTACGTGTTCTGCATGCACTGTTTGTAAGTTACATTCAGGGTTTGTACAGGTCATGGAAAACCTGGAAAGTCATGGAATTTGATTTTTAATTTTCCAGGCCTGGAAAGTCATGGAATTTCAATTCAAGTCATGGAAAGTCATGGAATTTAACAAAAAGAAAAAAGAAAAAAAATTAACTTTTAGCACGCCAGCGGCGATTTTCGTTGCCCAGCCATTCCCCCCCCCCCCTTTGCCAGCCAGCAGCGATTTGTGTCGCCAGCACAAGGCTTGTTCGTATGACCAACTTCTCGTTCGTATTTGCATACGAGAATAACGGTATTTTTAACGGCACTTGAGCCAAAGCGAGGCTCACTTCCTTCCGTTATCTCGTCGTGTCGTCTGCGCTGGCTGGTCCAGTTTAGTGAAATGACAGGACCAGCAAACATTACCGATAATCTGACTGCGTAGCAAATGCTTGACTTGCTTGTCGAAGAGACACTGCATAGAAACTGACTCAAATTCAATGCAAAGCAAGCCAGTGTCAAAACTGGCAGTGACAAAATGTAAAAAGTTTGCGTGTTCGGAAATGGCGACCTGTGGATCTAGTCATGGAAAATGTTATTGAGGCTCATGGAAAGTCATGGAAAAGTCATGGAATTTTTTTTCTAAAAACCAGTGGGGACCCTGTACATTACCAGTGGTGCCTGGCTTGATGTGTTATATTTGGTTGGACCTGGATCCATGGAGACAGTGCCTCCAAATTACTGATGATTTTAATCTAACACAGTTGTGAGAGGATGCAGTGCAATGTCTATGTTAAACTCTGATTTCCATAACATGAAAGTTGCAAGGAAGAGGAAGGGTGGAGAGATTTTTCCCTGTTTGATTAAGAATGTTTTGTGCAGTCCCAGGTTTGATGTATGCCAACAACCATTCTTCTTCTGTGTTTATGGGCTGCAACTCCCATGTACACTAGTGTTTTGCACGAATGGGCTTAAACATGTATATGGCCGGGTTTTTTCCCGTCATGATCCCCCTTTGTGTGTACTTGCAAGCACAAGAGCAAGCATGCACAGAAAAGATCCTGTCATCCATGTCAGAGATTGGTGGATCTCAAAGGAAAAGGAAGGAAGCATTGTCCTTGTGGATAAGACAAATGCCTCCCAATTAGAAGGTCGTGAGTTCGAATACCGGCCGCGCCTGGTGGGTTAAGGATGGAGATTTTTCCAATCTCCCAGGTCAACTTGTGTGCAGACCTGCCAGTGCCTTATCCCCCTTCGGTGGGTTATAGAAACTCAAAAATACCCAGCATGCTTCCCCGTAAAGCGGCGCATGGCTGCCTAAATGGCGGGGGGAAAAACGGTCATACACTTAAAAAAAAACACACGTGAAAAAAACACGAGTGTACGTGGGAGTTTCATCCCATGAATGAAGAAGAAGTGAAAGAAGAAGTGAAAGAAGAAGTGAAAGAAGAAAGGAAAAGAAAAATTCATCCAGACCCAGAAGGAAACGGTACAATTATTTAATCATGTTTTTCTGTTCCAGGCAAGGCGATCTGAAATGGAGGCCAAGGAAGCAGCACAACAGGCACAATTAAAGCTCAAAGCAGCTCGTGATTATACCTTGAGCCTTGGTCATGATCTCAAAGTCAAGATTACCCACTGTGAAGAACTTGGTAACGAACTGAGGGGATTAAACACTGAGGTATGCTCTAGTTGTGTTTTAATTCTCATGAGAGGTGTCTAGTTGCTTTCTTTGGGCACATGAGTGTGTGTGTGTGTGTGTGTGTGTGTGTGTGTGTGTGTGTGTGTGTGTGTGTGTGTGTGTGTGTGTGTGTGTGTGTGTGCAGGATATGTGTGCATACAATTAGATGGAGAGGTGTCAAAAAGAGAAAAGGAATGTAAGGAGCAGCTATGTTAAAAATAAACACCTTATAGTTGTTCTTGTGAAATCATATACAGTATGTGTCCTATCAGATAACACACCAGAAAAAAAACAAAGAATAAAGAGCTTTAAAACAAATACAACAGAACCCCCATTTTTGGACTCTTCTTTTTCAGATTTTCTGTTGATGATGCTTGTTAACTTACCTCTGAAGACTCCTTTTGTTTTAAGACTTTTTTTCTTCTTCAGATTTTAGGAGATCAAAAGGGAGTCTCCATATTGTACAGGAAGTGCAAGTGCTTATGTTTGTTCGTTCATGGGCTGAAACTCCCACGGCTTTTACGTGTATGACCGTTTTTACCCCGCCATTTAGGCAGCCATACGCCGCTTTCGGAGGAAGCATGCTGGGTATTTTCGTGTTTCTATAACCCACCGAACTCTGACATGGATTACAGGATCTTTTTCGTGCGCACTTGGTCTTGTGCTTGCGTGTACACACGGGGGTGTTCGGACACCGAGGAGAGTCTGCACACAAAGTTGACTCTAAGAAATAAATCTCTTGCCAAACGTGGGGACGAACTCACGCTGACAGCGGCCAACTGGATACAAATCCAGCGCGCTACCGACTGAGCTACATCCCCGCCCGCATTGTGCTTATGAATTTAGATTTATTCTTTCACCAGATTGATAGGCTGAAAAAGATGCATTTGCAAGAGGCAGACAGATGCAAGCAGCTGGAACAAATGATTGCTGACGAACGCAAACGTTGGTCCAGAGATGAGAAGCAGCTGCTGGATCAGGTCAGAAAGGATGTAAGTCATTGTGCTAAGCACACAGCTCAGTGGTCCATGTTCTGTCTGTGCATTTTTGTTTGTTTGTGTTAAGCAAGGATTTGTTTTGTTAGTGGCTGATGTTGAGTACATTTACCAATTGTTTATGCTGCTTGTTTTGAAAGAAGTATATTGGTCAGTGCTTGTACTTGTAGCAATTTAACCTCATGGTTACTGTTTTTTACAAATTCTTGTGGTAGCTTCCGTTTTTTTTTTTTCAGATGTTTATTTTTTTATTTTTTGTGGTACACTGTTTTGAAATGACAGTATCCTCAAGACACATTTACTCTTATTCATTTGGTTAATTTTTTCGTTTGAATTGTGTTTGTATCATAGATATATTTATTTTCATGTATCATCTGTATACTGTACTTTTCATCAAAAATCTCCTCACTTGTTGTGTTGTTTCCAACAGGCAAAGTTCATACAAGTGTTAGAAGAACTGGTGCTAGCTGTGGACAGAGTCCGGGATGGTGTACCACTTCAGCCAAGTCAAGAAGATCACCTGGCAGCTCTGAAGGAACAAAGCGCTTCAAGAGCGTCACTGACCACGTCAGCACGGAGCACCAAATCGGCAAGTTCACGGGCCGGAGCAACTGCCACATCTACAAGTTCTAGCCGCACGCAGCACCAGATTCCACGTTCCAGCTCAGGGAATACCAGCACCGGTGCTGGACCCAGACCCTTGCAAGGTTTTCACAGCAGCAGCCGAGATGGCGGTGGCAGCAGCAGCAGCGCAGGAGGGCGGGGCACACACAGCAGCGCCATACAAGGATCAGGCGGTGGGTCTCCTGCGTCTCTGCCTTCCGTGTTGCCACAGCAACGAACCCGGCAGCATTCTGGGACCCCAGCGGTACAGCCCCATGGTAACAGGCCTCTGCAGAGGAGCAACATTGCAGGGAGTTCTCCAGAAATGCTGCCTCCACCAGGCTCAGGTGCAGGCTCCGGCAGACAAAGACAACAGTGAATGAGGCATGAAATCATGCACATACTGTTCATTTCTTATTGTGGTGTGTTTTTGCACTGTGAAGAATGTGTCTCAATACAATGTGAAATAATGTGTTGCAGGGTGTACTTGTGTGCTCAGTGTATCAGCTGAGTGAAATGTAACATTTGTGTTCCGATCAGGGAAAGAGAGAGAGAGAGTGTGTGTGTGTTTACCATATGGTCTATGGTCTATGAGAGCGAACGCGGGAAATCATCATATTTAACGATGTGCAAATGGTGCAGAAAGAGAGAGAGAGGAAGGGAATAGGGAGGGTAATTGATAACTCTATAACCCTGAAAATGTATGAGTGACTTGTCTATTGTGTGTGTGTGTGCACGTGTGACTATATGTATGAGTGGCTGGGCTGGGGCTCTGTGCATTTTTGTGAGTACCCTCACCGACTCAACTGTATTTGTTTGTACATAGCTAGATGAGGCGTACCTTTGTGCCTGTGAGATGAGGGAAGAATAACCTGATAGCCTGATTACAAGCTGTGCTTCAAGCCATATCCATTGAATGCTTTTTTGACTCACATGCGAAGCAAAAGTGAGTCTATGTACTCACCCGAGTCGTCCGTCCGGCCGGCCGCACGGCCGGCCGTCCGGAAAACTTTAACGTTGGATATTTCTTGGACACTATTCAGTCTATCAGTACCAAATTTGGCAAGATGGTGTATGATGACAAGGCCCCAAAAAACATACATAGCATCTTGACCTTGCTTCAAGGTCAAGGTCGCAGGGGCCATAAATGTTGTCTAAAAAACAGCTATTTTTTTCATTTTTCCCATTTTCTCTGAAGTTTTTGAGATTGAATACCTCACCTATATATGATATATAGGGCAAAGTAAGCCCCATCTTTTGATACCAGTTTGGTTTACCTTGCTTCAAGGTCAAGGTCACAGGAGCTCTTCAAAGTTGGATTGTATACATATTTTGAAGTGACCTTGACCCTGAACTATGGAAGATAACTGTTTCAAACTTAAAAATTATGTGGGGCACATGTTATGCTTTCATCATGAGACACATTTGGTCACATATGATCAAGGTCAAGGTCACTTTGACCCTTATGAAATGTGACCAAAATAAGGTAGTGAACCACTAAAAGTGACCATATCTCATGGTAGAAAGAGCCAATAAGCACCATTGTACTTCCTATGTCTTGAATTAACAGCTTTGTGTTGCATGACCTTGACCTTGGGTCAAGGTCACATTATTTTGGTAGGAAAAATGTGTAAAGCAGTTCTTAGTGTATGATGTCATTGCTAGGTTTAGTTATTTGACCTTGACTCTGAAGGTCAAGGTCATGTAAAGGTCAAGGTCAAGCATGTGAGTCCTATGGGCTTTGCCCTTCTTGTTTGTTCTTTTTGTGTTTGTGTGTGTGTGTGTGGTTGCTTTTGTGGGAAGAGTCCATATAATTATGAGGGTAACCTCGCAGGACTATAAGATATCTTATTCTTATCCTTTATGCTTACTTGTTATTTTTCTCTTTGTTTGTACAGTTGTGAGTCTTTGTACATGCCTGTGGATTGAGCACATGTAATTTTCCAGCATGCCTTCCTGTGGTGCTTCGGGACACGGACATACTGACAGAAACAAAAATGTTTGTCAGAATCTAGTGTAAAATCATTTATTGGAATTGGTAAGCATGATATCATAGAGACTGATTTGAAGGCTTACTGTCTACTTGGCTGTGCCATGCTATAGCGCGTGCCAAGAATCTTTTGACATTTTTAATCACTTTTCTGCGAGCTAGGTTATTTTAACCATTCCAATATGCAGAAAAACTGGGTCCAGTCTTAGGCCCTGGTGAACTTTCTTTCACGTGATCTATGGCAGTGATTTGTCTTTTCTGTAACACATGATATATATATTATACCCAGGACTACTATTGCATGCATTTAGACAGACATGAACATGCCCAGTTGCAATTTATACTCAAACCTTAGCATATTAAGAAACGTAAGCATGAAAGAATTACTATTATTGCTGTCTTCATGTGGTGTCTCGTTTTTAAGATAACTTTGAGGGGTTTCTGGTGTCTATTTTAAGAGCAAGTCCTTGCTTGCTGGGTTATCTGACCGACATCATGGCAATGTTTACCATGGAGTTGGTTGAGTGTGCCATTTGTGCATTAAGTAATGACTCGGGATCCCCTTCCCAAAAACACTGCAGTTTCTCAGCGCTCTCTTAAAAATGCTTCTCGCTGCCGCTAAGTCATGTGGGCTATTCAACATGCAAAGGGACACAACTTTCCAACAGCATGCGTTGACAGGAAAAACCTTTCTTTCAAACCTTGTTCGTTCCGTGTTGAGTCTGCTTTTTGTTGTCTTTTGTGTTCTTGTTTTTCCTGATGAAGCTTCCAGAAGCGAAAATTCGTTATCGTCTTGTGTCGTCTTTGTATCGGTGAGTACAGTAATCCTTTGTTTTTTAACTTTGTTCATCTTACCACAGTCACTTCGTTGTTCAGATTAGAAAAAAATACAGTAACATGTATTTGCTTTCATGTGTCTCTTATTATGCTTGTGTCTCAAGTCTTTCATGGGCATGCAAGCATGCAGTGGTTACAAACTCATCCATCTGACCTACGTTTACTTCTACCTTTCCCTGTGTATCTTCACACACACCCAGAAGCCATCTTCTACAAACCGCTTCCCTTGTATTATGATTTGATATATTGTTGTTTTCTTGCTTGTTTGTTTTTTGTTACTGTTTGCTTGTCTGATCTTTTCTTTCTTCTTTTGTACATGTTATCAATTTGTTAATAAATACATTTTTTGGTATTAACTTGCATTTAAGTGTGATGTACGTGTTATGTACATGCAATATTTTGCATGGAATACATCCTTTTGTTAGCTGCAAGAATAAATGCTTACACAAATTATTTAGAACCTTGAATGAATGGTGGGTGTTTTAAGTTACTACTTTTTTGATTACAAAGAACTTGAAAAGAACTTTATAGCATCCACATATCAAAGTTTTCCATTTGCAATGTAAATAAGAATGAAAATAAACTTATTTCCTGAAAAGAAAGTGAGACTTAATTCATTTTCCTCCGCCATTTTTTGCCTTCAAGGTTTGTCTTCTTTCTTCTTCAAGGAATATGTTTTTCTCATTTGTGGTGTGTTGTTGTTATTTGTAAACTGTCAAAATGAAAATACCTTTCACTTCACATATGTTCATGCATTTATCAGAAATGTCATGCATTTGCACATGTATACATGTACATTGTATCTCTTACTTTAAACCCTGCCCCATGCCAGGAGTCACACCCAAAAAGATCCCAGTGGTTTGAAAAAACTAGTAACCGTAACAGCAACACTCAAACAAACTCAAAGTAAATTGCTCTGACAGCTTACCCACAGACATAATTCACTACCAAAAAAAAAAAAGGTGTTACATCTTGGACTCCATGTTTCTTTCTATTAAAGTGTCAGTTTAGAGGAACGATAAATTGTTTTTAAACTGAAGGTGAGGCGATGGTATTTAGGACTGGACAAGGATGGAGAGAAAGGGGGAAGGAATGGAGATAGCGGATGTGGGCGGGACCTAGAAGTAAGGAGGGAGGAGGGAGGGTGTTGTAGTGGAGGTTTTGGCGCCAAACGTTCTGGCAAGTGAGTGCCAGAGGATACACGCTCTTGCATTAGTGGCAAAGCAGCAGCAGCAGCAGCAGCATTGAAGTGCGCGCGTCAGCAAGTGAACATTATTTGTGATCATGTCCGAAATAGAACAAAGGTGTAAGGAATCAAACCTTCCTTCAGCGGTGATCAGCGTCCTCGTCGAAGAGGGGTTCGATTCGTTGGCGGCCCTCAAATGTGTCGAGCCGGAGGATTTGGACTCTGAGTGCCAACATAAAAAGGGGGCATCTTGCCCTGCTTCGGGCAGGGATTAAAACCCTGCAAGCAAAACTATAGCAATTGCTTTTTTTATGCCGTAAGGCCAAGAAAAAAATTCAATGTTTGAAACCTCAACTGGCCCTATTTTTTTTCTCCTGACCCTAGAACTTTTTTTCGGGACCCTTCCCAAAAACATCAATTAATAATGACAAAACTCAAATTTGCAAACTTTACAAGGAAAAGTACTCTTCTCCAACATCCAGGGGACACAGCTTGCACGATGTCCGGCCAATGAAAGTCACATGCGCCTGTGTGAATACGAAAACAAACTTCAATCAAAAAAAGAAAAGTTTAAAAAAACAATCGACCTAACGAACACCCCCCCCCCCCCCCAACAAAAAAAATAATAATAAACAAACATTTTTATTGACCGCATATATTGTTCTTTATTTGTTTTTTTCCATCTCGGACAGAGTTGTCTCACACAAAAAAGTTAGGGAACTGAAACGTGCAACGACCGATCGACAAATAGAGCACTTTCATCAAGTTCACACTACTGATTTCAATCATCAGGCACTTATGTCATCTTCATACTGCTTTCGTTCCCAGCTGTCGCCCATACTTTGTGTTTTTCTCTCATGTTTCACAGAACAAACTTAAACAAGAGGCATGCCTGCCAATTCCCCACTCTATGAAAATGTTTATCGTGATAATATTGACGAAGGCAAATAAGCCTTCTTCGCTCCCAATCGAAAGTGGACACGACAGCGTTATATCAATCAAGTTGCACCACATTAGCACATACTAGGTACTTCCGCTTTCAGTTTTGTGCTGTGCTGTAGCGAGAAAGTTTGGGCTGTTTCTATCACATGTGTTCTTATTTAACACTCGTTACGTTCGATTCCGAAATTCTGTCTAAAACAGCAGCGTTGATAATATAAAATGAATCTTTGGGATCATTTATTGACTTGTGCCTTGCTCTGCGTGACCGGCGTGAAGGGATTGCGTAGAGCAGACGACACAGAGGGCATGGGCCTTGATGGTTCGGACTTGATAAACTCCCTCAAAGAAGCAATGGCCACTGTGTTCGATTATGTAGGCGACAGGAAGGGGTGTTTCTATGAGTGTTCAAACGGTAAGTTTCACTAAAGTACGGTAAAGACAGTCAGCGAAGTACTTGCGGTACGCTTGGGTGAGCGCGATTTATTACGTGACGGCCTTTTCTCCTGTCACGTGACAAGTACGGGCGGTCTTTTCAGTTCTGATAGTGTTTGACGTATGTATGTCTCTGATATATAGATGGCTCATAAGTGTGTGAGTGTGTGTGTGCGTGTGTGTCAGTGTGTGTGTGTGTGTGTGTTCTCGCAAACCGCAGTTCAAAGTAAGTCAATGGCTGCGGCCTCAGAGTGTTTCAGTGTGTGTGTGTGTCAGTCAGTGCGCCGGTGTAGCGATGTGAGATTGGCCTCCCTCTGTCACCTCTCGCCCTCGGCCTCGTTGATCTTGTATAAACTCCACACTGAACCAACAAAAACTTGACCTTCGATAGTACTGACGAGCGACCTTGGGTACCTTACATTCATGGAGTCAAATGTGTCCAACCATTTTTGAGTCACTTGAGAAAAAGTGACTATGTAATCGGTCAGTGTTAGTCTGTCCGGCCGGCCGTCCGGCCGGCCGTCCGGCCGGCCGTCCGTAGACACCACCTTAACGTTGGACTTTTCTCGGAAACTATCAAAGCGATCGGGCTCATATTTTGTTTAGTCGTGACCTCCAATGACCTCTACACTTTAACGATGGTTTCGTTGACCTTTGACCTTTTTCAAGGTCACAGGTCAGCGTCAAAGGAAAAATTAGACATTTTATATCTTTGACAAAGTTCATCGGATGTGATTGAAACTTTGTAGGATTATTCTTTACATCAAAGTATTTACATCTGTAGCCTTTTACGAACGTTATCAGAAAAACAAGGGAGATAACTAGCCTTTTCTGTTCGGCAACACACAACTTAACGTTGGGCTTTTCTCGGAAACTATAAAAGTGACCGGGCTCAAATTTTATGTGAACGTGACTCATTGTGTTGTGAATAGCAATTTCTTCCTGTCCATCTGATGCCTCATATAATATTCAGAACTGCGAAAGTGACTCGATCGAGCGTTTGCTCTTCTTGTTGTTAATTTAAACTTAGAAATGTCACGATTCATCCTAAAAGAATGTTTCTCTTCTCATTCAAGGGACGGAACCACTCGGTACACGTTTTCAGTTCGAAGAAATCGAATTTTGGGGTGAAATCTATTAAATTTCACCCCCCATTGTCTTCACATGCAAGACTGAACTGAACTGACATGCTTTTCAGTCGTCCCTTAATAAGTTCACTTCTTTAATCCTGTTTTACCAGGAAACTTCAACATTTCAGTCTCGAGTATATATCGAGGGGGTAAGGTGACAGACTGAGGGGCCAATCTCACATCGTTAGATCGGATCCGAATACTGCAAATGTGCGTTTACGTTTCTCTATGACAGGTGCTGAGCCTGTGGCAAAAAGGAATCACATTCCAAAGTCCAACGGATGTGGATCTTTTGGAATACAGGTACGACTGTTTTATGGGTATCTGTTGCTGCCAGTATTCCTTCTTTTCATTTTGTACATTTAGTCAAGTTTTGACTAAATGTTTTAACATAGAGGGGGAATCGAGACGAGGGTCGTGGTGTCTGTGTGTGTGTGTGTGTGCGTGTGTGTGTGTAGAGCGATTGAGAGTAAACTACTGGACCGATCTTTATGAAATTTGACATGAGAGTTCCTGGGTATGATATCCCGGGACTTTTTTTTCCATTTTTTGGATCAATGTCTTTGATGACATCATATCCGGCTTTTTGTAAAAGTTGAGGCGGCACTGTCACACCCTCATTTTTCAATCAAATTGATTGAAATTTTGGCCAAGCAATCTTCGACGAAGGCCGGACTTCGGTATTGCATTTCAGCTTGGTGGCTTAAAAATTAATTAATGACTTTGGTCATTAAAAATCAGAAAATTGTAATTAAAATTATTTTTTTATAAAACGATCCAAATTTACGTTCATCTTATTCTTCATCATTTTCTGATTCCAAAATCATATAAATATGTTATATTCGGATTAAAAACAAGGTCTGAAAATTAAAAATATAAAAATTATTATCAAAATCAAATTTCCGAAATCGATTTAAAAACAATTTCATCTTATTCCTTGTCGGTTCATGATTCCAAAAACATATAGATATGATATGTTTGGATTAAAAACACGCTCAGAAAGTTCAAACGAAGAGAGGTACAGAAAAGCGTGCTATGCAGCACAGCGAAACCACTACCGCGCTGAACAGGCTCGTCAGTTTCACTCCGTTTTGCACAAGCGGCGGACTATGGTCATTGTGAAAAAATGCAGTGTGTTCAGTTTCATTCTGTGAGTTCCACAGCTTGACTAAATGTAGTAATTTCGCCTTACGCGACTTGTTTTTAGTGCTGCGGTTGTGCCAGAGAGAGGCCGAAGAGCGCGCGCGAGACGAGAGAGAGAGAGAGAGAGAGAGAGAGAGAGTCATATCATGACATGATATAATTTTTCAGTTGTGACATTGTGGATATCACTTCAGTAGCCTGGATGGCATTATGCCGAATTTGGCCGTGACACTTTCTTTATAAGCATGGAAATGATCAACACTTTGCAAACTTCGATCATCAGTCAGTCGTGCCAGATCGATTATCGCCCTCCTTATCCGGATGTAGCGAGACTTTGGCAGTCATAGCCCTGCCTTTGGTTAGCAAGCAGGTTTAAAATTGAAACAGAAGTAAACTGACTTTCGGATTTGCCCGTCAGTACTTGAAAGGAGTGCTCCGGCCCGTGAGCACAGGATTGTTTTAAGCGGCATTGTACACAGGCACATGCCACTCATTTGCAAGGGGTGAGGGGATGGGGGTGTGGCGGCCGCCTCCTACGTCTCTCTATGCTGGTGACTGAGGTGACGGTCACCAAATATCCTTAGCGGATTATGACTTTATTCAGTTATACTGCAGAAAAACACAAATGCTGGAGAAAAACATTCTGCAGAGTAACTGAATAAAGTCATATTCCGCAAAGGATACACCAAACTGTCACTCCAAACGAGTCATGGTCATATGCCTGTGCCATCGCATCAATCCAGCACAATGACTTTGTTCAGTTCTGCTATTTCATTCATTTGTGAGCCATGCTATATTCAACCCCAAATCATCACAGACTCATGTCTACAGGGATCGCTTTAGGCGGAAATTTTCTATAAACAATTTACTGTGAACAATCTGTAAATGGTACGGATATATAGAATTGGCGGCCGCCAGGTCATGTCAGTGATTATTACTTCGCTCGACCGATTTCTTACATAGATATATGACGTAGTTACTGGGAAAATAAATCCGCCAAAAACCAAGAGACTGCCAACTTTAGTTACTGGGATTTAGACTTTGTTTGACTGGCTGACTGACAGTTTCTGTGAGAGCCAAGATTGGTTCTTGTACATTGAAGCTACCGGTTTGGAAAATATTTTGTTAGATCACTGTTAGCCTATATCCTGTAAATGTTTGTTTCAGCTTGACACAACGCACGTGCCGGGCATAGGGAAGTGCTGTGACAAGCACGACATCTGCTATGACACGTGCAACCACCAAAAAGAAGACTGTGACAAAGAGTTCCAGGCATGTCTAATGAAAATATGCAACGCCATGAAAACACACGTGTCTAAAGATGTGTATAATGGTGAGTCTCTACTGTGGGTGTTGCCGCCATGGGTTATATGGGTTGGTCGTGTGTCTGTGCGATTGTCTGTCTGTCTGTCCGTTCGTCTGCCAAGTAAATAAGTCTATGTTGGATCGGTGTCTGTTTGTTCCAGATTTAGCATGACTTTGGTAGTCTACTGTCCAATGGCTGTCTTTCTTGATATTATTATAATATTATGTATTCTGTAGTTCTGTGCAAAGTCAGAATGAGTTCAAGGGTGTAAAACTCACGCGTGTGTGTGTGAGTGAGTGTGTCTGTGTTTGTGTGTGTGTGCCGTGTGTGTGTCTGCGTGTCGGTGTGTGTGTGTGTGTGTGTGTGTGTGTGTGTGTGTGTGTGTGTGTGTGTGTGTGTGTGTGTCTTGTAGTGCCTACACGCCTGTGGTTGTGTGTCTGTCTGCGTTATAATAATTATAATATGGGAGATTTATAGAGCGCTTGACGTTCTCTAAGCGCTTTACAATGAAAAAACATATACATATACACACAAAGCAAAGCAAAAAAGCATGTGCAGCAGCATTCACTGAGCACACAAGTGAACAACGAAACACTGCATCAATACAAGCTGCAAGCATACTAACACAGGCAAAACTTTCAAACATTCAAACACTTGATTAAAAATGCACCATATTGAAACAAAATTAATCAAAATACTGTGTGAAGAACTGAGTGTGTTTTAATGTTTGATTTGAAGGAACAAAAAGTTTGGCAGTGTCGGATAGAGTAAGGGAGAGAGTTCCACGCAACGGCTGCAGAGTGGGAGAAGGTTCTCTGACCGTGCTGTTTGCGACTAAAAGAAGATAGACGGAATATTCTAGTGTCTGCAGAGGAGCGGAGGGATCGTGAGGGTGTGTAGAGAGTGAACATGTCAGACAGGTAGGATGGGGCTGAGCCAGATATGATTTTGTCGCAGATACAGCAGCACTTATATTGGATTCTCAGCTCTACAGGGAGTCAATGAAGTTTCTTAAGCAACAGGGGCTTTGCAGACAAGCCGGGCTGCAGAATTTTGAACGCGCTGCAAAGGATGGGTGACAGATTGAAGACAGCCAATGAGAACAGAATTTCCGTAGTCTAATCGAGAAAGAATGTAGGAAGAAACAAGGGTCTTGGTGGCATCTTCGGTAAGGTATGGGCGGATAGAACCTATTCTCTTAAGCTCGATGAAAGCGGACTGACAGGCTTTCATAACATGGTGTTTCACTGGGGAGAGATCGCTTTCAAGAAAGATGCCAAGATCACGGACGGAGTCTGAGAATTCAATAGTGCTGCTGCCTAAAGGGATAGAAGGAGGGAGAGAGAGAGAGGAGGAGAAGGAGGATTTGGTGAAACGAATGGCTTCTGTTTTGTCACAGTTAAGTTTTAAACTTGTTAGTGGACATCCAGAGTTCAACGTCAGCAATGCAAGACTGAAGGGAGGTGGTCATCTGGTCATATTCTGAGGGAGTCGCTGAGTTCTGAAGCTGAGTGTCGTCAGCAAACATTTCGTGGGAAACGGAATGTCTGTCGACGAGGTCAGTCAGAGGGGAGGTGTACATGATGAACAGCACGGGCCCGACCACAGAGCCCTGGGGAACGTTTGTCTCGTTGTTCTAGGCGTCCGGAGACGCCTAGTAATTGGGATCAAGTAAGCGCTTGCCTATGGACAGGATAACTCTGCGGTTGCCTATGGGACACTGCCACATTTACGTCTTGAGTTACTGCCCTTACTTTTTTTTTTGTTTTTTTTGACAAAATTGTTCAACAAAAACATCGTAGGTCGAACTGTGCAGGGTCAACCGCAACAAACTCTAACCATTCATACTTTGAAGTATTTGAGTGACTTATATACCGACATTTTTACTTCTTAGTTTTAGCACAGGTGTAGGAAAAAATCATGAACCAAAATGTTATTTATTTTTTAATTTAACATTTGTTTTACAAATGTGACCATGGTCTTTCAAACATACAGTAACATTAAACATTGTTATGTTAAAAAAAAGAAAAAAAGAAAAAAAGCTTTTGTGCACAAATCAGAAAATACATTGTACATTTTACCTACAGGCCAAACAGTGTCCGTGGCGGCAAAGGACCTATATTTTTAGATCAGTCACTGTGGCAATTTGTCAAGAACAGGCGCTTGCATTTGGATGTGTCCACTGATAGTAGGTTTGGTTGTGATCAATCAGAATGATGAGGAATAAAAATGTATGACAGTTTGTTATGATGACATGTAATTCACATATGCTGAAATGTAATATTATACATGATATAATATTATTATGGCTGTTGCCATGACCATGAACCCCAAGAAAGGTTTAATGTTATGTAAAATCAAAATACCAAAATCAAGCACCTATTTATCTGGTCTACGGCGTGTGTGTTCTGCTCTCTCTTGGCACACAGCCACAGGTCAAAGCAGAGGTTAACTTGAGTGCGCGTGTACCTAGCGGGTGATTTCTATTAGGGCCTTTTACAGCAGACCGCGCGCTGACAAACTGAGGACTAGATTGTGTGTGTGTGTGTGTGTGTGTGTGTGTGTGTGTGTGTGTGTGTGAAGTAAAGGGGATGGTTTGCGTCCTGATATTAATCAAGAATATATTTTTCGGGGAACAAAAATGTGATGTATAGCTCCCAACAGTAACAACAACAGCAACAACATTATGAAACAAAAGCAAGACGAAAACGCAGTGAAACACATCAAAACCAACAGCTAACTTCGAGTTTAAGTCACTGCAATAACTTGTCATAATTCCAGACGTTATCTGGTGTTTTGCTCACTGCGACAACTTGTTTAACACGATGTGAATAGCCCTCCGTAATCCCAGCGAAAACGTCCAAAACGCAGACACCAAAACTCGATGTTTTACCGTGTTATCCATAATACTAACATCTCAGGAATTTTATTGCGTTACGGCAGTTTTTCTAATGTGACATGAATCGCATAGGTATAATGCCACACAATTCAGTTGATTAACGTGATGTTTGATGTTATATGCCAAGTTAAAGTGCCAAAACGAGACTTTTCGCCCTGTGGCAGAAGTGGAAAAGTTTTTCGTCTGCACCGCGGAGGTAAAACCGACACAGAGGCAGACAACCTACCTGCACACTTCCTGTATAAACTGTGGATAATCGTCAGCGAAGGTGGGGGACATTCTGCTGGAATTTTGCCAGTGTCCGGGGGGGGGGTTAAGTACTTACATTTCACAACTTAGGCATGTTATTGTTATTGTTAGTATTGTTACTCCTCACTGAAACCAAGTAAAGCAGGCTGTTCACCCTCAATAATTGCTTTTACTGTATTAGTACTGTCACAGTATGTTTGCATGCGAATATTAGTAAGCTTCCATGAAATATTGAATATATATATAATTTATATCCATTTCACAGCACTAGGATGGGATGTCTGGCACTTTGAATCACTAACAGAAGCACTGCCTCTTCCATACCCATCTCCTTTTTGAAAAGAGTATACCTATGGACCAGTGAATGGTTACATTTTAATGATCATATGGGTTGCTCTGATTTTATTCAGGATCAGGTACGTTTGTTTTTTTAACCACACAAACACTTAGACAACAATTATCAGAGTATGAGTTTTTCCGCGTGTTGATTTTTATTTAAATCCAAGTCACAGCTTCTGTTTTATGATGAGTGATGTAGTTTGAAACACTTGGACAACAATTATCAGAGTATGAGTTTTTCCACTTTTTGATTTTCATTTAAATCCAAGTCACAGCTTCTGTTTTATGATGAGTGATGTAGTTTGAAGTGTTGGTATTAAATGTTCACTGACAGTCATTCTGTGCTGGTATTCCCATTTTCACCTGCAGGGTTATGAAATATATGGGGAGAAACTTGGTCAGTAAAATCATCTTCAAGCGTGAACTGATAATTGTCTCTGTTTAAAATTACAATGTATTTCGTGAACACACCTTGAGAATGACCCTTGCGTGATTTAAAACTGCCTGCTGTGAATACTGTTGTCATACTATGAACTTTCTTTTGAGAAAAACAAAAAGAATGAAAAGCTTTTAACTAGCTTGTGAATGAGCCTCTTACTTCCATGTGGGGCTATAGCTGCTTTGAACTATTTTTAATGCCTGAAAAGGATAGTGATGGAAATTACTAGTTTAATGTCAGGTGTGACATATACTATTGATTGAACTATTTTTTTTTATTAATCTGCAATTTTGTTACAACCTACTTTGTTTATTTGGTGACAAGCTAGTGGGAGGAACTTTTTAGACTTTTAAAATGTCAGGTATGGGAATTGTTAGCAAAGTTTCACATTTTCTGCAGTTGAATCCATATCTCCACAACAACAAAATGTATGGTCTTATGAACAAAAACACATACTTTCTGTGCTTGTTCGAAGGTAAAGACATATTTCTTTGTGTTTGTTAAAAGAAAAACCTCTTAATTTTGTCTGTTGTGAAGGAAAAGTTTACATGGTTTCGTCACCCAACTTACAAAATTTGTCCCACAAAATGTTAGGTTTTTTTTCTCCACTTTTTTTCCTTCAGTTGCCATGTCTAAAATGTACACATTACGTAAAATACTCCATGTCAAAATCCAAATGTTTAAGGCAATGTGACAATTATTTTAAAATATCATTACACTATTCCTATAGCTTTGCCCAAATATAATGCAAGTAGGGGAGGTAATTGTTGATCCATATATTCATCTTAACTTTTTACCCATATGGACGTAACTCCTTAACTTGCATTATTTTTGTGCAAGAGGATGCATCTCAAGATAGTTGATATTTTCTTATTCCCAAAAATAACAACAATTCTGTCCAAGCAGATTTGTTTTTAATTTTTATTTACAGAGGACCATTGTCGAATGTATATGGTTACTGTTGAATGAACATTTGAAATTGATTGGCTGATTACTGGTTGTTTTTGTTTTGTTTTGTTTTTTTACTACAGTATGAAGTTATTATATCTATTTTCTTTCATCGCAAATAAACATCTTCCTTTCTGCATACGTTTCACCTCATTCACGTATACAACTAAATTCCATACCAAATCATCTTGCATTTTGTTCACCTCTTTCTACATTTCTCTAAACATTTTTATTTCAGTAGTCAAACACCTTTTCTTCCTATGTGGATGTTCTGTGATCAATGGATGGCGCAGACTAACATGAACATGTGCTAGAAAAATAATGTAAAATGTTTAAATGTAATCTAATGTCAGTTGTGGGCAAACACTTAACCAAAGTTAAAACGTGACCTCAAAAATGGGGTAATATGCAAAAACTTAAAAAATATATCAATATGTGATGTCATGTTAAAGCTGTCTGCAAGCAGATTTCTACACCTTCTCGTGTCATGGCCTATCCGATTCCTTATATCTCAAAGTGTCTTCCACTTAATTTTCAGTCATTTGGCTGCAATCAAAGGAAACAACAAAAGCAACGAAAAAGTTTTTATTTTACTGCGTTTTAGTGAAACATGCAGCCAATAAACACATATTCACTTGCAAAATTATACAACAAACTGTATCAATACATGTTTGTCACATTGCATTCCAAAAAAATTATCTACGATACCAAACCTAGAAAATAAACTGTACTTACATGTATGCGCGTCTATCTAACCGCACCTGGGATAACTGCAGTGAGTCGTCAAAAATAGTGTTTTTTCTGTGCGGTTTTTTTTCAAATAATGCAATAACAGCACACACATTTGCTTGCAGAATTAAACAACAAATTTCACTGATACATGTTAGTCATTTTGCATCCAAAAAGAATGATCTACGACTCCAAACTTTGAAATATAAACTACACTTATATTAAAATATTCTGTCAACACGTACTTCAGTTTAAGGCCTAAGTACTTAAGCATTTAGGGTCGAATCTACTTCCGCTTGACCCAAATTGCTCTAAGCAGAGAGGTCGTTAAACTGTATTTTCTACTTCCGCTATATTCGAAAGGGTGTGCTTGCCAGCTTCTTTAATGCAAAAAATTGAAAATATTATTCATGACGTTACATTAAAAAAAAAAAAAAAGCTTTCAGATCTAAGAATGTCATTTCATGTTTAGACAAAAACTTCAAATTGTTAAAACATGTCATTTCTTGGGGGGGGGGGGGGGGGGTAAAAACTTAAAAAATACTCAAATTTCATGTTGCAAATGCCTTAGTGGGCAAAAACTAAAAAATGTTAAGGTGTGACTTTATTTAGGCACATTTCAACTCGCTTCTCATCAAGGATAGCAAAAATGTGATTCAAAAATTTTCTTATTTGTATATTACACTATTTTTTTCCGATCAAATTAATTATTACAAAAATTGTCTAAAGTGACAAACTATGAAAATCATGCATTTTAAAAAAAAACAAAGCTTTTAGAGCTTTCTGATGTCGCTGTAACACTTTAAAGCTGCCAGCATGCAGATTTCTACACCTTCTCGTATGATGGCCTATCCAATTCCTTATATCTCAAAGTGTCTTCCACTTTATTTTCAGCCCCGTAGAGCAAGTCGTTTGGCTGCAATCAAAGCAAACAATAAAAGCAACGAAAAAGTGTTTATTTTACAACGTTTTTGTCAAACATGCAGCCAATAAACAAATATTCACTTGCAAAATTATACAACAAACTGTATCAATACCTGTTTTTCACATTCCATTCAAAAAAAATTATCTACGATACCAAACCTAGAAAATAAACTGTACTTACATGTATGAGCGTCTATCTAACCGCACGTGGGATAACTCTGCAGCAGAGCGTATATTGCACGCTCTGCTCCGCAGTGAGTGGTCGAAAATAGTGTTTTTTTCTGTGCGTTTTTTGAAAATAATGCAATAACAGCACACACATTTGCTTGCAGAATTAAACAACAAATTTCACCGATACATGCTAGTCACATTGCATCCAAAAAGAATGATCTACGACTCCAAACTTTGAAAATAAACTGCACTTATATCAGAGACATCTCTGCTTACATTAAAATATTCTATCAACCCCGTACTTAAGTTTAAGGCCTAAGTACTTAAGCATTTAGGGTCGAAACTACTTCCGCTATATTCGAAAGGGTGTGCTTGCCAGCTTCTTTAACAAAAATATTCATTTTGTCAAAATAACATGGACGCCTGTTCATTTTGAATGAACATTTTTCTTGTCTGTCTGTGGCGTCTGCGTGTGCCTGTTTTAGTGTTTCTCTGTGAGATGTGGGTGTGTGTCTGTCTGTCTCAGTCAGAGTCACAGTGCGGGGCTTCTCTGTGCGTATAGTTTCTTCTATGTCTGTCTATGCGTTCTCTTTTCGTCTGTTGGTTAGTTGACGCTACGACCTCAGTGATTTCTTTAACATTTAAAAAAACCAAAAACAATAATGACACACAAATCTTTATGTTTGTTTGATTCTTATTTTCAGGATGCAAATCGACAGCAGACATTATGTACGTAGGAACAATGGCGCTGGGCTGCAAGCCGTACAGAGACTCTCAGAAAGACGCATGTACATGTTCCCGGAGAAGGAAAAATGAATTATAACGACGACTACTGCATAAGGACGTTCCATCAGAATGTAGGGCTGGTTTGTTGTGTGCGGTGCGTGTTTTGCAGTTCAAGCTGTTGTCAGGAATAACCATCAGTTCATCGTATTGTTCTTTCTCACCTTTACAATTGTGTGTGTGTGTGTGTGTGTGTGTGGGTGGGTGTGTGGGTGGGTGGGTGGGTGGGTGTGTACGTGTGGGTGTGTGTGTGTGGGTGGGTGTGTGGGTGTGGGTGTGTGTGTGTGGGTGGGTGTGTGTGTGTGTGTGTGGGTGGGCGGGTGGGTGGGTGTGGGTGTGTGTGTGGGTGTGTGTGTGGGTGGGTGGGTGTGTGTGTGTGTGTGTGTGTGTGTGTGACAGATCAAAGCAATTTAGGATAAAAGCATACTCCTTCCCGTATTAACGATTTGGCGAACGGTCGCAGATCAGTCTAGCCAGCATTTTACATGGGACAAGACCATACCCTCACCGCTTGGACACATACCAAAAATAAACAGCCAGGCTGCTTTGTGAAGAAGATGGGAATTATAACATGAATTAATTAATGTAATCAGAGAGCACGCAGACCATTGATTCTTTCTTTCTTCGTTCATGGGCTTAGACTCCCACGTTCACTCATGTTTTTAGCACGAGTGGATTTTTACGTGTATGACCGTTTTTACCCCGCCATTTAGGCAGCATACGCCGATTTCGGGGGAGACCATTGATTGTTGGTGTGTGTCCAAGTGATGGGATGGTCTTATTGCGTGTAACAAGCTTGGCCAGATCTGGGATCCCGGGCCGGATGGTGAACCAAATCGTTTACAGGAGAATGAATGTGCCTGAATAGACTTGAATAGTTAAAAGAATGAGCGAACGGGCTACTTGCTGTGTGACTGACTGTGTCAGGGTGTGAACATGTGTGTCAGTGTGCGGATGTATCACTGTATATGTTTGTGTCTGTGTATGTGTCAGTGTGTGTGTGTGGGGGTGCATGTCAGTGTCTGTGGGGGGGGGGGGGTGGGTGGGATGGCTTACCGGTCATAACGTCCACAAGTCAAAACGTCCACAGGTAAGAACGTCCACAAGCAAAAACGTCCACAGGTGAAAACGTTTTGACCATGAGCATGTGGACGTTTTGTGGACGTTTTGGCGTGGACGTTTTGACTTGTGGACGTTTTGACTTGTGGACGTTATGACTGGTTTCCGTGGGATGCATGCGCGCGTGTGTGTGTGTGTGTGTGTGTTTCATGTTTGCACACATCAGTTTACACTAAAGCTTCCTCAAGTTAGTATACTCATGTGTGTGAGAGATTATCATCTTCCGTTATCATTCTTTACTTCTTGTGTGCATCAACTTGTTGAATATGTATATAACTTATCAAGTCGGATCTCATTATGCCGGTATTTTTACTAACCTTGCAACTCTTTGTACATGTTAATTTATTATTCTTATTTGTTTGTTACGGGGATTGGTAAACATGATATTATAGAGACTAATACATGTATTAATACAGTGGAACCTCCCTTAAAGACCCCTCCTAAACAAAACTCCATTTGCCGACCGATTTTCTGGGCACGGATGTCTTTTACATTGTAACTAACCTCCGAATGGCGACGCCGTCCTTTTTCAGACGACCGACCGACTAACAAAGGGTCAATAACGACTTTCACCTTAAATTATTACCAGCGAGTGTCGTTTTTAGGAGTGGTCGTTATGGGAGGTTCCACTGTATAAGTAAAAAGTGTGTGAGTGTGTGTGTGTGTGTGAGTGTGTGTGTGTGTGAGTGTGTGTGTGTGTGAGTGTGTGTGTGTGTGTGTGAGTGTGTGTGTGAGTGTGTGTGTGTGTGAGTTTTGGGTTGCCTTGAATGGTATGGGACTAGTAAATTGAAAACAAATCATGTTATCCTTGCTACTTCAAATTGTTAGGCTTCAACTGAGCGCGCGCAAGTGTGTGTGTGTGTGTGTGTGTGTGTGTGTGTGTGTGTGTGTGTGTGTGTGTGTGCACTGATATGTGTGTGAGAGAGAGAGAGGACTGATGTGTTTGTGTGTGCGTTTGTGTGTGTGTGTGTGTGTGCGCCCGTCAGTGAATTTATCATTATTAGCAAGTGTCTGATTGTGTTATAGGGCGTTGGAAGATCTTACTGGACTTATATGGAATCGGCCTGCTTTTTTCCCAATTTTTTTACATAGACCCGAAACAGTCATGAATTATTTCATTCACAACTGGCACATCTGTTCTTCCGCAGAATATTGTCATTGGATGAATGACAGCAATATGAAACGGTGGATTTCTCTCGCTTTTTTTACTGAAACTCGTCGTTGAAACGTAGAGCTGATACTGCAATTTCAGTTCAGACTAGTAACGAAAGCGTAAGAACTTGATAGGTTCAAAATCGACGCTGGTCCGAGACAGTACGTACGCTCTGATCGAGGAATCCTTTCTTTGCCTTATTGAGAGAAACTTGGGGTGTGAAATTCAAACACATCCAATATTTCTGGGTTTTCCGGCACCACACAATGAGCATTTCAGCTACCCAGCCAGATGATGGTGGAGTTTTCACGACTGGAAACACATCTGTTGCCAGAAATATTAGTTTTAAAGATAAAGTTGGGCCTGTCTGTTGCGACCACACCTGCTTAAGGCGCATCCTAAACATCAGATGGACGGACAGAATCCGAAATGAAGACCTTTGGCAGAGAGCTGACCAGAAACCAGCGGCGCAGCAAATTCTCCGGAGGAAATGGGGCTGGATAGGGCACACCCTGAGAAAGCCAGCATCCAGTATCACGAGGCAAGCCCTGAAGTGGAATCCACAAGGGAAAAGGAAGAGAGGCCGGCCGCGCAACAGCTGGAGACGAGACACTGAAGCAGAGATCAACAGGCAGGGGAAGACCTGGAGCCAGATCGAAAGGGCAGCCCAGGACCGTGTCGGATGGAGAATTGTCGTCGATGGCCTATGCTCCCCCGGGGGTTCATAATGGCCTAAGTAAGTAGTGTCTGTTGCGACCACCGGTGTAACACGAGAAAATTACTCCCACGAGATTTTTACTCCGGAGTAAAAATGTCGTACGAAAATTGTACTCCCTTCACGAAAAACGTACTCCCCCATAACACGAGAAAATTACTCCCCACGACAGGTGTGTTCCGAGTCACATTTCGGTCGAAAATGTTACTCCCCTGACGAATAAATAACGAATAAATTATTCCACCCTAACACGAGCAATTTACTGCCCACGCCAGGTGTACGCAACTTTTACTCCCCTGTCTCCTGTTAGTCTTGGTGGTGGAAGGGGTGGAGGGAGGGTAGCGCGACATTTGTTTGCGCGAGATCACGTATTGGCATTATCCCTTCGCCCGCATCTCATTTTCGCGTACGAGATTTTTACTGGAAGTAAAAAAATTGGGGAGTCAAAATTTCGTGGAGGGAGTAATTTTTTTGTGCCTTGGGGAGTTCTTTTCTCGTACGAAAGGTGTACTCGGAGTAAGAATTTCGTACGAAATTTTTAGTCCGGAGTAAATATTTCGTGGAGTAAGAATTTCGTGTTACACCGGCAAGGCGGGACCAACCGAAGCCAAGGTGATACAATTATAGACGGGTGGTCGTTACGAAAATGTCAATTATATAAGAAAGAATCTCGTCGGGGTTTCTTTGGGGTGGTCGTAATGGGCAGGTTGCTGTCATCAAGAGGTGGACGCTAGAGTAGGTGCGACTATACCTTCCTTCCGGCTCAGTAAGCCATCTCAGTTGTGCATAATATATAGAGCCGCTCATGCTGTATTTAGATGAAATAAGAGCATCCGTCCTCGTAACACATACCAAACAGCCCTACTGCGTGGATTCTTTCTATGCAGAGCGGGATTTTTTTTCATTTATTACAACAACAACAAATCAGTTGCCGAATTAATTTCGAAACTGACACATGTGCCAATCTGCACGATTATTTCATAAATAAAACCAGGGACCTATATTTAGATATAGGTCTATGATAAACTTGACACTCTGCACAAGACTGAAGCATCCATGCTGTAGATGTTGGGTATGTGGTTAAGTGGAAGGATGCTCTTATCAAGTAAAAACCTGGACAAATCTTCGTTGATGTACATGGTCTGGTTGATGGCCGCAGGAGCGGTCATCTATTGGAATGCATTCGGAGAGGTGACATGATGTCTCGTTTTGTTACCGTTCTTACGAGATCAGTTACAGTTTCTCTCTCTCTCTCTCTCTCTCTCTCTCTCTCTCTCTCTCTCTCTCTCTCTCTCTCTCTCTCTCTCTCTCTCTCTCTCTCTTTTTTTTCTCTCTTTCGCTCTATCTCTCTCTCTCTCTCTATCTCTCTCAGTCTCTCTCTCTCTCTCTCTCTCTCTGTATGTATGTCTTTGTCTGTGTCTCCCTCTGAGTCTCTCCGCTTCTGTCTTTCTATGTCTGTCTCTGTCTATGTCATAATGTGTGTGTGTCTCTCTCTCTCTCTCTCTCTCTCTCTCTCTCTCTCTCTCTCTCTCTCTCTCTCTCTCTCTCGCTCTCTCATCCGACTCCTGGCACACAGGTCAAAGCAGAGGTTAACTTGAGTGCACGTGTACCTAGCAGGAGGGGGGTGATTCGGGTCAGAAGTGGAGTAAAGCACTTTGGTCTTCAGTCTTTGGGTTATAGCTTTCAGGGGAGAAGATGCCAACATAAAATTGCACTATGCTCTACTATTTATTGTCCTTGTCTATCGGACACGAAGAAGGGAAGCTACAATCGCCCCAGGCCATATAATATATTATACTCTTTGTTTCCTGAGCCTGGACCATTGAGACGGTTACCTCATAGATCTGTTCATTCTTCAGTTTGTCGGTGTCAAAAGTTATACCCCCATTCCACACAACCGTTCTTTGTCCCGTTCCCGTACCAACCAAGGACTGCTGCCACAACAATGGAACGCGTTGCGCAAACGGCCGGGTTTTTTTGGCATCTTTCAGCAGCGTCTGACCATAGTGGCAGCCGTCCTTGGTCGGTAAGGGAACGGGACCTAGAACGGACGTGTGGAATGCGGGTATGACAACTCAGTGTGTGAGAGCGCTACCGTTGCGTTACCTTTGTTTTAAGTTCCTTTAACGATCCAAGCGTTCCGTTACCGATGGATTGAGGTTCCATTACCGTTCATTCTGATCGGGAGGGGAACGGCTAAAAATTTTAACATGCAGCCCAAACTCAGCCGTCCCTACCGACCCTACCGTTCAAAGCAGTTCCGTTAACGATCAGTTACGTTCATTGCGGTTCTGTCCCGATCCATCCCGTGCCCGCACCGTTCCTTCGGTACGGGAACGGGACCTAGAACGGTTGTGTGGAAAGGGGGTATAAGACTCGACCACTTGGCTTATGGTAGAGACAGCTGGAAGATCTCTGGATATAATTGAAGAGGAGTAGTCTTCCTTTTTTAGAAAATGTGTACTCTGCCTTGCAGATTAAAAATGTGTGCTGTCGGGGCTGGGTAAAGGGAGTGGAGGGTAAGGGGGTGGGGGTGGGAAAGCGAGGGGTAAGAGAGACGAAAGTGAGAAAACTGGACAGGGAAAAGTCACTGCCTGAAGTATTCAATAAAGCCACACACAAAAAAAGAAATTACCACATATGCAGGTTTTCAATTCATATATTTGCAAAGTATCTGCACAAGCATGTGTGCCTCTGTGAGTATGTTCGTGGCTGCTTTCATGGGGTGCCTGTATCCTTAGGAATTTGAGGATTTCTTTTATCTCTCTTTTTCTGACACCGTTGATTTAACGTCATTTTTACAGGACAGTTTGTTTCCTTTTAGTTATAAGTTGTATAGTAGTTTGACCTTATTGTTTTAGGACAAGTAGAGCTCGTTCACCAGTAGCAAAGACTCACTCAGTCCGTCAGTGTGCCTGAGTGTGTGTGATGGGGGGGGGGGGGCTCTCCCGTGACTGACCGGCCACCTACAATGTACGGACAGGTTTGCACTGGCCCAAGGGTGTCCGTTCATGAGAGGGACTGCTGTAACAGCAAAACTAGAGTGAAACATAACTAATCAATTTATCCACTTGACTGTATTCACAACAGGGACCTATCACTCTTATCGGCACGGTGGCCTAGTGGTAAGGCGTCCGCCCCGTGATCGGGAGGTCGTGGGTTCGAACCCCGGCCGGGTCATACCTAAGACATTAAAATTGGTAATCTAGTGTGGCTGCTCCGCCTGGCGTCTGGCATTATGGGGTTAGTGCTAGGACTGGTTGGTCCGGTGTCAGAATAATGTGACTGGGTGAGACATGAAGCCTGTGCTGCGACTTCCGTCTTGTGTGTGGCGCACGTTATATGTCAAAGCAGCACCGCCCTGATATGGCCCTTCGTGGTCGGCTGGGCGTTAAACAAACAAACAAACCTATCACTCTTCTTTGCATGTTTTTATACCTACGGATTGTCAAATACTCTGCAACACATGTAACCCAAATTCAACATGTGCCCGTACCTAGAACGTACGTACAATACCGCTTCTTTTATGAAACCATTGTTTCGGCCATGTTGATTTTAATCAACCAATTTTCTTGTGCACCATGTTGTCGACTCGAGTCCTGGCGATGGTACCAGGGAGAGAACTCCTGCTGAAAGCTTTAGAAAATATTTATACCAGATTGTCCCCATTAGCCAAGCGCAAACACGGTGTATAAGCGCGGATGAATCAGCGTCTCACTCGGTCAGGGATTGTTTGATAGTCTGATGGGAAAAGAAGAACGGGAAAAAATACAACAACACCTGACAACAACAACAGGTGGCGACGACAACAACAGCAACAACACCACCACCACCACCACCACCAACAACAACAACAACAACAGGTGGCGACGACAACAACAGCAACTCCACCACCACCAACAACAACAACAACAACAACAACAACAACAACAACAACAACAACAACAACAACAACAACAACAACAAGTCGCGTAAGGCGAAAATACAATATTTAGTCAAGTAGCTGTCGAACTCACAGAATGAAACTGAACGCAATGCCATTTTACTCGTAGCATCGTCAGGCCACCGCTCATGGCAAAGGCAGTGAAATTGACAAGAAGAGCGGGGTAGTAGTTGCGCTAAGAAGGATAGCACGCTTTTCTGTACCTCTCTTTGTTTTAACTTTCTGAGCGTGTTTTTAATCCAAACATATCATATCTATATGTTTTTGGAATCAGGAACCGACAAGGAATAAGACGAAAGTGTTTTTAAATTGATTTGGACAATTTAATTTTGATAATAATTTTTATATATTTAATTTTCAGAGCTTGTTTTTAATCCGAATATAACATATTTATATGTTTTTGGAATCAGGAAATGATGGAGAATAAGATAAACGTAAATTTGGATCGTTTTATAAATTTTTTTTTTTTTTTACAATTTTCAGATTTTTAATGACCAAAGTCATTAATTAATTTTTAAGCCACCAAGCTGAAATGCAATACCGAACCCCGGGCTTCGTCGAAGATTACTTGACCAAAATTTCAACCAATTTGGTTGAAAAATGAGGGCGTGACAGTGCCGCCTCAACTTTCACGAAAAGCCGGATATGACGTCATCAAAGACATTTATCAAAAAAATGAAAAAAACGTTCGGGGATTTCATACCCAGGAACTCTCATGTCAAATTTCATAAAGATCGGTCCAGTAGTTTAGTCTGAATCGCTCTACACACACACACACACATAGTCTGAATCGCTCTACACACACACACACACACACACACACACGCACACACACACGCACACACGCACGCACGCACATACACCACGACCCTCGTTTCGATTCCCCCTCGATGTTAAAATATTTAGTCAAAACTTGACTAAATATAAAAACAGGTGGCGATGACAACAACAGCAACAGCAACACCACCACCAACAACAACAACAACAACAACAGGTGGCGACGACAGCAACACCACCACCACCACCAACAACAACACAACAACGACAACAACAACAACACATTTCATGATATACATTAAAAACAAGTCGCGTAAGGCGAAAATACAATATTTAGTCAAGTAGCTGCCATTTTTCAGCAAGACCGTATACTCGTAGCATCGTCAGTCCACCGCTCATGGCAAAGGCAGTGAAATTGACAAGAAGAGCGGGGTAGTAGTTGCGCTAAGAAGGATAGCACGCTTTTCTGTACCTCTCTTTGTTTTAACTTTCTGAGCGTGTTTTTAATCCAAACATATCATATCTATATGTTTTTGGAATCAGGAACCGACAAGGAATAAGATGAAAGTGTTTTTAAATTGATTTGGACAATTTAATTTTGATAATAATTTTTATATATTTAATTTTCAGAGCTTGTTTTTAATCCGAATATAACATATTTATATGTTTTTGGAATCAGCAAATGATGGAGAATAAGATAAACGTAAATTTGGATCGTTTTATACATTTTTATTTTTTTTTACAATTTTCCGATTTTTAATGACCAAAGTCATTAATTAATTTTTAAGCCACCAAGCTGAAATGCAATACCGAACCCCGGGCTTCGTCGAAGATTACTTGACCAAAATTTGAACCAATTTGGTTGAAAAATGAGGGCGTGACAGTGCCGCCTCAACTTTCACGAAAAGCCGGATATGACGTCATCAAAGACATTTATCAAAAAAATGAAAAAAAACGTTCGGGGATTTCATACCCAGGAACTCTCATGTCAAATTTCATAAAGATCGGTCCAGTAGTTTAGTCTGAATCGCTCTACACACACACACACACACACACACACACACGCACACGCACGCACGCACACACGCACACACGCACGCACATACACCACGACCCTCGTTTCGATTCCCCCTCGATGTTAAAATATTTAGTCAAAACTTGACTAAATATAAACAAGTCGCGTAAGGCGAAAATACAATATTTAGTCAAGTAGCTGTCGAACTCACAGAATGAAACGCAATGCCATTTTACTCGTAGCATCGTCAGGCCACCGCTCATGGCAAAGGCAGTGAAATTGACAAGAAGAGCGGGGTAGTAGTTGCGCTAAGAAGGATAGCACGCTTTTCTGTACCTCTCTTTGTTTTAACTTTCTGAGCGTGTTTTTAATCCAAACATATCATATCTATATGTTTTTGGAATCAGGAACCGACAAGGAATAAGATGAAAGTGTTTTTAAATTGATTTGGACAATTTAATTTTGATAATAATTTTTATATATTTAATTTTCAGAGCTTGTTTTTAATCCGAATATAACATATTTATATGTTTTTGGAATCAGCAAATGATGGAGAATAAGATAAACGTAAATTTGGATCGTTTTATAAAAGAAATATTTTTTTTTACAATTTTCCGATTTTTAATGACCAAAGTCATTAATTAATTTTTAAGCCACCAAGCTGAAATGCAATACCGAACCCCGGGCTTCGTCGAAGATTACTTGACCAAAATTTCAACCAATTTGGTTGAAAAATGAGGGCGTGACAGTGCCGCCTCAACTTTCACGAAAAGCCGGATATGACGTCATCAAAGACATTTATCAAAAAAATGAAAAAAACGTTCGGGGATTTCATACCCAGTACACATGTTGTGTGGTGTACAAACGAATGAATCAGTGAGACATATTTACATATATCATTGGTAAGTATATACTTGACTATACATGCGTATCACGCGTATGAACTGCAAGCATGCAGTTTGATGCTCTGTCTGCCCTAATAAGGGAAACACGTGGCTGCCAGGTAAGTACGCGGCACGCCATGTGCACATTGTGCGTGATCTGTTCATCATAGACACAGCCTTCACAGCGACACCTGGACAATCAGCAATAAGTTTGCTGTCCTTGCAGATAGTATATCGATCTTCATCCATATCAAACTCATTTGTTATCTTAAACATTGATTGTTGCATAAAACTAGAATCAGGCTGTTGTTGGGTACCGCTTTAACAAATTACTTGTACTTACTTAAAGTTAATGCCTTGTCAAGGTTTTGCATGCTACATTAAAGGGAACCTGAATACCGGTCAAATGTGATACCGGATCTTCAGAATTCTCGGAACAAAATTGTACAATGTATTTTTTGTTGTTTTGTGTTGTTGGTGTGCAAACGATTTCGATATGACTATAATACTGTACATGAGTTAATTGTTGCCGGTAGAGTTTTTGGTGTCAAGTTGTTCTGTTTATGCTGTTCACGTTTTCCCTCGGCATGGGGGAGGGCTGATTGTAAGAAAGCATGTATTACTTATAAGAGTAATTGCCCTCGTAATTAAAAATAAATAGTTATCTTATCTGACTGTCTTATCTGAAGTATTGCATCGGCCACACTTTTTACACCATGTAGTCCCAAAAATACGGTACACGCACCACAGCCAGTAAACAGTCATGTTCAGTTTTCGCTATGATCGATGATCTTTCAAAATCGTCATCTTGCATTCTGTGCTCGGCATAAGCGTCCACACATACACACACACACACACACACACACACACACACACACACACACACACACACACACACACACACACACACACACACTTTCAATATGAGCAATAAGAAAATTCTTCTTCTCATTTATGTATCATTGTAATGCTAACACACATACACACGAGCGCGCGCAAACACGCACACAGTGAATCGGGTGAAGCTGACAGTGAAACGACACTTTCCAATGCGGTGAAACGCAGCTATACGTTTCAGCTACCGGCAAACTTCAATAAAACGGAGAAGCGGGAAGCGGCGAAACGAGACCAAACCTGTCCGAGTGGGTCGTTCGAGGTCAAGGAACTATGAATCTGACCTGACCATTCATATCCTTCGACTGTGACCTTGTACGCGGGTCTATGGTGCGAACGCCCGTAAGCAAAACGTGGACTGTAAGCAAAGGCCTTCATTACATCCGACACTGGGCGATTGACCCCGAAAACCATCGACTTCACTAATTTTTTGCTAATATTTGGTCTGTGATAATTTCAGAATGGGTTAAAACAAGTGTGGAAAAAATTAGAGAAATCAATCGGACAGACTTAATGATACATAATTTTGAATATGATGACATGACGTAATTACGTTTCCAGCCATATCGGACACACACACACACACCACACCACACACACACAACGCGCGCTGTCCCCCCCCCCCCCCCTCTCTCTCTCTCCCTCTCTCCGCCGAAAGCACCTCTCTAACGACTAAGTCGGTGTACACTTTGTGCGAGTGTGTGTGAGGATGTGTAAAAGAGAAAGTGTATAGCAGGGCCGGACCCAGGGGGGGGGGGGGGGGTTCCAGGGGTTCCGGAACCCCACCCCTGGAAAAAGCATGTACCTTGCTTTGACTTTTACTAGTTTTAGCACCAAAACAATGCTGCTCTTAACCCTCAAAACAAGGCCCAGAATGCACCAGATTGCAGAGATTTTAACCGTTTTTCAAACATTTTCCGGGGGAGCATGCCCCCGGACCCCCCTAGTTCGCGCGCCTGCAAAGCAGGCGCGCGCTTGTGGCTTCGCCACTTCGCTGATTTGCCCACCAAAAAAAGGAGGACCCCCCCCCCCTTACAACTCATTTGGTCCGACCCTGTATAGTATGCTTCCATTAACAAGCACACTTTTTAATTTTTAATTTTTATTTTGTTATACCTTTCCCTATTGTTTTTTTTTAAATTTTTAATTTAAATTTTTTTTTTTATTCTTCATATTTGTTCTTTGTTTCATGAGTGTATTATAGTAGGGACTAGCTGTAAGAAAGGACCATATGGACCTAATGCTATCATCCCTCGGTAATAAAGTTTTCGAGTTCGAGTTCTCTCTCTCGCGCAGACAAACTGACATACGCACACACACACACACACAAACGCAAGCACACACGAACAAACAAACATACATAGACATAACGAGACATGCACTCCCTGGGGTCCTGATTTGGCCTATTATGGTCCGCTGGACCCGAAAAGCAAAAGCTAACTGTGCACTCCCCCCCCCCCCCCCCCCCTCCGCCCCACACCCATTCGGACCGAATAGCGAGATTGTTAGCTGAGGTAGAAACTCGATATATGTTTGTGTGTCAAAGGAGCCTGGCAAAAACAGAAGGCCCACATTCCCCGGTATTTTTACTGCCACTTATTTTGCACTGTACCGAGTCAAAGTCTGCCCAGAACAAAGAAAACGTTCCCACTATTTCAAGTGACACGTCAGCCAAGGTCAATTGGTTTTTACGATGCATCAGAGGCCAAAGTCCGGACTGATGCAGTTCGTCTGTCAGGAAATATAGAAAGAGAATTGACAACTGATTCATTCCAGTGAGATTGTAGAATTGCTTACTACGCACCGCTTCAGTCGTATCTGCAGGCTAACGTGTCACTGCTGATTATAGACACATCCTTATTGTTCCGAAGGAAGAGGTTAGGCCGGTATCAGTGGGCGCATCCTTATGTACAATGACAGACAAAACTAATTATAAACAAGTCGCGTAAGGCGAAAATACAATATTTAGTCAAGTAGCTGTCGAACTCACAGAATGAAACTGAACGCAATGCCATTTTTCAGCAAGACCGTATACTCGTAGCATCGTCAGTCCACCGCTCATGGCAAAGGCAGTGAAATTGCCAAGAAGAGCGGGGTAGTAGTTGCGCTAAGAAGGATAGCACGCTTTTCTGTACCTCTCTTCGTTTTAACTTTCTGAGCGTGTTTTTAATCCAAACATATCATATCTATATGTTTTTGGAATCAGGAACCGACAAGGAATAAGATGAAAGTGTTTTTAAATTGATTTCGACAATTTAATTTTGATAATAATTTTTATATATTTAATTTTCAGAGCTTGTTTTTAATCCGAATATAACATATTTATATGTTTTTGGAATCAGAAAATGATGGAGAATAAGATAAACGTAAATTTGGATCGTTTTATAAAAGAAATATTTTTTTTACAATTTTCAGATTTTTAATGACCAAAGTCATTAATTAATTTTTAAGCCACCAAGCTGAAATGCAATACCGAAGTCCGGGCTTCGTCGAAGATTACTTGACCAAAATTTCAACCAATTTGGTTGAAAAATGAGGGCGTGACAGTGCCGCCTCAACTTTCACAAAAAGCCGGATATGACGTCATCAAAGACATTTATCAAAAAAAAGAAAAAAACGTATGGGGATATCAATCCCAGGAACTCTCATGTCAAATTTCATAAAGATCGGTCCAGTAGTTTGGTCTGAATCGCTCTACACGCACGCACGCACACACACACACACACACATACACACACACATACACACACACATACACCACGACCCCCGTTTCGATTCCCCCTCGATGTTAAAATATTTAGTCAAAACTTGACTAAATATAAAAACCAGGGTCAGTGTTTAGATATATCCGAACATTTCATTTGCGCCGACAAAAGAGTGTACTCAAAATCGTTAATCACATCACCCCTTGACCCCTCAAATCAACAAATGTAATATCTTTGCCGACTTATCAAAACCCCACTTCTCTATTTGGCATACATATGAACGGCATTTGGTTGAAAATCAATTGACCCCAGAGTACCAGAGATACAGTCTAAAACTCATCAAGATACAAACAAACAAACAACCAGGGCGAATCCTAACTAGCCTATATTATGCTTTGCATAAAGGCGGCTATAAAAAGTGCGCCGGCGGCCGACCACGCGTATGTTGGTCAATCGGACCTGAACGCACCCACTTTTTCCCCAATATTTCATAGCGCTGTCAAGTTAATTCTCACTGCCGAAGTCAGTTATCAACACCCCACTGCTCTATTTGGCATACCAGTGCCGAACGACATTTTGTAAGAAAGTGCGTACCAACCACGCGTATGTTGGTATGTGGGACGTGAACGCGCCACCCACACTTTGTTCCCCAACATTTCATAGCGGTCGGTTTTCATTTTCATTTCCATTATTTTTCTTTACTTTTCTCACTGCCGAATTCAGTTATCAACACCAAACTGCTCCATTTGGCCTACACATAAACGACATTTTGTAAGAAAGTGCGCACCGACTACTACGGATTTAGTCAGTGGGTCCTAAACGCGCATCCCAGTCTCTCTCTCTCTCTCTCTCTCTCTCTCTCTCTCTCTCTCTCTCTCTCTCTCCCCCACCCTCCCCTATGGCTATCCTACCCCTTTTTCCATCAGCACCCAAGCTAAATGAAGCAGATATCTGGCAAATGACCTTTATCTAGTCAAAATAAAGTATTGACCTGAAATAGAAATTAACAAGTCGCGTAAGGCGAAAATACAATATTTAGTCAAGTAGCTGCCATTTTTCAGCAAGACCGTATGCTCGTAGCATCGTCAGTCCACCGCTCATGGCAAAGGCAGTGAAATTGACAAGAAGAGCGGGGTAGTAGTTGCGCTAAGAAGGATAGCACGCTTTTCTGTACCTCTCTTCGTTTTAACTTTCTGAGCGTGTTTTTAATCCAAACATATCATATCTATATGTTTTTGGAATCAGGAACCGACAAGGAATAAGATGAAAGTGTTTTTAAATTGATTTGGACAATTTAATTTTGATAATAATTTTTATATATTTAATTTTCAGACCTTGTTTTTAATCCGAATATAACATATTTATATGTTTTTGGAATCAACAAATGATGGAGAATAAGATAAACGTAAATTTGGATCGTTTTATAAATTTTTATTTTTTTTTTACAATTTTCCGATTTTTAATGACCAAAGTCATTAATTAATTTTTAAGCCACCAAGCTGAAATGCAATACCGAACCCCGGGCTTCGTCGAAGATTACTTGACCAAAATTTCAACCAATTTGGTTGAAAAATGAGGGCGTGACAGTGCCGCCTCAACTTTCACGAAAAGCCGGATATGACGTCATCAAAGACATTTATCAAAAAAATGAAAAAAACGTATGGGGATTTCATACCCAGGAACTCTCATGTCAAATTTCATAAAGATCGGTCCAGTAGTTTAGTCTGAATCGCTCTACACACACACACACACGCACACACACACACACGCACATACACCACGACCCTCGTTTCGATTCCCCCTCGATGTTAAAATATTTAGTCAAAACTTGACTAAATATAAAAACCATGGCTTCAGCCGTTTGCGTGCCGACTGAAGTGATGTTGTACACGTACAAGATTTCAGCACGTGTTTGCGTCCGTATCGCGTACTGACTCGACTCGAGATATAAGTTAAGAGTAAACCCGTGATCATTTTGGGGAAAAGTCGTTGTAAGTCCACGTATGGACGGTCGTATGTCGTATCAGAGAGGGGGACGTAATATGGAGATGAGAAATACTAAGACAAAGAAGGAGAAAAAATCCGTCAGAGAAAAGTCGGTCGTAATATTGAGGGACCCGTAAAAGAGAGGGGTCGTATAAGGAGGTACCACTGTACCTCAATTTGGTCTACTCATAACACTGTGTATATGTGTATGTGCCTGTGTGTGTTGTACTAGTATAACGTATGCGTACATGGAATGACATTGCGGGTTACCTGAACATTGACAATGACGAAAGAAACTGAGATTGTGTGTGTGTGTGTGTGCGCGCGCGCGTGTGTGTGTGTGTGTGTGTGTGTGCGTGTATGTGCGTGCGTGTGTGGGTGTGCGTGACCATGTTTGAATTTATTCGGATTTAGTTCTCTTTCCTTGTTTGTATTATGATTATGTAAGTGTAAAGCGCTCTGGGCTTGTCACCACAAGGTTTACGCGCTATATAAGTAATCGTTATTATTATTATTATTATTATTATTAAAGTGCACCGACTGCTACGTCTGTTGGTCAGAGGGACCAGAACGCGCACCCCTATTTCTCCCAACATTTTATATCGCGGTGTTTCTCACATCCGAGTTCAGTTATCAACACCCAACAGCTCCATAATTATGGCCTACACATAAACGACATTTAATAACAAGAAATTCCTCCGAGGTAGGAAAAACACCCCCGTCCTGACCATTCTCACTGCCACCAACTGAGAAGGTTATTTCCCTTTGACCATTAATATGTCCCTCTATAAGTCCTTGTAGAATCTTAATCCACCAATAACTCCCTAACCGTGTGTTTGACTGGTCCCAATTTTTGTAAGGACCGTCTCAGGAATGTATAGAACCTGTTCACCAAGTTTGGTGACGATCGGTCCGTTCATTCTTGAGATCTATATGCGAACACAAACACACAAACACACAAACAAACAAACAAACACATCGACCGAATCCTATACACACCCCTATACCGGGGGTGTAATAAAGTGCGCACCGACTACGTATGTTGGCCAGTGGAACCTGAACACGCTGATTCGCTTGCCGTCCCTTCACTGGTCAGTTTGTGTGTTCTGTTGGTCGCTAACAACATTGTTCCCATGGGTTGGGAAAGTTTGGGAAATCGAAAGGTCATTTTCCAGGCTGGAAAAGTTGTGGAACAGGCTGTGGGGAGGGTCTGGAAAAACCTGCGAATTTCAGAAACGTCGTTCAGCAGATTTGTTCGCAGAGTCATTAAACCAGATTTTTTTGTTTTTACAGAAGTGAAACTGAGTCATTGTAGTTGTTGTTTCGTGAATTCCGAGTAAAAAAAAAAGGGTAGGGGACCCCATAAAAAAATATTCAACACGGTTCAACCTGCAAAAAAAATAACATCCCATTTGTCAGTGATTAAAATTACTCAGCTGTGATCTTCAGACTTTGCGGAGGGTATATGAGGGTATATGAGTAGTCGGCCTTAATTTAGCCCGAAGTCGACTTCGCGACGACTTCGCAAAGTCTTTTCACCGGGCGGGGATATAGCTCAGTTGGTAGCGCGCTGGATTTGTATTCAGTTGGCCGCTGTCAGCGTGAGTTCGATCCCAGATTCGGCGGAAATTTATTTCACAGAGTCAACTTTGTGTGCAGACTCTCTTCGGTGTCCGAACCTCCCCCCGTGTACACTACATTGGGTGTGCACGTTAAAGATCCCACGATTCTCGATGTCCCTCTCTCTCTCTGCCACTGGCTTCTAGACTTCTTGCTTGATCGTCCTCAGGTCGTCCGACTCAACAACTCACTCTCTGCCTCACTCACTCTAAACACTGGTGCCCCGCAGGGTTGTGTTCTGTCCCCTCTACTCTTCACCCTTTTCACCAACGACTGCACCTCCGCTCACCCATCCACATACATAATCAAATTCTCAGACGACACCACCATTGAAGGCCTGATTTCTGACTCCAATGAGGACGCTTACCGGGGGGAGGTTCAAAGAGTGGTTGAGTGGTGCTCTGAAAATGATCTCGAGCTAAACGTTCTTAAAACAAAAGAAGTCGTTATCGACCCTCGACGAAAGAAAGACCCCATCTTGCCCCTTGAAATAAATGGGGAAGCTGTAGAACAGGTCTCTTCATTCAAATTTCTCGGCACACTGATCTCTGAAGACCTGAAATGGGACGGGAACACCACGTCCATCATTAAGAAGTGCCAGCAGCGGCTGCACTTCCTGAGACAGTTGCGCAAGTTCCGTATGTCACAGCAAATCATGGCGCAGTTCTATCGCGCAGTCGTTGAGAGCACCCTGTGTTTTTCTATCACGGTCTGGTATGGCAGCACCACTGAGAAAGAGAAACAGCTACTGGAGAGCATTGTGCGGACAGCCTCCAAAATCGCGGGCTGTGACTTCCCCTCCGTTGCCTCTATCTTTGAGTTGCGCTCAGGTCGAAAAGCAGGAAAGATTGTTCGCGACCCCTCCCACCCGGCAAACCACTTCTTCGAGCCTCTTCCATCTGGTAGGCGCTACAGAGCTTTGAAAGCCAGAACTAGTCGCTTTCGCTCTAGCTTCATCCCCCATGCTGTACTGACAACTCCTGTAGTGAAGACGTTGTAATATACTGTAGTTATAGGATTGGGGGGGGGGGGGGGGGGGTTCTTTTGTTACTTAGTCCTTTCACTGCATTCCATTACTGTTCTCATAACTTGTGATAGTGGAAATATGTGCAATGTGGAATGGTCCTTATTTTTTAGGTGCTGGAGTAGTTCTGTGATGGTAGTAGTTTTGTGCAATGCGACTCTAGGTTCAGGTGCTTGAGTAGATCTGTGATAGTCTGTTAATACTGTTGTTTTAAACTGTCTAACTGGCTAGATCATGATTATATAATTTTATGTGATGATCTGACTAAATGATAATAATTACGTGTACTACTTACTTTTAAATGGATTATAAATTTTAGGTATTGTTCTAGTATTCACTAATGTTGTATTGATATTACTGGCACCCCTTTTAAACTGATATGGTTTTTACCTTTACAAGGCGACGATGTGAATTTGTGATGTAGATATGTGGCTGGTTATGTGTGAGAATGTAAATAATTGTGTGTGTGTGTGTGTGTGTGTGTGTGTGTGTGTGTGTGTGTGTGTGTGTGTGTGTGTGTGTGTGTGTGTGTGTGTGAGTTGTGTCTGTGTGTGCATGACAGTGTAATGTACGTATGTATGCATGCATGGTGATGTGTGTCTGCATATGTGTCTGGTTGGTTTTTATTTTATTTTTACCGTGCCGTGCCAAGATGAAATCCTTTTGCAAAATTGGTGAATAAATATCTTGTATCTTGTATCTTGTATCTTGTATTGACAAAAGGGTCTTTCCTGGCAAAATTGCTTAGGCACAGTTAATAATTGTCTACCTATACCCGTGTGACTTGGAATAATAGGCCGTGAAAGGTAAATAGGCCCCCTATGCGCCGAAATGGCTGCAATCTACTGGCCGTATAAAATTTCATCTCACACGGCATCACTGCAGAGCGCCTAGAACTGTACCCACGGAATATGCGCGATATAAGACTCATTGATTGATTGAAACTCAGTGCTAAAGCTCCGTGCGGCCAGCTTCGCGAAGTCTGTTTACCGAAAACTCAGTGCTAAAGCTCCGTGCGGCCAGCTTCGCGAAGTCTTTTTACCGAAAACTCAGTGCTAAAGCTCCGTGCGGCCAGCTTCGCGAAGTCTTTTTACCGAAAACTCAGTGCTAAAGCTCCGTGCGGCCAGCTTCGCGAAGTCTTTTTACCGAAAACTCAGTGCTAAAGCTCCGTGCGGCCAGCTTCGCGAAGTCTTTTTACCGAAAACTCAGTGCTAAAGCTCCGTGCGGCCAGCTTCGCGAAGTCTTTTTACCGAAAACTCAGTGCTAAAGCTCCGTGCGGCCAGCTTCGCGAAGTCTTTTTACCGAAAACTCAGTGCTAAAGCTCCGTGCGGCCAGCTTCGCGAAGCATACTTTGCGTAATCGACTTCGCCCAGTTAATGACAGGCTTAAAGTTTAAAGGCAAAGATTGTTGTGAACTGGCGCAAGTGCGTAACTGCACAGAACCGAGCACTATGTACTATTGGTATCACTATTGTTATCAATCCTTAGTACAGGACGGTCAGCAGATACAGGTTATCGTTATTATGTCGAACAGTATAGTGGTTGCGAGGATGGAGACCGACAGAATACTCAGGACGGAACCGACACAAAGATAACGTCCTTTTTCCAGTCTCAGACTGCCGTTTTAAAATCCCGTTTGCACGGTGGAGACACGTTACGCCCTTCATACGTACCCAGACGCTTGTTACGCCCGATTTTGTGACCAGAAGATCGACATGGCATGTTGGTATGCTGACTTAAATTACAATATCTCAGGTTAACAAGTTAACATCAAATTACATATGCTTGCACTACTATAGGTCACTGCCATTTGGTAGTGGTTTGGTGGTACTAGTTCGTCCCCGGGGAGCCGATCCGCTGGCGGGGAGGGGGGGGGGGGGGGGGGGGGCAGAACGGTGTTACACAGCAGTCTGAGACGAGAAATTGCATCATTGTCTCGGTTCCGCATTGAGTATTCGGTCGTTCTTCCCGCAACCTCTATATTGTTTGGCTGAGAACAAACTGAAGCTGTCAATCGTGCACCGTACCCGGGCCCACGACTCTGTGTCATTGTTGGCACATATGAACCCTCAGTGCAGTCTTTCGTGCTAGTCTTACGGTCTGTCCTCAAACGGGGTTTCACACCTACAAACCGGAAAACCTGCAAACAAGAAAAGGAAAAAGAAAGTGACGACAACAATCGCGTTGGGGAAAAAAATTGAACTTAAGAGAATGATTGTAACGATTTTCTTTCATTCTGAGCTCACTTTCAGAGTAAACATGACATATCTATTCATTTTTGGATTCAGGAAATGATAAAGTATACAATACAATTATTTTTGAATCCATTGCTTAAATTTTATTTTTAGTTAGAATTCTTATAAACAAACTCGTTGATTATTTTTAAGTTTCCAAGCTGAAATGCAATCCCAGTTTCGACGGGGTTCATCGATTGCTGGACCAAAATGTCGATCAATTTCGTTGAAAAATGAGGTCGTCACAATTTCGCCTCTACTTTAATTAAAAGCCGGATATGACGTCATTCTTCTTCTGCGTTCATGGGCTGAAAATCCCACGTTTGTACGTATATGACCGTTTTTGCCCCGCCATTCAGGCAGCCATAATACGCCGCTTTCGGGGGAAGCATGGTGGGTATTTTCGCCAGTGTTTCTATAACCCACCAAACTCTGACATGGTTTACAGGATCTTTTCCGTGCGCACTTGGTCTTGTGCTTGCGTGTACGTACAAACGAAGGTCTGCGCATAAGTTGACCTGGGAGATCGGAAAAATCTCCACCCTTAACCCACCTGGAGCGGCCGGGTTTACAACCCGCGACCTTCCGCATTGGGGGCCGGCGTCTTATTCACTAGACCACTGCGCCCGTCTATGTGAAGTTATAACTTGAAGGGTATTTTTTAATGACAAAGCGCGTAGGAATATCATCTGGAAGATTTACATGTTAAGTTTCGTGAGGATCTGTCGAATACTTTTTCGGAATCGCTCTACACACACTGACACACACACGCGCGCACGCACGCACACACACACCCCTTACACACACACACACACACACACACACACACATGCAAACACACACACACACACACACGCACATCTACACACACACACACACATACACACACACACATGCAAATACACACACACACACATGCACATCTACACACACACATGCACATCTACACACACACACACACACACACACACACACATACAACATCACCCTCGTCTCAATTCCCAGTCTATCTGAAAACGTTTCTTCAAAACTTGACTTGGGGCAGCTTATTACGGAAAATTAGTGAATCGGACATGTCACATCCTCGTCGTCGTTCTCGTCGCCATCATCAGCATTATCGTCGTCGCTGTCGCCATCGCCGTCGTCGTCGTCATCATCATCATCATCATCATCATCATCATCATCATCATCATCACCACCACCATCATCATCGTCGTCATCGTCGTCGTCGTCGTAGTAATAGTAGTAGTAGTAGTAGTAGAAGTAGTAGTAGTAGTAGTATTTGTCAATTCTTGCCCACACCCAGATATAGTTATCATAAACAAAAGTGTAACAGCTGATCGGCCCCGGTCTGTCCGTTTAATTCATTCTGACATAGGAACGGAAGGGTATACGCAGTCACGAAGACCTGAAAGAAGGATCGCGAAAAGTATCAAGTGCAACATGCAGGTCCCAAAGACGTTGTGTCAGACAGACAGACAAGGGTTGTCCTACAGGCATACATGTTTGGCCTCTTAAGGACAGGTGTGGGGTCATATGATAGTGGTAAAAAAAAAAAGAAAAAAAAAAGAAAAAGAAGATATTTTGTTTGTTTGTTAAAGACGTTGTGTACGGATAACAGTTTTATTTATCAGATACAGCCATGCAGCGTTCATGGCCAGTTGCCTATGATAACATGCCTATCAGGCTTGTACGTGATGTATGAACAGCTCGTACGTGATGGTATGTCCGTCGCTGTTGTCACACCATTGATGACAGAAAACATGTTTCTGTTGTTGTTTTTCTTTTTAATCCAAACTACTGTGCAAAAAAATTCAGACCACTTTTGTAATCGTTCTTTATTACGCACCAAAACTGCTAATTTATGAGTGAAATTGAGGAACATTACATAACACCTGATCAAATACATTTCGTTATCCAAAAATTTACCCGAAGTAAGTCTCATCTACAGGCATAAGATCTTGAAAATGTCAAAGCACTCCATCGGTTCATTACTAAAAAAAAGGCAGCGGTTTTTGACCCCTCAGCTCAAAGTAGACGCAAAAACCTCCCCGGTTTTCGACCGCTCGTGCGATCGACACCCGTATCAGTAGGAGTGACATAACACAAACAATAGGGAAGATAACTAAAGAAAATAACCTGTCCTGGATAGATACTTGATTTGACTTTTTCTTAGTATGTAAAAGTTGCTAATTTGCACATATTCTGATTTTTCGTCGATTTTTTAATTGGTACCTTACGTTTTTGTCAGGTCGATTTTGAGGGTACCTCAAGGACTACTTCTCACTTGGGGTACCTTTATCTGAGCGGCGGTCACGTGACCCCTGCAGGAGATATCTTTCAATGATATGACACGGCCGCGATGAATGCTTATGTTGGGGTACGAACGTTCTCGCAATAATTGTATTTTTACGGGCAGCATATGTTCTTTTATGTGCGTGTTCTTTTTACTGTAAAACTGTCCGCAGCTTTTAAAAAAAATCATATTTTAAACATTCATCAACTTGGTTCCCAATTCAGAGTCAGTGTCCCCATTGCTCAGATCCACTACCACCACAATCCCAGCCCCAGCCTCCAGTCCCCACCCACCACCACACGCATTCGGGTTTTTACAAAATCAGATAGAAAACATTCAGAAACTCCGTTTGCAGTTCAGTCTGAGTATCCGCTATGTCAGTGCAGATCTAATTCAACCACCATCCCACCAACAACCCCCCCCCCCCCTCAGTAACACACACACACACACACACACACACACACACACACACACACACACACACACACACACACACACACATTCTTCCTTGGAGAAAAGGCAGATTAAAAACATTCAGCAACTTTGTTGACAGTTCAGTCAATGTTCGCTATATGCTCAGATACACTACCACCACTATCCCGCCAAACACCACCCCACCCTCCCCAACACACACCTACTACATTTTCTGACTTTAAATAAGAAATCAGATTGAAAACATTCCTCAACTCCCGTCAGTTCAGACTCAGTGACCGCTATGTTCAGATCAACCATCTCGCCAAACACCCCTCCACCCCCCTTCCCCACCTCCTACACACACAACACACAACACGTGGACTGGGTGGCCGAGTGGTAACGCACTTGCGCTCGGAAGCGAGAGGTTGCGAGTTCGACCCTGGGTCAGGGCGTTAGCAATTTTCTCCCCCCTTTCCCGAGGCTAACTAGGTGGTGGGTTCAAGTGCTAGTCTTTCGGATGAGACGATAAAACGAGGTCCCTTCCGAGTGTACACTACATTGGGGTATGCACGTTAAAGATCCCACGATTGACAAAAGGGTCTTTTCTGGCAAAATTGTATAGGCGTAGATAAAAATGTCCACCAAAATACCCGTGTGACCTGGAATAATAGGCCGTGAAAGGTGGATGCAGCGCCTATAGGCTGTTGATCTACTGGCCGATGTGAATGCGTGATATATTGTGTAAAAAATTCCATCTCACACGGCCTTTATAGGTAACATGCGCCTTGAGTCGCCTTGTGTGGTGAGATACGTGCGCGATATAAATCCTCGTAAAAAAAACTATAAAAAAAAACATGCAGGTACATACACTACTTGCTCACCCACATTCTGTACGCCAAAACCAAAACCAATTACGGGTGTGGAATGTTCCGTTACTGATTGACTGATAGGAATACTTAATGTGTACTATGTAATTATATTTGTACGGTATAGGCCCTATAAGTACGGAAATGATGTGGCACTTATATTGACAATTTCTTCTCGGTTTTTTTTTTTAAACTCAGACAACTCGATCCACATACACACTCCTCAGACCCTCGAACGCCGCATGAACAGAGAGAGAGAGAGAGAGAGAGAGAGAGAGAGAGAGAGAGAGAGAGAGAGAGAGAGAGAGAGAGAGAGAGAGAGAGAGAGAGAGAGAGAGAGAGAGACGGAGATAGAGAGAGAGACGGAGATAGAGAGAGACAGAGACAGAGACAGAGAGACAGAGCGAGAGAGAGACACAGACAGACAGACAGAGAGACAGAGACAGAGAGACACAGAGAGACACTAGAGACAGAGAGACACTTAGCTAGAGAGACAGAGCTAGAGAGACAGTGCGGCTAGACAGAGACAGAGATAGACAGAGAGACAGACAGACAGAGGGAGAGAGACATAAACAGACAGACATCGAGGGGACAGACAGACCTGACATGACAAGACAAAACAAGTCAACTGTCTGTTTTACAGGGTAATAGATAGAGAGCGAATACAGAATACAACAAGGAGGGGGTGAGAGAAGCACACAGACAGACAGAAAGAGAGAGATGTCCAGACCAAACCAGGCCAGACAAGAACACACGTTATTGACAGAGGTGAGAGAGAGAGAGAGAGAGAGAGAGAGAGAGAGAGAGAGAGACACACAGACACAGACAGAGAGAGAGAGGGATAGGTCAACGTTATAACACACACACACACACACACACACACACACTTGAACATTTCACTCGTGCAGTTAAGTTAACAAAAGTGCGGCATACACTGATGATAGGGATGACAAAAGGGTAACCAGAGTACAGAGTGACAGTAATAGCTTCTGTCGACATCCCCAATCGCCGCCTCAACCCCCCCCCCCCCCCCCCCCCCCCACCCCGCATGGTTGCGCCAAAACCGAACACACGTTATAACCAAGGAACTTAGTCGATAAATATCGACAGGGGGCCGACTAATGGTTTAAATGTGAAATGTGTGTATAATAATGGGTGTGGGTCTGAAATGAAGTTAGGTAGTAGTTAACATTTGTTTTGAATAATTATTGGTATTTTGACAATGTGGGTAGCATGGAAATGTAAGCATTTGAATGTAAGTCTTAGGTACCATTGTACCCAGGAAGAGAGACCAGAGATAGGAGTAGGTTGCAATAGCTTGTGTGGTCTTTGAGTTTTGTTTTTGGAAAGATATTGTAAAAGAAAAAGAAGACAATTACAGTAATGCAATATCTATTGTGAAAACCAACGATTGTACAAAGAACATGTGAAGCAACATTATGTCTATGATGGTGTGAAGAAAATTAGTTATGATTTATACTATTATTATTTAGACTTGAGACTGACAGTGTTGTGACGAGCGTTGGCTAATGGTAACGAGTACATATGTGTGTAGTTGTGGTGTGTGTGTGTGTTTGCGCGTTGGTTTGGATTATGGGTGTAATTTGTAAAACAGATGTGACAGTAATAATGGAGTTCACATCAGTGAGGTTAGTTTGAAATGGAACACACGCACGTTTTTGAAAAAACATATGAAATTTTGAACCATGAGATCTTTATTAAATAATAAACTGAACATCAGCAAAACATCAAAGCAATTATTAATTTGGTTTGAAAAGCTTGACTTACTATGTTAAATAGTGGATTGAAGGCTGAAAACGTCATTTACAAATTACATCTGAGATAGGGAGGGCGGGTGGGGGAAGTGCTGAAAGTGTGGATGAGAATTAAAAAAAAATGCTGAGTGACAACAGGGAGGTTAAAGGCTGCCCTTTTCGTAGCGTTCATTAATTAATTCCTATTGTTTACATGTGCCAATAATGTTATAAAACTGTACCTAAGGGGACATAATAACGATTGGCTGTAGCTTTCGAACACAGAAAAAATTATTTCAGTATTGCAAAGTGGTTTTGATAGTGTCGAATGTAAACAGAACAGTCTCAAAGTGAAAGTGGATGTTTCCCGGAAATTGCGAAGTTAACAAGAATACCGTCAGAAAAGCGCGCTTTCCTGCTTAGCACAATACGCTACCGCACTAATCTGGCGTGTCAATATCACTACGTTTTGGACGTGGAAGGTGAGCGATTTCCTTCCGCCCTCAGCTAATTCAAGAAATCACCCCCCTCCTAGGTATGTTGCGACCCATCTCGTCATCGGCGCTTTTCCGGAAATGACCTGCGCTTTGTTGGAATTCTAACAATGGCCGCCATTGTAGGAATTCCAACTTTGCGCTACGCAATTCTAGAAATGTATCGCGCGCATAGTGAGAATTCTGCTCTTTCTTAGAATGCGATGTAAAATGATACAAGTCATGATGGCCTATGTGATCAATGCTTAGTCTTGAAAAAGCAGATGCATTGTATAACGCACCAAACCAACCGAATTATAAAAAGCAAAAACACTGTTTGATAACTTCGGCGGGTTGTAACAACACAGTTCAACGACCCATCCCGCTCGACCAAAACGCACCAATTTTACGTAATTTTTAACGTCAGTCAGATCTTACATTTTACAACAACAAAAACACAACAAGAGTGTTCCGATATAACTTCAGTTTCACTGGTAACTATCGATTGTAATATTTTTTTACTCAGTCTTAACTGATTATATATTAAACTCACAGTCTCTCTGGGCTGCAGAGATAGCATTACGTCCCTTTATTGACTAGGCTCTTGTCACTGCATGCATGGTAATCTAGGCTCTTGAAACGTAATGTGCAAGTCTGTGCGCTATATATTGACGTGATTGATTGTTGCAAAATGTTGATTCAAATTAAAGATGATTTCAGCCTGTTGTAACAAACTAACACTCTACTCTGAGAAATCATTGTCAGTTCAAAATAGATCGAGACAGCAGCAACAAGCTAGCTGCATGCGCTGAGTGTCACTGAGATAATTGTTGCACAGTGTACCCCCAGTCCCCACACCCCCAATTCAAGACTTCCCCTGTATAAGACCTTGCTTTTTCATATACCTTATTCATGACCTGTGAAAAGGGTATACTTTTTTGTGCCAGTCGAAGGGTTGCCATTTCTAGAACGAGGCAGCTCGTTTCCGGAAATGCGGCGCTTTGTTGGAAATCAAATGAGGTTTCGGGAAATCCCGATTATTCCAACTCTGCCCCGGATTCTTACTTTGCGCCCAACAGGTACACGTGCACTCAAGTTAACCTCTGCTTTGACCTGTGTGCCAAGAGTCAGATGAGAGAGAGAGAAAGCGAGAGAGAGAGAGAGAGAGAGAGACACACACACACACACACACTGTCACACACACATAGACAGAGACAGACATAGAAAGACAGAAGCGGAGAGACTCAGAGGGAGACACAGACAAAGACAACATACAGAGAGAGAGAGAGAGAGAGAGAGAGAGAGAGAGAGAGAGAGGGAGAGAGAGAGAGAGAGAGAGAGAGAGAGAGAGAGAGAGAGAGAGAGAGAGAGAGAGAGAGAAAATGTAACTGATCTCGTGAGAACGGTTGAGGCCTTGCAAGGTTTTGACGGCAACAATAATTATTGTAGTTCTCTAAGACTTTATTTCTGTTTGATTTGTAATATGTTGGGAAGACATATTTATCAATTGATCAACAAAATACAACATAATACAAAACGACACAACATTGTTAAAATCATTATTGGCCAACGTTGAACGTTTACGAAGGCCCCGCGCCGTAGACCAGATTAATAGGTGCTTGATTTTGGTATTTTGATTTACATAACATTAAACCTTTCTTGGGGTTCATGGTCATGGCAACAGCCATATTAATATTATATATGATGTATAATTTTATATTTCAGCATATGTGAATTACATATCATCATACCAAACTGTCATACATTTGTATTCCTACATTATTCTGATTGATCACAACCAAACCTACTATCATTGGACACATCCAAATGCAAGCGCCTGTTTTTGACAACTTATATTTTTAGATCAGTGCAACTTGCTTGGATCTCTTGTTTGGCCTGTAGGTAAAATGTACAATGTATTTTCTGATTTGTGCACAAAAGCTTTTTTTTTTCTTTTTTTTTCTTTTAACATAACAATGTTTAATGTCACTGTATGTTTGAAAGACCATGGTCAGATTTGTAAAACAAATGTTAAATTAGAAAATAAATAACATTTTGGTTCATGATTTTTCCTACACCTGTGCTGAAAATAAGACATAAAAATGTTGGTATATAAGTCACTCAAATGCAGAGTAGTATGAATGGTTTGAGTTTGTTGCGGTTAACCCTGCACAGTTCGGCCTATGATGTTTTTGTTGAACAATTTTGCCGTCACCCTATGGTTACACAAACTCAGTGATGACCAATTTTGCCTTCACCCCTCCCATAGGGTGACGGATTTCACAACTTTTTACTGATGAACAATGTTGCCTTCACACCTCCCATAGGGTGACGGATGTCACAACTTCCTGTGTACACAAACTGATGACGTATTTCACAACAAAATGGCGCTGCCCATGGTCAACCTCGAAACTATCCGTATAAATGGGGGCCTCCTGGCCCCCATAAACATGATCACATGATAATTAACATTGTCGCGTGAACATTAAAATGTTCGGTTCTGGCCCGGTTCCTGGCGGATTACAGGAGCCCAAACTGAAAATTAAACATTAGCAGAGGAAGAAAATTAGAAACTTTCACTGATAATTGTAATTTTCACGGGGAACATGCAAATTAAAAGGTTTTTGCGCTGGTAAGGCATCGTAATAGGTCCTATGTTCGTATGCTTCTCGGTTTGTGGGTTTCGGCTAGCCAGGCCTTAGTAGTCTCGGTGACTGATGACTGATCGTGTGTTTGTGTGTGTGTATACCGTTCTTTTTCTCTCATCAAAACTGCCCCTCCGACCTAACTCTAACCCTATGAGTGAAAACATACATTCTTAATGAAAGGAAAGCATCGTTGTCGTCATCGTTTTTACCGTCGTCGTCGCCGTCATCATCCTCGCCATCAACATCATCATCCTCATCGTCAGTCGGTCGTCATCAGCGTCAGAACCGCCTGTAACTGCTATGAGTTTCCGGTGCAGTGGTGGTCCCGAATAGCGAATGATCAACTTCGGTGGACGTTTCAGATAGTGCAAAACAATTTCGATTGCTTGGTGTTTTTTTCGCCCTACATCAAACTCTTTTTCCGGAATGTGTGTTATCACTGAGCGTACTAATAAAAGTGTGTGTGTGTGTGTGTGTGTGTGTGTGTGTGTGTGTGTGTGTGTGTGTGTGTGTGTCTCAGTGTATGTCAGTGTGTGTGTGTGTGGTTCTGTGCCGGGGGGGGGGGGGGGCGGAGAGTGGAAGAGACAGAAAAACAGGAACAAAGACAGAGACCGAGAAAGACACGGGACAGAGAGACTCACATAAGCAAAGACACTGAGTCGCAGTAATTGGCTGTCTACATTAATTTTACGATCCACCACATTTTCACTATATCTTCGCTTGTATCCGGCACTTAGAGATTTGCCCCTGTGGTTGGGACATGACAAACCGATCGATGCTCAGTGCACATTGTTGAGTGCATCATGCGGACATGTCGTTGTGCGTCTCAGTCAAGTTTGGGAGACTGAACAGAAATTATAAGTGGTGCGCAGCACTGGCGCTGATGCCGAGTTTCTCCCACACCATTAAAAAACAAGTCGCGTAAGGCGAAAATACAACATTTAGTCAAGTAGCTGTCGAACTCACAGAATGAAACTGAACGCAACGCAACGCAGCAAGACCAAAAAGTACACTCATGTTTCAAGAATTGATTAATCTTGACTTTCCCGTTGACTATAATCTTTTACTTGCATTAAATATTCCATAATAACAATGAAAAGTCAACATTTTGGCGCAGAACGCTTGAAATGTGTCAATATTCTCTGCTCCCCTTTTACAAGTGCATTTAAATAATAAAATAATTCTGGAATATGGTACGCATACTTCTTATGCTAAAGTGCAAACAACAATAATACGATAAAATGTCTTTTTGTGAAAGTTATGATGCAATTTGTGGAGCAACTCACCTCGCTTTGCCGCCGCGTGAGAGCTGAAATGGATTAAACCGGAGCGTGGGTAGTTTCTTCGTATCAACCGGTTATACGGTGTGGTGTCTATATGCATGTCACTGTATGTGCAACAGTATTTCAGAGTGTCAGCGTGCGCGCACGTATCAGTGTGTATGTGTGTGTGTGTGTGTATGTATATATAGTGTGTGAGTGCGTGTGTGTGTGTGTGTCAGTGTGTGTGTGTGTAGTGTGTCAGTGTGTGTGTGCCGTGTGTGTGTGTGTGTTTCTAATGATGTGCGTCACAGTGTTCAAGTCGTGTGTTCTGAACTAGCTTCCAAGCAGCTCCGAGTCAGTATATCGAGCGTGAATATTTTTCACGTGGTACGTGTTGATCGGAAGCCGCCGACCTTTGATCGTCCCGTGCACAACAGACGCCGTAGACTGAAAAGTAGGTTTTCTGTGAAAATACAGAGGCTGGGATTGTGGACTGCCATCGTTACGTCATTAAGAAGTGATGTCCTGTAACAAGTTCAGCTGTCCTGTAACGAGGTCAAAGTCGATGCATGACCGTATTTCAATGTAAGGCTTTAACTAAAACACAATCATGTTTAGAAGCATTCTAACAGTAGCAGTGCAACATGCACTACGCAACACCAATCCAGTCAAGCTGTCGTTCGAGGTACTGGGGCCGTTTTCCTGCACGAACGAATCAAGTTCAGTGAAGGTTGTGCCAGTTCGAGAGTCTTTTCACATCGTGAACTTCAGTGGGTTTTTTCTGTTTCACTTGATGAAAGTTAATGTCACTCTTGCTCGGTCTTTTTGTTCACTGTCCTGCTGACGTCACAGTCATATATATATATATATATTTTTTTTTTACTATGATTGTTTACGTTTCCGTCGCATTTTTAACATCTCCACTGACTCAGTGCGCGTTGTCCCTGTCCAGTTTATTATATCCGAGTTGCCGTAAGGCATGAAGTGGAAGACGGTCAGTCAACTTGGACTATTTACTGGTAAAATTCAAAGTGTCTTTCACGTGCACACGGGCCAAGTAGAGTGCAACCAATTAAAAAATACTGAAACAATTGAATAAATAACAAGTCGCGTAAGGCGAAATTACTACATTTAGTCAAGCTGTGGAACTCACAGAATGAAATTGAACGTAGTCTGCCGCTAGTGCAAAAGGCAGTGAAAGTGACGAGCCTGTTTGGCGCGGTAGCGATTGCGCTGTGCTTCATAGCACGCTTTACTGTACCTCTCTTCGTTTTAACTTTTTGAGCGTGTTTTTAATCCAAACATGTCATATCTATATGTTTTTGGAATCAGGAACCGACAAGGAATAAGATGAAAATGTTTTTAAATTGATTTCGAAAATTTAATTTTGATCATAATTTTTAATTATTTTAATTTTCAGAGCTTGTTTTTAATCCCAATATAACATATTTATATGTTTTTGGAATCAGAAAATGATGAAGAATAAGATGAACGTAAATTTGGATCGTTTTATAAAAAATTAGTTTTTTTAACAATTTTCAGATTTTCAATGACCAAAGTCATTAATTAATTTTTATGATGGGCTTGACAAACACTGACCGCCGTATTCTACACTCATGAGCCTTTTCAGTGTCACTGCACCTTGACAAACACTGACACGTCCGCTATGCCGCGGTCACGCAGAGAAACTTATAATTCATATCACAACTGAGTTTGTGTAAACTATTAACGCTGGTCCCGCTCAGTCTTATTGGACCACTGTACGCTTTGTGCTTGGACTGTCATATTTGTATGGCTTTTCGGGCTTGGCTGACTCAGTGAATAAACTATACTTGACGAGTCTGATCAAGTTTCTGGCCAAAGTCAGTTTTGAGTTGGGAGTCGGATATCGAGCCAGTTTTTTTGTTCTCCCTTAAATAATAAAACTCCGAGTTTCAGTGATAAGTACACGCCAGAGAACAACCACTTAGTTTTTGTATGATCCAGTGGTCGTGTTTTTTCCACTGAGTCGTCAGTTCTAAATATATAGGCCCCTGCTCCGCAGTGCAGGCTTTTTATACTGTTTCAACCCCGGGCCGGACTACATAGGCTATGACAGCTTGCGCCAGCAGTATTCGCAGGCATCCTCTTGTTTGAATTTGGACATGAATTATAAAAAGGTATCAAAACACACCCTGGAGCCCCTCGATCATCAACACACAAATACACGGCGCGCGCCCACACACCCGCGCCTTCGCCTCACTATCTGCCATGGGATTTTTGTTTTTGGAAAAAAAAGTGTATTATTCTTTTAATTGCTGAGACTTGAGATTTATACTGTAAGATGGTCTGACCAAGATCAACAGGCCACATCACAGCTGCCTCGCATGTTCCCATGAAAGCAAAATCAACGGTGCTGTGCGTGGTCTATTTTGATTCTTTGCTTTGTCCCTCCTTTAGCCCACGTGGTGCTGGCATGGATGAGGCTCGAATGGGTGTGAGGGGCAAACAAACTATAATAATTAAGCATCCAATAAGATGTAGGAACTACCGTATAAAAATATTATCAGTTTATCTGAACTGTTTCTGTTATCTTCAAGTCCATCGCCTTCCCCGCTGATATAGTCAAACGCAAAGTATAAAACGAGATCTCCTTTCGAGCCCATTGCACTATCACGTCACATGGCCCTACTTATCACGCCACCAACGTACGTTCTGCGCACCAGTCGAGCGTCGTCTGCTTCAAACTAAACGTTGGCTTGCTGACTTCGGTGAACAGTGTTCTTCTTTGTAGAGTTTGTCGTCAACAGCAAAGGTGTAGCAGGTCTGTATCATGCCGATTGAAACTTCTACATTATGATTATCGTTGACCTTGTATGTTAATGTTGTGTTGCCTCCCTGATTGTCCAGACAAATCGATTTTCTCTGGCCTTGCAACGGTACCACTACCAGACTGCGGAATAAGAAAACGTGTGATTAGCGGTGCAGTCATGTTTATTTTCGGGGTTGTTCTGGACAGCTTCAGCGACAGGTTTTCTTCTGTTGAGAAGGTACATATTATGATGTGTGCTTCGCATTGTAAAACGGATGATTTTGGAAGGTCCATGGTTTGCTGGCTTTTGCGTTGTTTTGAGCTCATGGTTTTCAAGGTGAACCTAATTGAATATGTGGATAACTGAAAACACGCCAAACGTTTGTTTAATTTTCTCCACAGCAGTATTTAAGTGTAGATTTGTTTTTTCCTTGAAATGATGGATGTATGTGATAGCCATTATTACCAACACAGGCTAGGATTTGTTTCTGTTTTAATTTTCCAGGGACAAAAGTGCCAACAGTTACAGTCAGTATATGTTGCTTAAAATTGCTCTCACAGGACTAAATACAAATTTGTGCGTGGTTAAGTCAGTCTCATGTTTTTTTCTTCTTTTTTATTTAATCTTTTACCCAACAGAAAAAGAACCAGGCATGGGAAAGGCAAATTTCCGCCGACATTTTTTTTGTTCCGCCAAAAAAGCAAAAGTGTCTGCCGAAAAAATAAATGGGGGAGACAAAAATGGTTCTAAAAACTGAATTTAATGGCAAACTTGGAGCTCAGATGACACCAAATTGCACAATTTGGGTTCTTTGGAGAAAAAAAATTCCGGGGGCATGCCCACGGACCCCCCTAGAAAGGCTTCGCGCCGTCGACTGATATTATTTACTAATGTTCAGCCTTTTTTACTTTTTTCAATTCCCATGCCTGGAGAGAACATTTGCCTGTAAGAATAAAAAATAAAATCATTGCCATACATTCCGGCAGGGATGGGGGTATAATTTACCTTTCTTTGTTCTGGAACTTCGAACCAGAAAGAACATTTCCCTTCACAGCTGAATTAGTTCTTGTATTCCGCGGTTTGCTATGCTGGCATCAGCATGGTGTTTATTTTGTGGTTATCCTTTTTCTGAGCTGAGATCAAAAGATAGAATAGGCATATTTTTCTTCTGTTTATTAGTGGCAATATATTCTTCATAGTCATGTGATAAAGTTAAACACAACTCAAAATAGATTCTTCTAATCTGTTTAGTCTATTACTACTACAGTATTAGTCAAGGGATTTTTGTTGCTTCTGACAGCCAATCAATGACCTCCCAATCCCATTATGAATATTAACAGTTCAAGGGTATTTTTAGCGGTCAATGGCATTATTCGCTTATTCCATGGAATTACATTTTAAGACTCCCTCTTTTTTAAGACATGATTTTGTAAGATTTTTGGAGGTCTCAAAAAGGGGATTCGACTGTACCTGTCATAAGTGTATGTCCAGGGTACATCATTTTGTTGCGCAGCTACTCTCAAATGGAAGGGTAATTTTACTCCCAAGACATGCATGTGGGTCCTCGCGTATGTCTGCAACATTAAAGATGACCCTGAAGTGAAAGTGAAGACGTTAGTTTCTGATGTGCTCTGAAGATTCATCCAGTTAACAGAATGTTTTTTTTGTTTGAATATTACAGGCAGGACACCAGGTAATAAAGATGGCCCCCAAAACACCAGTAGCAGACGTCCAATCACCAGAGGGCCTGGAAGACGAAGTAGAGCCTGTCATTTTAGAAGAGAACCACAGTCAGAAACGCCCTCCCATGGTCATAGTGTGGAGAAATGTTGTGCTCTTCTTGTTTCTTCACTTTGGGGCCCTGTATGCCGCGTTCCTCGTTCCTAAAGCTCATCCTCTGACATTGTTATGGTGTAAGTTTTGTGTGTGTGTATTCTTAGTGTGGATGGTTGCTGATGTTGGTACATTGTTGTTCGTCCCGATCGCGGGTTAAAGCCGATCGGCAGCGGTGTGCTTGCATTATTTGTTTTGAAAAGCTTGACCCCTCAAAAAGGGGCTCTTACTCTGCCAGATCTCTTAAAACCCTGACAAAGTTATTTCCGAACATCGACTATTTTAAAGTCACAGTGGGGTCAAGTTTGGGTTACACATTTTTTTTTTATTGTTTCTTAAATGTTTTGAGTGATTGTGCATTTAAATTTCACACACTTCACGGGTTTGATGGCCTCTAGACATGACCCAAGCCTAGTTATACTCGTCAATATTCAGTGGGGCAATTAGTACAAAATGTCCATGTATTTGAATGTTTATGGAGCTTTTGGGGTCTTTGTAAGCAAGAAGTGTGCAGCGAAACAAATTATTTTGGGTACATACACAGTGGTATGGTATATTACATGTGCAATGTCGTTTTCATTTTCCCAAAAAGGACACTTTCTGTTGTCATTTTAATCATTAATGTCTTTTTTATTTGTTAAAATATATTTATGTGGAAGGACACTGTGCCTCATTTGGCTAGTTCTGGGGATGATCGTTCACCACAGGTAGCGCTGTATTGTATGCCATCGGGTGTTCACAAAGTGTTTTCTTTCATTTCAGCTTTTGCATTGTACATCATGGCAGGATGGGGAATCACTGCTGGGGCTCACAGACTGTGGGCTCACAGATCCTACAAAGCCAAGCTTCCTCTGCGTCTCTTGTTGATTGTCTTCAACTCTATAGCCTTTCAGGTTAGTACACATTTTTCATTGAACAATAGACATAGGCAGTGTGTGTGTGTTTCTCTGTCATTGTTTGGTGAGATTTTAAAGGTTGCATGTTGTGATGTGATTGTTCCGGTGAGGCGTAACATGCTTTTCATTTTGAACTGATTATTTTCCAGAATGACGTCATCGAATGGTCACGTGACCACCGTGTGCATCACAAATACTCAGAGACTGATGCAGACCCTCACAATGCCAGAAGAGGCTTTTTCTTTGCTCATATGGGCTGGTTGCTTGTGCGCAAGCATCCTGATGTTAAAGTCAAAGGGCAAGCCATCGACCTATCTGACCTCAAAAGAGACCCTGTACTTAGGTTACAACGAAAGTAAGTGCTCTTGTTTGCTTTGTGTCTGCGTGTAAAACGGATCAATCTTAAGTTTATCCCCGAGTACGCAGTGCTAGGGTCCAGCAGACTTTAATTGTGTGTCTGTCTGTCTGTCTCGACTTAACAGCTTATTGCTGGGAAACTACTGGGCGCAGTTCGTTCAAAAGTTGATACACTAACTTGATAATAGGTCCGATTGATCGTATTAAAACTTCATAATGTTACCTGGGACCTAAATGCGAAATAAATCAAAAAAGTCACTCTTAACGGTGGGAGTTTTTGCGGTGGGAGGCTGGTCGCTTTGCGAACAGCCAGTCACTGAACTAAAGGCAGCTGAGCCGAGAAAAGCATGATTTTCAAGCCAGCCGCAGCTGGTGGGAATTTGGTCTCGGCAAAGAAACTACAATACAGTGCTTGGTCTCGGTGAGACTGAAAGAGAGAGAGCGACAGATACACACAGTGATTCAAGGCGCACAACTATAGTAAAGTTGTCGTAGCACGTCCGTCTATGGCCAAAGTGATCCGGGTTCGATTCCCGGCATGGGCGGTCTATTTTTTTTTATAAATTCTTGTTTACTATTGTTTATTATGAACGTTTTAATGTTTTATTTCACTCTAATAATTTTTTTAATTGTGTAAAATAAATAAATAATTTTTTATATTTTTAAATCCAAGTGATCCGGGTTCGATTCCCGGCATGGGCGGTCTATTTTTTTATTTTTTGAGTCACTTGAGAAAAAGTGACTATGTAATCGGTCAGTGTTAGTCTGTCCGGCCGGCCGTCCGTAGACACCACCTTAACGTTGGACTTTTCTCGGAAACTATCAAAGCGATCGGGCTCATATTTTGTTTAGTCGTGACCTCCAATGACCTCTACACTTTAACGATGGTTTCGTTGACCTTTGACCTTTTTCAAGGTCACAGGTCAGCGTCAAAGGAAAAATTAGACATTTTATATCTTTGACAAAGTTCATCGGATGTGATTGAAACTTTGTAGGATTATTCTTTACATCAAAGTATTTACATCTGTAGCCTTTTACGAACGTTATCAGAAAAACAAGGGAGATAACTAGCCTTTTCTGTTCGGCAACACACAACTTAACGTTGGGCTTTTCTCGGAAACTATAAAAGTGACCGGGCTCAAATTTTATGTGAACGTGACTCATTGTGTTGTGAATAGCAATTTCTTCCTGTCCATCTGATGCCTCATATAATATTCAGAACTGCGAAAGTGACTCGATCGAGCGTTTGCTCTTCTTGTTTATTTATTTTTTTAAAAATTATTGTTTACTATTGTTTATTATGAACGTTTTAATGTTTTATTTTACTCTAATAATTTTTGGCTCACGTAAGTGTAGCCTATGCGATCGTAACTTTGTCTGTCTGTGCGTGCGTGCGTGCGTGCGTGCGTCTGTGCGTGTGTATGTCTGTGGTAGAAACTCTAACATTTGAAGACGTCACATTACATTGACGTCACATCATGACGTAAGAGGGTTAGACGTCACGCGAAGGAAGTACTGACAGTCTCGGTCATTATTATTTTGAGCGCGCCGAGACTAGTTGGCAGTCGTGTCCTTGTAAGTAGGCTACATGCAGACAGACAGATCTAGATCTAGTGTCTCGCTTTCTTGCACAGTTTCACCTATGCTCTTTCTCTCTGTGTGTATGTGTGTGTGTGTGTGTGTGTGTGTGTGTGTGTGTGTGTGTGTGTGTGTGTGTGTGTGTGTGTGTGTGTGTGTGTGTGTGTGTGTGTGTGTGTGTGTGATTGAGTTTGTGTTACTGTTTGTCGATTTCTTACGTGAGCCTTGATGGCTTCGCCTCTTGTTTTAATTGTGTAAAATAAAAAAATAAAAAAATAAAAAATTTTTTTTTAAATCCACGTGCACAAGACAAAAACTTTCATACTGGGGGAGCGAGCCAGTCTGAAGAGTACTCAGGGCCAGCGCCAGCGTTTTTTATTCGTTAAAAAAAATGTTAAAACAGTTAGGGGCATGTCGGCATTGATGATGCTGTTAAATGTCTTGCTTAACTCCCTGCAGTTCTTTCCCTTTGATTTTGATCACAGGTGATTTTTTTTCAATTAGAGTTATTAAAACATCTGTTTGACAAGGGACCTAATAATATGGACTCCGCTGAACACAACCCGACACCCAAAAACGTGGTTACCTTGCTATTTTGAAAAGGGAGGCTGTAAATTACGTCATGCGGTGAATGTTGTCGTCTATGTCATCTAAATCTAAGACGAAGACTGTGTTCTTTACTTTTGGTCATTTTCATATAGATGAGGTTGGCCGTTTTTTTTTTTTTTACAGCAAAACAAGTGTTTGAACGCTTGAACTAGGATATCTGGGATCTAGTGGGCACCACCATCAATAATGACAGTGTCTTTGGAGCAAGAATTTTAGCTCCTACTAATGCATCTTCTCTCGGATTTCCAAGTGTTGTTGACAAGTGCTCTTTGGATCTAAACGTTTGCCCTAATTTCCGTCAGTAGATTTACTCACAGTAGCTATGCCAAACAGAAATTTCAAATATAAGTGACCAATCCAAAAATAGTTTCAATGTGAAGAGCTAGTCACCCTGAATACAAATCAGTTTATTTTTTTTAAATTGGTCAAGTAGTTCCAAAAATATCCAAAAAATGACCAAAATTCTGAAAATGGCTTACATGGAACAAAGAAGGAAAGAGCAGGGAACTCGTGGCACCGGTGACAGAGCCAATTTTACAGGTTTTTTTGCTGTAATTCAGTGTGTTTGGAAGATATCATAATAAACATTGGTAGGGTTATGAAACACATGGTGCTGGACACACTGGTAAGGATAAAAACTAGTTATGATAATTAAAAAAGGTGTTAATTACATAATTATTGTTAAAAAATGATTTTTTGGATTTATCTTCTAAAAACTACTGAAAATAGTACAGAAAGCTCACCAACATTGGATATTATAATGAAACTATTGTAGTGTGCAAGATTCTTGTAAAAAATTTGGTTTAATTATGAATAAATGTTTCAAAATTACATAATATTATTAGCTATGCCAAACAGCCGGTCAGCTGTGCCGGAAAAATGGGAAAAACTGCAGTTGCTCACTTTGATTGTAATATTCATTGCTTATTATTATTTTAGTGTGCATGATGTATGCACAGTTTGTCAATAAAAGATTCATTAATACAACCATAAGAGTTACATATGTCATTGTCATCATTTTCACGAGTTTTCATTCACAAACACCTGGTAAATAAATCTCATGTTCCCCATGCAGTAACTCGAGGTGGTGAATGGGTTTGAGCTTTCATGTGAAACGTGGATTGTCAAAGTAAATGTGTGGAACCATCGTGGCTTTGGATTTGTGTTTCCGAGGACAACGATTGTAAGCATTCACTCTCAAAGACCCAATCAATGTTGATAATTACCGCGGCGACTCATGGTCAATTTGCAACTTATCTCTGTAATCGCAAAATCCACAAGGAAAAGTCATAAACACTTAAAAGAAAAGAAATATGCTCAACACTTATTGAATTCACAGGTATGATCGCAGCTCTGTACATTTTCAGACTGGAAGAAAAGCGTCAACAAGCTACGTTTGACGTCACATACAAGTTTGACGTGTTATCTCGTGCTACTGTGACGATGCTTTGTGGCCCGGAGTTGCCGGATTCTAAAAATTCGTCTCCCTGTGGGTTGTGCATTTTGTTTTATGACAAAAACGATGTTTGGTAGCTTGTTGTCAGACCAGCACTTTGTTGTTGGTCCTCGGGGAGCATATCGCCTTTTGTCTCATTTTATCAACCGCGGCCTTTGGCCTTGGTCGATAAAGACGAAACAAAAGACGATATGGTCCCCTTGGACCAACATAAAATTTGGTCTGTCAACAAGCCACCAAACATCTTATATTATTACCTCTGCGGGGAGAAAAAACGAGTTTAATGAGGAACAAAATGAAATGAGTGTACGCAAGTTGCTAACACAAAGAATTGGCAAATTTTACTAAATGCTGACAGCAAAAAGTTTTCACCTCCATAACTCAGCTTCTCCAAAACGTAGAATGACCACACTCGGACAGATGGAAAGATCTATCCTTTTTGACTCACATGCGAAGCAAAAGTGAGTCTATGTACTCACCCGAGTCGTCTGTCCGTCCGGACTTCCGTCCGTCCGTCCGGAAAACTTTAACGTTGGATATTTCTTGGACACTATTCAGTCTATCAGTACCAAATTTGGCAAGATCGTGTATGATGACAAGGCCCCAAAAAACATACATAGCATCTTGACCTTGCGTCAAGGTCGCAGGGGCCATAAATGTTGTCTAAAAAACTGCTATTTTTCCCATTTTCTCTGAAGTTTTTGAGATTGAATACCTCACCTATATATGATATATAGGGCAAAGTAAGCCCCATCTTTTGATACCAGTTTGGTTTACCTTGCGTCAAGGTCACAGGAGCTCTTCAAAGTTGGATTGTATACATATTTTGAAGTGACCTTGACCCTGAACTATGGAAGATAACTGTTTCAAACTTAAAAATTATGTGGGGCACATGTTATGCTTTCATCATGAGACACATTTGGTCACATATGATCAAGGTCACTTTGACCCTTATGAAATGTGACCAAAATAAGGTAGTGAACCACTAAAAGTGACCAGATCTCATGGTAGAAAGAGCCAATAAGCACCATTGTACTTCCTATGTCTTGAATTAACAGCTTTGTGTTGCATGACCTTGGATGACCTTGACCTTGGGTCACATGTATTTTGGTAGGAAAAATGTGTAAAGCAGTTCTTAGTGTATGATGTCATTGCTAGGTTTAGTTAAGGTCAAGGATGTGAGTCTATGGGCTTTGCCCTTCTTGTTCTGATTGGTTATGAAGTTTCGTGATGATCCAATCAAAATTCGTGATGTAGGGCGCTTCGGAAATACGGAGTACCGAGTTTATCCGAAGCGGTTTTGCGTGCCGCGCAAAGCAGAGTACACCAGGAAGTGACCGATCGCATTAAACTCGTTTTTTCTCCCCGCAGAGGTAATAATGACACATGTAACTCTTATGGTTGTATTAATGAATCTTTTATTGACAAACTGTGTGCAGACATCATGCACACTAAAATAATAATAAGCAATGAATATTACAATCAAAGTGAGCAGCTGCAGTTTTTCCCATTTTTCCGGCACAGCTGACCGGCTGTTTGGCATAGCTACTCACAGTGGTCGCACATTTTTATAGATCTATTAATCATCAGGGCTTTCTTTACCATTTGAAAAAAAGAAGGGATTTTAATGGTGGCTGGCTTCAAACTGGACTTTATACTTTACACACGGCATAGAACTATTACCGTGAATGTCCACATTGAAGTTTTGATTTACTCAGACAATCTATAGATCTCAGTTTTAATCTGAAAGTAGGAGAAACTGTGGCTGGATGCTAGCTGAAGAACTTTTAAGAAGTGTTCTTCTGGTTTGAGGAACTAGAGGTAGAACACTAAAGATCTGGGATTAAGTCCCTAACCTACCCTCCTTCCCCCTCCCCCCGTCTGCCTTGAGCGATATGGGCAGCTGTATTTTACAGAAGAACCTGTCAGAGAGCGTTCCTCAGCTATGCTCTGAGTGCCTTTGTGAACTTGTGTGCAGGATCTACAAGCCTTTGATGCTGTCATGCTGCTTTATCATTCCCACCGTGGTGCCTTGGTACTTCTGGGGCGAGAGCTTGTGGAACGCGTACTTCATTGCGGCGGTCCTACGCTACACCCTGGGTCTCAACGCCACCTGGCTGGTCAACAGTGCCGCCCACATGTGGGGCAACAAGCCCTACGACCGCAACATCAACCCCTCCCAGAACCTGGGCGTGTCTTTCAGCGCCGTAGGCGAGGGCTTCCACAACTACCACCACGTCTTTCCCCACGACTACTCCACCAGCGAATACGGCTGGCACATCAATCTCACCACCATGTTCATCGACATCATGGCTGTGCTGGGGCTGGCGTACGATCGCCGCCGCATCCCAACCGCTCTCGTGCTCAAACGCAGGGCCCGCACTGGGGATGGTACTGAATGAGCTTCAGGGTCCTGCAGTATTGTTGCTCTTGTTGATGGTCGGGTTTGCTGTGAGTCGGGATGATATCATTTGCTGACATGTAGAGAAAGTGATGTGGATATAAATATTTCTGTACAAATGTCAAGGAGAACAGAATGTGTAAGATTGGACGAGAGAAAAAATGAACTAGAGCATGAGTGTTACTATATACGGGAAGCTGATAAAGGTAAGGTCTACAGGTTATTAGGCTTACTTGGAAAATGAAACATGTTGTGTTTGTATGTCATGCTTGACGTGATTCTGACCACCTTGTACCTGAAAGGTGATGGTGATTTTCTTATTTGTGAGGGTCATTTTTATTTCTTTGCGTGAGCTGCAGAGAAATGCATAAGTCGATGGGTTCTATAATTTCAGCCAATCTAGTTCAAAGCTGTTTACGAATTTTACTCTGCTGCGATCTCGATGTCAATGTCCACTTATACTTTAGAGTGGTAAATACACCATTCTTCTTTGCAGTTAGAATAGTTGTATGAATTACTTCCCTTTCTGCTCTATCTTGATTGATGGTCTTGGGTTTGAGTATTTCCCTGCCACTGCCATTGCACCCACTCTCTAGTCAGATGGCTGTTAAACGAATATATTATGTTTTTCTATGTAAACGCCTGTGTAACTTTCTTGAATCAAACTGTGTTCTTGCCAACTGTTTCAGAAGTTCAAGAGGGCATTTCTTTTTTCTTTTTAAACTTTTCTGTTCTCCAAAGGTGGAGCTTTTTTTGTGGGGTTTCCCCAACATGCTTTCTGCTTTGTACAGATTTAATGAGATATATGTGTTAGTCTGAGATTGTATGTGGGACAAGCTTGAGATACTCATCAAACTCGGCCTTGAATTATAAGAACAGGCATAGTGCTGCAAAGAAATCCCCTGGCACTGCTCAAAGCTGTACATTAAAAGACTCCTACAGCCTTCAAGGATTTGCACTGACCTGTAGGACTTCTTCACAGTACTTATTTATACTGTAGCTGATTACCACTACCACTGCCGAATCCTTTACTCTACCCACTGTGTACACCCTTCGTGATTCATGGCAGTTTCTACCTTTTTATTTTTTCTTAAACCAAAGAAAAGATTTGAATGTTTGTATGCACAATTCACTTTTTGTTTGTTTGTTTAAAGAAAGGAGATTTTATGTGTTATGTTCATACATTTTGTAGATTTAATTTTTGACCTACCATATATTGTGCATATTTTGCGTCTTTAAAAAAAAGTTAAACATTTGTTTCAAGTACAGATTCAACATCATTTGTTGTGGTACAGGCACGGTTGGCCTAGTGGCTGCTCCGCCTGGCGTCTGGCAGTATGGGGTTAGTGCTAGGACTGGTTGGTCCGGTGTCAGAATAATGTGACTGGGTGAGACATGAAGCCTGTGCTGCGACTTGTGTGTGGCGCACGTTAAATGTCAAAGCGGCACCGCCCTGATATGGCCCTTCGTGGTCGGCTGGGCGTTAAGCAAACAAAATTTGTGGTGGATGACATCCAGAGATCTTGGTTTTGTTGTTGTTGTTGCCTTTTTTGCTAAATCTTTGATAGGCAATAATCAAAGAGATGTGCATTCATGTGATTATGCTGCAGATGTACTGAACAATAATTTAGGGATGGGACGTACAGAATTAAACTTGTAGTATGCCAGGCGTGGTAGATCTAAAAGATGTTTCTATGTTATGTTTCGGATAGATCACTTCAGACTGCAGTAGAATGCAAACAAATCTGCTAAATGAGGGGAAATGATTCGCAGAACAATACTAAGGAATAGTAGTTCAGGAGTGAAAAGTAAATATATAGTGTGCTATCCTCCAAAATTATTGATTGTAAAATCCAGATAAATTCCAAGTCGCTGTTCCCGCAGTGGGGCACTGCGGTTATGAAATTAAAGGCCCCTCCTGTTTTTGGAACCGCAGGAGCTTTCTAGTTTGCTGTTAGGTAGATTTTTGGTTCCTCTTTCCTGTCATGCTCTCTTTTTCTTCATGAATTCTTTTCTTTTTTCTGCCTTCTTGCTCATTTACCTGTATTTTTTCCAAAAATCTCTTCTCTTGCCGCTTGTCTCGCGATTCATGTATAGTTTAATCTGTTAGTGTTCTGATGTAAGTCCAGCAGTAGATAGGTTAAGCCTATTTTAACATACTGGAAACTGGTAATCTTCCAGTAGGTATTAATTTAGTTTTACTAAAGCCTGCTGGGACACAAGTAATGGGTTAGTGCATTTGTAAACAGGAATCGCTTGACAAGTGGCCCCCTTCATCCCCCCCTTCCTCGTCCTGATATGGCTCTGTGTAGTCGGCTGGACGTTAAGCAACAAATAAACAAACAAACAAACAAACCAAGTCGCTGTAAGCCTGGGTCATGCTCGAAAGATGGTACATGTTTTGAGGTTATGTTGAGTTGTGAGAACTGCATCTTTTTATGCCTGAAGTTGGTTTGTGACTGATAATATATTTTCCAGGAGTTACTGAAGGGTTGGATGATTATGTCGCGAGGCCTGCGTTTGGTTTATTTGCTTTTCATATGACTACGCAGTTGAACAGAATGTGTGCTTTTTGTGCTAAGGTTGCCTGGTCTTTCCACAAGCACCTGTGATCATATTTTTTGTTTGTCTTCCCAGTTGAACTGTACGAAAAAATCTTGCTAAAAAGAGAACTGCCAGGCTTAAGTAGAATACGTGCCATCAAAGTAGCATTATCACCTCGCAGTCAGTATTAGCTCGATTTGAAAAACGCCAGATGCACAAAGCTTACCAGTCCCTGTAGAAAAGAATGTATCGGTGTCTGCAAAGGTGCATTTACATTAGCTAATCGGCATACGTTGTAAGTCGCAAGAACAAACAAACAAAACCCTTCCATAAATGAACATGTGTTGTGAATACATTACGGTCCTTTTGGATTGATTTGGGTTTCCGTAGTGCAACGTTTGAGCCAAGTGAGTGTTTTGAAAGAACTGCAACCCCCCCGCGGGTTAGGGGGGAGTCCCATATTGGTTGGGACGAGAAAGAATTTACCCGATGCTCCCCAGCATGTCGTAAGAGGCGACTAACGGATTCTGTTTCTCCTTTTACCCTTAAGTGTTTCTTGTATAGAATATAGTCAATTTTTGTAAAGATTTTAGTCAAGCAGTATGTAAGAAATGTTAAGTCCTTTGTACTGGAAACTTGCATTCTCCCAGTAAGGTAATATATTGTACTTCCCGCAGTGGGGCACTGCGGTTATGAAATTAAAGGCCCCTCCTGTTTTTGGAACCGCAGGAGCTTTCTAGTTTGCTGTTAGGTAGATTTTTGGTTCCTCTTTCCTGTCATGCTCTCTTTTTCTTCATGAATTCTTTTCTTTTTTCTGCCTTCTTGCTCATTCACCTGTATTTTTTCCAAAAATCTCTTCTCTTGCCGCTTGTCTCGCGATTCATGTATAGTTTAATCTGTTAGTGTTCTGATGTAAGTCCAGCAGTAGATAGGTTAAGCCTATTTTAACATACTGGAAACTGGTAATCTTCCAGTAGGTATTAATTTAGTTTTACTAAAGCCTGCTGGGACACAAGTAATGGGTTAGTGCATTTGTAAACAGGAATCGCTTGACAAGTGGCCCCCTTCATCCCCCCCTTCCTCGTCCTGATATGGCTCTGCGTAGTCGGCTGGACGTTAAGCAACAAATAAACAAACAAATATATTGTACTACATTGCAAGCCCCTGGAGCAAATTTTTGATTAGTGCTTTTGTTAACAAGAAACAATTGACAAGTGGCTCTATCCCATCTCCCCCCTTTCCCCGTCGCGATATAACCTGCGTGGTTGAAAACGACGTTAAACACCAAATAAAGAAAGAAAGAACTGCCTGGCTAAGTAGAAGACGTGCAATCAAAGTAGCATTATCACCTTAAACTCGCTATTGGCCCGATTTGAAGAACACTAGAAGCACAAAGCTTACCAATCCCTGTAGTAAAAAATGTATCGGTGTCCACAAAGGTGCATTAATATGTTACAGACGAGTTCATTGGACAAAAAGCATGTCGACTGATTGGTGCTATGGTAGCATTAGCCAAGTGGCATTGGTTCAAGTCACAAGAAGCAAGTAACAAACCCCTTTCATACAGGAACACGTGTTGTGAATACATTGTCCTTCTGGGTTGAGTTGGGTTTCCTTAGTGCAATGCTTGAGTCAATGTTTTGAACGCAAGATTTTCTAAAAATATGCGTGTGATTGAAGTTTTCCACAAGTGTAACATTTGGCCAGAATTTCTTGTTGCAGCCGCTGGCAAGAAAGTGTATACATGTATTCTGTATGGTAAAAAGCAGGAATAAATAGAATGATCGATCACATTCCATGACTCCTGACATGACTTTGTGATGAAAAAAGAAAGAATAATAGTAACTGTTCCTTATGTTTTTATATTATGCACTTTCTCGGTCAAGTTTCCTCTTTTTACACCCAAATCATAAATGATAACTGTACATATTGATGAACAAATATTCATTATCTGAAATGCGTTTATAAATGTCACTTGTTTGGGTAAGTACCAAATTACACCAGGTAAATAAAGTTTTAAGCAGCTGCTTGATCCATTTGCTAAATGAGAGTCCCATGGATGGTGTATTTTGCAATGTCGGTCCCCAATCTTATTTCATCACGCAAAAATCGACGTTTCAAGAAGGGATGGAGTGGGGCAGATTGTTTTCAACACTTTTCTATAATTGAATAAAGAACAAAAACGTGTCTTATTCTTTGTTTTGTTGTGAACATTGTGTGTGATAGTATTACATGAACCACATCTTCTTACTCTTTCGCACATAAAAAAGGTAAACAAATGCTTTGTATTTAAAAACCAACAATTCATATGAGTTTCATTGACAGATCTTCACATGCATACATAGCTCGAGGGCATAAATATGTAAACTTCAAAGACCAATTTGATTCATTGAAAGGCATACATTGGACTGGACCCCCAACACCACCACCATTAGACATCCTTTTAAAATCCTGCATTCTCAGATTTTCTGTGCAATCAGACGGTAAATGTAGACACCCTGTTGACATTTACACATTAATAGGCTTCCATTTGAAACCTTGAAGTTATGATGGATTGACACCCGACCAAAGCCTTATTCAAGCCTGAAAGAGCAAAGTGGTGGAGGGCTTCAATTATGCTGTGGGAGAGCGTCGATCCATGATGATAACCCTGAAGTTTTAAATGGAAGCCTGTCAACTTTATTGTAATTCAATCTGTTACTGAACTTGTTCCTGCAACAAGGCCAAAATGATCCTTACAGTTCACTAACCTACAAGGGTCGTCACAAGAAACGTGTTACAGTATTACTGTCCTATCCCTACTGTCCTATCACTCTGCTTTGCTTAACTCTTTCACAAATATTTGTTTTCCTTCTTTCTGGGTGATCGATGGAAATCAAACTCACAAATTTATATTTTCTTTCCCTCCCAAAAATAGTGTATGGAATTGACAAACGTAGCCCAGAAGACTTCTTGCATCAATTTACGTCACGCGATCGATGTCATCTCTTCGCATGAATGATCGTCCACGTGTTTCGCGGACTACTTGAAAATGACTGATGGCTGACAGAGACTAGTTGAGAGTGTATCAATGCGCCTCGCCAGCAAGTGTTCATGCAGTGAGTAGACTTCTGTTGTTCATCAGAATTGAACACCATTAATCTAACCAACCACAGAATCTGTTTCATTCTAAACTAAACTCGATTGAATTACGATTGTTTTTGGATTAAAAATAAAAACCACCAAAATCATTTATGACATGAGCTAGTTACAATATTGGTTGTGGATAAATTCCCGAAAATTGTTACAAAACTTACATGATTATCACACAGAAAGCAAGTATGCGGATAAATATCACAGAAATATGTTTTGCTGCCTTGCTCAAGTAAAACAGCTTATGACACATTCAATTACCAGCTCTGTACACATGTAAGGGGTACACTTCAAAATATAAGAAAACCAAGACTTGAGTTCAAATCAAATGATGATAGTACTGTTTCACTCACAACACCAAAACCAATAAAAGTTTCGTCACAATGTCTTGCATTTCCTGAAGGCAAAAGTGTATGGACTGTAAGGGAGTCAAAGTACACAACAGTTAAGGCTCGTGGACAAAATATTCCATTGCAAAAGCAAAAGAAAAAAAAGCAAAGAGAAAATGGACTTGTCTCACATACTCTTCTCTCTATACTGTATACATTCTCACTATATTTCCCCCCCAACCCTACACCCTATCTCTCTTTCTTTCCTTTTCCTAACTCACGAGAATCAAATAAACCCTCTCATCAAAACTCGAACCAACAGGCAGACAGACAGATAAACAGGCAGGCACTCATTTCTACATGTTCTGAAAAATTTTAAAACGTCTGCGGATGCAAACATACTACAAGGTTTTTCTTCATATTGCTATTTCTAAAGGAAAAAAAAGTATACAGTAACATTGGTTTTGAATGTTATTTTGTTCAATTTCTGTCCAAGTTTGCAATGGTTTCCAGAAAGCAAAACGACAAACTGAAGACAATAGACAACAAGTCGCGTAAGGCGAAAATACAACATATAGTCAAGCTCAGTCGAACTCACAGAATGAAACTGAACGCATTGCATTTTTTTCCGCAAGACCGTACACTTGTAGCATCGTCTGTCCACCGCTCGTGGCAAAGGCAGTGAAATTAACAATCCAGAAAAGCGCGGTTGCGCTGAGGAAGATAGCACGCTTTTCTATATCTCTATTCTTTTTAACTCTCTGAACGTGTTTTTAATACAAACATATCGTATCTATATGTTTTTGGAATCGGGAACCGACAAGGAATAAGATGACATTGTTTTTAAATCAATTTCGGAAATTTTATTTTAATCATAATTTTTATATTTTTAATTTTCAGAGCTTGTTTTTAATCCGAATATAACATATTTATATGTTTTTGGAATCAGAAAATGATGAAGAATACGATAAACGTAATTTTGGATCGTTTTATAAAAAAATAATTTTAATTACAATTTTCAGATTTTTAATGACCAAAGTCATTAATTAATTTTTAAACCTCCAAGCTGAAATGCAATACCAAAGTCCGGCCTTCGTCGAAGATTGCTTGGCCAAAATCTCAATCAATTTGATTGAAAAATGAGGGTGTGACAGTGCCGCCTCAACTTTTACAAAATGCCGGATATGACGTCATCAAAGACATTTATCAAAAAAATGAAAAAAACGTCTGGGGATATCATACCCAGGAACTCTCATGAAAAATTTCATAAAGATCGGTCCAGTAGTCTACTCTGAATAGCTCTACACACACACACACATACACCACGACCCTCGTCTCGATTCCCCCCTCATGTTAAAACATTTAGTCAAAACTTGACTAAATGTAAAAAGGTAGGTAATCTGCGTTGACTGTAGGTTCAGACCAGATTTATGGGATACGCAATATGCAAGTATATAATGACAACTGTAACTAACACGCCACAAGCAGTTGCATTACATGTATAGAGTTCCCATTAGCCATGTTTGGGGTTCAGGCACTTTGTTTTAGCACCTGTGCTGTTAATGCCTTAACTGAACTTGCTGGAAGCTGTGAAGCTGTATCCTCGTCAAAAGCACTGCTGGGTTGTCTTCATCTCTTACTGGGCCGTTTTGAGCATGTTCCCACTCCGTAAACTCTGTATTGTGTACTTGTGGAGTATTCTTTTTTGTGGGGATCAGGTTGAAGGCACGATTGTCCCCCTTGAAGATGTCAGTGGTAAGGCGAATGTTTCAATCCTTCCAAAAACATACTCTCCTCCTCCAAATATTCTTGATCCTGAAAATAATACATCTTTTGTAAATCTTGTTTGTTTGTTCGTTGATGGGCTGAAACTCCCACGGCTTTTACGTGTATGACCGTTTTTACCCCGCCATTTAGGCAGCTATACGCCGCTTTCGGAGGAAGCATGCTGGGTATTTTCGTGTTTCTATAACCCACCGGACATGGATTACAGTATCTTTTTTGTGCGCACTTGGTCTTGTGCTTGCGTGTACACACGGGGGTGTTCGGACACCGAGGAGAGTCTGCACACAAAGTTGACTCTGAGAAATAAATCTCTCGCCGAACGTGGGGACGAACTCACGCTGACAGCGGCCAACTGGATACAAATCCAGCGCGCTACCGACTGAGCTACATCCCCGCCCTTGTAAATCTTGTGATCCCCCTTTTTTTTTTTCTTCTTTTATTTACAGTTTACATGCTAGATGGGTCAGGGAAAAAAGGAGGGAGCTGTCCCTCTTGTGATGACATTCTTCCAGACAATCATGTGATTCATGCTAAATAACTAAAATAATAACAGTCAGCAAAAGGCTGCTGTGGTTCACTTTTAAGCTGGAGTATGCACATTCCCAATATTACAAGTTACAATAACAAAAAACACCAAAAAACAACAACGAACACTCTGGGTACCAACGACAATCACAAAAGGATCTCTCATCAACTTTCATTTCCCCATTGTTTCTGCTTGTGGCATATTTACTTTCCTTCACGAAAAAAAATACAGATTTATGCAAGGAAGAACAGCTCACTTTGATGCCCTGGATTTTCCACAAGCGGACGGCCCTGTCGTTGGCTATGGAGCTGGCCACAGTTTCATAGGTGACGGACGTCATGTTCATGCTGACCATTCCCCCCGGTTGACTAGGCTGGACATGCTGCATGCCGGGGGTACCAGCCAAGGGGTTGAATGCCACAGGGGTGCCTGCCAGGGGGTTGCTTATTGCTGTGAGTCAACAGATACAGTGCTACCTCTGTTTAACGAGATTTAACTAAAAATTACAGTAGGACCCCCCTCCCCCCCCATTTCAGACTTCCTCCATTTTAAGACCTTGCTTTTTCAGTTTTTACTGTTCATAACCTCTGTAAATTTACCTCCATTTTAAGACTCCCTCCTTTTTAAGACCTGATTTTCATAGATGTTTTTAGGTCTTAAAAGGGGGGTTCTACTGTAGAAGGAGAAATAATTCATCATAGACAAATTTTAACGTAATGTCGATGGAGCCTTAAAATAGAAGGGTCGTAATGGGAGGTACCACTGTACAACTATCTGTTTGGAGGACCACCACTTTGCTGACAAATTATGATATATAAAATAATTTGTACAGTGGGATGCATGGTACCTGAGATGAAAGGACATGTTATTAAGACCAAACAAAAGTGTCCCTACATTGCAGGTGGCCTGTCATGACAGGTATATTTTGGTAGAGATGATGGACAAATGGACAACAGAAGATGTTCTTTCAAGAGAGATGTCCTCACATCTTTGGTTCCATTGTACTGCATATAAAAACTTGTTCTTTCTTTGTGGGTAATTTTTCAAACTGACCTTTCCTTAAATTCACATGTTTTGTAGGTGAAAGTTAAACCTAGCTAGTTGAAAATGCAGCGGAATAAGACAGCAGGCTAAGTTCTTGTCTTTTGTGTTCCCAATTTCTCAATCTTCTGCGTTCCTGAAACATTGGTTTAAATGCACAGTGATGACTGATAAAAGTCATATTAATTTGGTACAGAAATGTCACCAAGGTTTCAGTGTTCAAAGCGATTATCACTGCATTAGCAAGCTGTAGCTTCTCTATACAGGACAATAAATCCTAAATCAGTCACAAAAGCGAAAGACCAGTAACTCACATTTCTGCATAGCATGATTCATTCCCCCTTGCAACATATTATTACAGTTGATACAGAGGCCAGCCTGTTTCATGTTCTCCAGGTCTTTCTTTTCTTTTGCAAGGCGCAATTTCTCCTGCAAAGCAAAACACTCAAGCTCTTAATAAGAATACATGTACAAGTTTTCTTACATCCAGACTTGACTGGACAGCAAAACAAGAAGAAATAAGGAGTGAAAGCGTGGGTGTGGGTGAGCAGGATAGTCAGGAATTACAAAAAGTGTGTGTGTGTGATGTGTGTGTGTGTGTGTGTGAGTGTACATGTGTGTGTGTGTGTGATTGTACATGTGTGTGTGTGATTGTACATGTGTGTGTGATTGTACATGTGTGTGTGTGTGTGTGTGTGTGTGTTTGTGTGTGTGTGTGTGTGTAACCATATGCAGAGATGTGTATAGATCTGCACATATGAATGCATGCATGTGCTAAACAAAGTCTACCTAAAACGATTTTAGTACCACCAAGACTACAGAATAATTATTACTTTAGTTCAAATTTATATTTCCCTCTCATGTGTATCTGCCAGAATGCATATCATACAACAGGCAGCCCAGCTTTAGGATTAAGCACATGCACCAATGCATACGTCTGAGACAAAGTCTACACACATTTGCACTGTACACGTCTTTGTGTTACAATCATTCAAACCTGTGCAATGTGTTCCTCCATTTGCTTGATAGCAGACTGCTGTGCCTCAACCTCTGCTTGTCGCTGGCCCAGCTGTGAGTGTAACAACCTTGCCTCCGACAATGCCTGGCTACCTTGATTCTGGGTGCGATTTGCCTCCTGTCAAAATAATACAGACGTATTACAGATTCTGGGTGTGGTTTGTCTCCTGTCAAAATAATACAGACGTATTACAGATTCTGGGTGTGGTTTGTCTCCTGTCAAAATAATACAGACGTATTACAGATTCTGGGTGTGGTTTGTCTCCTGTCAAAATAATACAGACGTATTACAGATTCTGGGTGTGGTTTGTCTCCTGTCAAAATAATACAGACGTATTACAGATTCTGGGTGTGGTTTGTCTCCTGTCAAAATAATACAGACGTATTACAGATTCTGGGTGCGATTTGCCTCCTATCAAGACAATACCTGGGTGTTACATATTCTGGGTGCGATTTGCCTCCTGTCAAGATAATACAGAATTATTACAGATTCTGGGTGTGATTCGCCTCCTGTCAAGATAATACAGAATTATTACAGATTCTGGGTGTGATTTGCCTCCTGTAACAACACACCATTTCTAAATTAATACAGACATAGAGCTGTCTTATTTTTGGTATGCAGAATCACATGGGAAAAAATTCACTTCTCTTTGGTACTGCCTCCTTGTAAGGACAGACAATTCAAAATAATAAAGACATCAATGGTTTTTTATTTGATAGCCAAAACAAAATTGATAGCATTTCTGCCTTGGTTTGAGATGTAATCTTCCTACTGTAAACACAAACCACTCAAAAGAAAACACACACACATTTTCTCCGTCAGTCTGTCCATCAGTCAGAGAATCAATCATTGCTTACCCCACTGACAGATTCAAGCTCTTCAGACCTCCGTTTGACATCCAGCGCCAGTTTCTCCAAGCGTTGTTTTTCGTTTTCCAAAGACGCGGTACGTTCATGAAAGCGATCACGTTCAGCAGTGATCCGCTGTTCTTCTCGGTGAAGCTCACGCAATCGTTCACTGGTACGTGCTTTCTCTTCCTCAATGGTTTTGGTCAGGACATCATACTCTGCTTTCGCCTGGACAATATTCATGGGATATATTTACTTTTCATATCTTTTGGCATGTGTGTGAGATGAAGACAATACATTATCCCCCCCTCTGCTTCTTTCTCTCTGTAAACTTGTAGGGCTAGTTATTTTTCGGTAACTTACCCAACAACCAAAATCACTTACCCAACAACGGGCCTGAATCCTCAATAGCTCATGGGTACAGACTGTACACATTGTGGATCTACTTTTTGCGACTCAAAAGTTCAGAACACTCTAATGTACAAAATATACATTTTTGGAGCAAACAATACAACCATACCGCATTTAAACCAGCAACTACAGGCTTGAACACATGAATCTCAATATAAAATCCATGAGTTTGGTTGTTTTCTGAATTCAGATCTGCCGTGCACAATCGTTTATCGCTAGTAAGATTCCAAGGAAAAGTAACTCTCATACTTTGTCTAGCGACACGAGTAGTTCCCCTTCCAGATTTCGGCTGCACCGACAAGACTGCAATCCGACGGTCAGTTTTCAACAATATTTCATTTTATAAACAGATTACACGCAATCAATTGCAAACATTTAATCAACTTAAAGAACATGCAGCGGTTTCATACACTATTTTGCCCCAGAAAACTGAACTTCATACAGTTTTTAACGTTGGAACACGGGTGTAAAACTTCGTCTGCTAGTCACATTCGAGGAAAGAACATTTCCTGAGCGATACCAAAACATGAGAACACACACTATCTGCCTTTACCGCTACAGCAGAATGACAACATAACTGTGTACTTGATTTTAGTTCAAAACATGGAAACTGACAAGAAGTGTTAACAAAATTGAATGATTTGCACGGAACTATACAACCGCGCATTAATCGATCGCCTGCGCAGGTAGACTGGTTGGGTGAATATGATTCGATCAAACTTTCGCACAAAAACTCCTCTTTTCTTTGAATAACTGAAGAAAGGAGGGATAAAGAGGTTACATACCTCGTCTCAGTGATTATCAAAAATAATGGTCTCAGTTCGCGGTCATGAAAAAGCTCGCTGAAGCTCGCATTTTTCATGATCCGCTAACTTCGACCATTATTTTTGATAATCACTGAGACTCGGCATGTAACCTCTACTTCAGTAGTACAATACACAGACACACAGGCAGGCAAGACAAAAATCAGTATAAATACAGCCACACAGAAGTGCATTATTTTAGCGTATTATCACATTCATGTCCCAAATAGGTTAGCAACAGTGGAACCTCCCTTTTAAGACCCCCCAATTAAAAACTTGTCCATTTTAAGACCTTGCTTTTATCAGATTTACCTTTCATAAGCTCTGTAAATTGACCTCCTTTTTAAGACTCCCTCATTTTTAAGACTCCCTCATTTTTAAGACCTCATTTTCTCCGATTGTTCAAGGTCTTAAAAGGGAGGTTCCACTGTATCTGTGAGGACGTTAAGCCACCTTAGTTCATCGCATCCCAAAGTGAAACACAGTTGACCAATGTTTTAGAACAAGTAACGAGTAATGAGTTTAGCAATCTTATGCAAATGCAACACTATTACCTTTGTCATAAACTTGACAAAAAGCTGTATATTTATAAAGACAGTGACTTCACGAGTGAAGCGTGCCATGCATACAGACCTGAGCAGAGCGAATAGCGTCATGCTGCACTTTCTCTCTGTGCAATTTCTGTTCCATGTTGAGGCGGCTGCGTTCCTCAGCCAGGCTCCGGCGCTCGTCAGTCAGGTGAGAGAGACCAGACTGCTGCTCCTCCAGGAACATATCCTGAAGAAGAACACTTATTTATGGAGGGTTGCAGGTGGCCAAAATGTGCACGTTTTTTTCAACAAAAGTATAATTTTGAAGTACAATTGTATTCAGAAATGTGCGGCAGTTTTTGTGTTCCTGTTTCTTTTTCTCATCGTTTTCATCTTCAAATTTATTGCACTGGTTCTTCATGGTAATGATATTACTCGAAGAAATGTTCCAAACCTTACCGTACTTTAAAAAAATAGGAATAACAAAACAGAACAAAAAACATATCAAGCGGCAGCGATGAACTCAAATTCAAAGGAGTACTTTCACTTTGATAGATGCTCATGTAAAAAAAATGTATCGTCAGATGAAGATGTGTCAAAATTAGAGCTGTCTGCCCGATGGTGCATGGGGAAGATGGTGAAACAAATTAGTTACCCTTGCTTTATCCAGGGATGCCCTTTCTCTTGTGTGCTGTTCAGCCCATGTGCGACGCTCGTTCTCCAATGCTGACTGCAGCGCTTCCACTCGACTCTGCTCTTGTTTCAGCTTCCAGCGCTCCTGAAGATCATCAGTTTGTCAAACTTACTTGTCTTTGATACATGCACAACAAAAGTGACCTCACCCGCTCATGGTGCCTACTGACAATATGCCAGACACTTGTTGTTTTTACAATTCTACCATTTTTATCAGAGTACAGGAAGCATAACCAATACCCAGCTATGGCCACTAACACAATGCAATTTTTGTTTTGGTTTTTGATTGTTTAAGTTTTTTGTTATATAGACATGTTTTGGTGTACATGCACGACACATAACTATGAGTGGTTTATGATCCTATTCTGAAGCACCCATTTTACCCTGGCTTTGTGCTCACTCAAAGAGAAGTAAATGCAAAATTAAAATTCCCTGAAAGTCATTTCTTTCCCTTTTTTTTTTTAAAGTGCTACTACAATATCTATAACCAAAGGTATATGGAGTCTCTTCTGTCCTCCCAGTAGTATGTTCTGCAGGATCAATGAAAGCTTTTGCTAAGAAGCTCAGGGATACAACTTTTTGGGCGGGGATGTAGCTCAGTTGGTTGCGCGCTGGATTTGTATTCAGTTGGCCGCTGTCAGCGTGAGTTCGATCCCAGGTTCGGCGGAAATTTATTTCAGAGTCAACTTTGTGTGCAGACTCTCTTCAGTGTCCGAACCCTCCCCCCGTGTACACTACATTGGGTGTGCACGTTAAAGATCCCACGATTGACAAAAGGGTCTTTCCTGGCAAAATTGCTTAGGCACAGTTAATAATTGTCTACCTATACCCGTGTGACTTGGAATAATAGGCCGTGAAAGGTAAATATGCGCCGAAATGGCTGCAATCTACTGGCCGTATAAAATTTCATCTCACACGGCATCACTGCAGAGCGCCTAGAACTGTACCCACGGAATATGGGCGATATAAGCGTCATTGATTGATTGATTGAACTTTTTGTCAGAGGGAACAAGCGATGCAGACCACACGAGACACCAGTCACAGTAAAAGGAACAACGCTTTCAATGCTTTCAGCGACGAGATGTGCATGCCTGTCTCGGACAAAAGACAGCACTGCAATGCGCCTGTGGCCATTATCACTGACAGCACCTTGCAAGATGAGCTAACGGTCGCAACTCCAACAGAAGTGCTCATTCTTTGTGATAATCGTCTAGCACTGAGAAGAAAAAACCCAATATATTCCCAAGCAGCAACCTACTTCTTCCATTTGTCTGAGCTGTTCTCTGTTTTGTGACTCCATGCGAGCAATGAGGTCCTCCAGACGGTGCCTCTCCTTCTCATTGTCTACCTCTTGCTTCTGGAGTCTCTCTTGTAACACTGCGCACACCAAAGTCACATGTCCATTTTTAGAAAGGGAAATCACTACAGATCAAGGGTAAATACTGTGTGCTTTTTCTTTTTTAACCATTCTTAAATATTTAAAAGCCTGTGCATATAAAATGTACAGCAAGAATGCAAAAGAAGATGCCAAAGACAAAAAAATATAAAAGCATGAAAAAAATGAAATGTCAAATACAGTGTAAACGAGAAACCTAGAGTCACAGACAAGGATAGACAATCAGGTACATCGATCGTGAATAGGGTGAGGTGACAGAAAGAGCAAAGGTTTTATTTTAAATTCTAAAAGTATAAGAATAAGGACTTTACAGCCTCTGTAAATACAAGTCAGCCTTTAGCACATCCATTCACAAAGTCCGAACAGGTTTGAATGTTTCATGATAAACCCACACGTAGCCTTGATTAGCCCGGTAGCTCAGTTGGTAGAGTACTGGACTTGTGATCGGAAGGTCGCAGGTTCGAATTTGGGCCGGGCCAGACACGGGTCAACTTTATGTGCAGACCCAGAGTGTGCGCGCCTTCGTGAGCGAGGCTGGTACTACATATTGTTCATACGAAATGACAAACACAGGTTACAAGCGATAACGCGCAAAAGTACTGGTTTATTATTTTACATCTGACACTAAGGTATCAGTAATGCATATATAGTTACAGTACTACGTAATGAGATACTACGTATTGCGATACTACTTATTGCGGTAAAAAACTTATGGACAGAAAGAAAAAAAAGAAAAGAAAACAAATTATTAGACATGGCAAAAGTATCAAAAGCATTAACAAGACACGAGAAGTAAATACAAGAAAAATAAACAATCACAAGACAGGCGAAGACAAACAGACAAGAAAGTTACAATTACCAAACACTCGTTGGTTAGTCCTTCAACAACAATAAAGAGTTACGTTCTGTACGTTCAACAACAATAAAGAATTACGTTCCGTACGTTCAACAATACCATAAGCACTAAGAATACTCAAGAAACTTAGCATACATACGTTTAAAACCAAAATGGCTAGTTTCAGAAAAATACAAAACGTTGACTCATCAGGCCAGGAATACAAAGCAAACTGTCATACCAAAAAAGTCTAACGACAACGTTCCTGCGTTAATCAAAGTCACAAACAAGATATTTACTCATCCACTTTCCCTCAATAACGTTACAAGAAATAAGCCCGTTTACAAACGATCACCACAGACCGCAAGCTTCTTTTACCTAAATTCTTTTAACGTAAGGCTGAAAAAGTCGGAGAAAACGTTTCACTTCGAACTTCGTTAACCACAGAAAACACAAGTTATCATTATAAACATTAGCGACTTTCTAGCGTCTACAAAACATTGCTGTACGTTCACAACACTAGAACAGTTGAACACACAATAAAGAAACACTACAACAAGTCAGACTTTCAACTCACGTTATACATAAACAACTCACAAAGTCATTACAAAATGGCGACCAAAACACAACACAAACAAGTAACAACAAAATTACCTTATGCGCTGTGTGGGTTGACCAGCAGTACCAAAAACGTGTTGCCTCACAAACGAAGGGCACAAAACGATTCACACTTGAGAAACAACTGTCTCCAAGAACATTACGTTGACGTTAAAACATAAGAAACACTCCGTTGGTTCACTTGATAACCTTCATACGTTTACATCAAAACCAAACGCTTCCTAAAACCCTCAGATCGACTGACGAGACAGGAGTCAAGCAGCGGTATTTATGGAAACAAAAACCTAACATGGAATAGTTATTCAAAAGTCAAAGGTCACCGGATTGACCAACCAACAACATTCCTAAGACAGAATCGGGTGAAACTACTATTTTACAACCAATCAGTAACCGATCACGCACTCCGTGCATGCTCAAAACTTAAAACGGTATATTTAACAGAAAGAACATCAAGGAACTAGCTGACATCACAAAGCTAAAAACACGTGAGTCACACGTATTCTAAAACTTGCAACGCAGATTCGCAGGGCTCACCTCAAAATCAAAACACGGAAAATAGCACGTGAATCTCACGGTGTTCTAGAACTAAACGACGCAGTTTGTGACGCTCCGACCAAAACCAGGTCACAACAACTGAACAAGGAGCACGTGAATTTCACGTAAAAATATTAACGCTCCACAAAACGGGTCACAACAAGGTGCCACGATAAAAACACGGTTTACTTCTTTTTACATCGTGCAATGACTTGAGCAAACGTAATTACAACAAAAGTAGGTGACTGCATGCCACATCGGCATGCACACTCCCACCGGAAATTATATTAATATAATTTACTTCAAAAACCTTTGTACAAACATATTCCTTATATCAAAAGAAGAATAACGCAGATTTAGACATTTCAAATTTACAACTCAAAACCATTGTGTTGCAAAACATTTACACAGCAATATTACGGTTCAATCATTTTCAGTGTTTCAACACATCTCGTTTCAACTAAATGCCACTGGTCATTTACTCGACGGCATAAAGAAAACGCACCACTTAAAACATAAATGTCCGTTACATCATCTGGTATAAAAACAAACCGCAACAATCTACAACTGTCAAATTGGAAAAACACTCCAAAGTTCAATGTTCTTTCAGTTTGCCTACACAGCTTTGTCTTTGTGATTTTCACGATCTACTAACACAGTCATTTTGTGAATAGGTCGCTCTAATATGCGACTATCACCAGTGGGACGGCCGTGATTGTCTAGATCCTTTGTTCCAACATGCACTTTCACTCGTCTGACCAGTCCATCAGATCCCGGCATCACTTCGACTACACGAGCCATGCACCACTCTGATCTGCACAAGTTCTGGTCATGCAAGACAACAACATCTCCCACCTGTACGTTTGCCTGGGGACGTTGCCAGACACGACGTTTCTGCAAGAGTGAAAGGTACTGGCTCTTCCATAGCAGCCAGAATTCGTCTGCCATCCGCTGGACACAGCGCCAACGTTTCCTGGCGTACAGGTCTGGATCTTCAAACACACCAGGGGGCGGAAGGATGGCACCTGACTTCATGGTGAGGACGTGGTTGGGGGTCAAAGGGCGTGGTCCATCTGCCGATTCCAGTGACTCGACAGACAGTGGTCGACTGTTCACGATGGCCATCACCTCGTATAGGAACGTACGAAGTGATGAAGTAGTGAGACGCTGGCCTGATCTTCTGAGAAGACCATTCAGGATGCTGCGTATCGTTCGGATCTGACGCTCCCAAACGCCACCCATGTGACTAGCTGCAGGGGGGTTGAACCTGAACTCACATTTGCTTTCCAGCATCTTTGATGTCAGTCGTTCAGAGTCCATCTCCTTCCATGCCAGTTTGAACTCATTGCATGCACCTACAAAGTTCGTTCCTTTGTCACACCGAATGCGTGATATGTTTCCTCGCATGGAGACAACAATGCGTAGGGCGTTGATGAAGGAATCACTTGACATGTCATCCAGGGTTTCAATGTGGATTGCCCTAGAGGCAAAATACGTCACGATCAGCCCGTACAAGATTAATGTCATGAACTTGACGCAGTCATCACGGTACCCTTGTTTTTTCTGGCGTTTCAGGCCCTTCAGATGCTTGACTGCGGCACCTCTGTTGTCGGGGAGGGACGGTTTCTCTGGTCGAAATGGTAAGGGCATCTCGTAGTGACCAGCTTCGTTGATCTTCACGTTTTCCTTCACGATCTTCGCAAACTTTACATCGTCCTGGGACATGGATCCTGAGTCACTTGCAAAGTCTCTTTCCATAACATGTAATGGGTCAGTACACGAGACTTCGTCCACCTGTACCTTGTAGACGTGAGCTACACGTTCTTCTTCCCTCGATCCTGGCTTGACGATGACGCGCATGGACGAGGCTATGCCATCAAAGGCGACGGAATGCGGTGCCTTGCCGACGATGCTCCAACCTAACTTAGTCTCTACTGCGAATGGCAGTCCTTGGACAACGTTTAGGGGCATGAGGGCTTCAGCGCAGTCGTAGCCAATGAGGAGGCCTGCTTCGCAGTCAGGGTACAAGGGGGGCAGTTTAGGAGACAGGTGTTGGAGATGTGGGTAAGCTTTGACAGTCTCTGAGGTGGGGATATGAGTGGGGTCAACGGTCAGATAAGGTCGTGAGATGGCAGAAGGGAGCCTGACAAACTCACAGGAGGTAGGAGAGCGGACACGCAATCCAGAGTACTTCCTGCCGGAGACCACAGCATTGTCCTCAGTCAGTGTGGAGACCCTGAGTGTAGTCGGCTGCGATTTGGCTTTAACTTCTTCAGCCACTGACTGCACTACAAAAGTGGCGTTGGACATAGTGTCCAGTAGTGCGTACGTCAGCACTTCTACGTTGGGGTTAGAGTCACTGGAAACGAGAACGGGAACGATCATAGACGTGAAACCGATGCTGTTTTCCTCGCTGGCCTTAAGAGCAGACACCGTAGGGGTCGACGATGACAGTGGCTCTTGAACGTCAGCAGCAGAGGTACGGTAATTGTTCTTGTGTTCACTCGCCCCTTTGTTTTCACTCATACTGTTCTGATACTTGAAATTGTCATCATGAAGACAAGTGGGATGAGCCTTCTTGCACTTCTTGCACGTCTGTTTCTGCATACATTGACGGCTCTGGTGATCCTTACTTCTGAGACATCCGTAGCAGATACGGTTCTTGAACAGAAAATCTCGTATCTCAACCAGAGGCTTCACTATGAGTTCCTTACATGTCCCAGCGTCATGGTCCGGAAGTTGACAGTGCAGACATGCGGTGACATCCTCTGTCAGGGTTGACAAGTTCGTTGTGAACTTTCTTGGTGTACCCGATGCACTTGTCAGGCCGAAAACAGGGTCGTTAGAAATGTCTGCTTCGAGAGTAACGAACGACACGAGTTCATTGAACAGAGGATACCTCTTCTTTTCAACCTTAGTTCGAGCAACTGTTCTAGACCATCTGTGACTCATCCAGTCTGGGAGCTTTCCGACGATCTTCCGTAGGTACTGGGCATCATCCAGGATGCTCAGTCCACCAACTTCCTGGGCAGCAACGGAACATTGCTGCAAGAAATCGGCCAGACTTCTGAGTCCCTTGGGATCCTTGCTTTTGACTGGGGTCCATTCGTCCAGCTTGGTCCGGAAAGCTTGCGAAACGACGTATGAGTTGCCGAACCGATTTTCCAGCACTTCCATGGCTCTCTCGTAGGCATCACCTTCTCTCAGCAGAAAGAAGCCGGTCACGGCCTCCTTTGCTTGACCTCCGATGTACCGTTGCAGATACAATAACTTCTCACTGCTGGTTATGTTCTGTCTCTCGATGAGGAACGAAAACGACGACCTCCAAATTGGATATTGGAGAGGGTCACCAACAAAAATGCACGGCTCCTGCATCGGCAAACGGTTGATCATCAGAGCGTCTGATAGGGTTTTGGCGAGAGAGTCCATAGGAGTGTCCTGCTTGGCAGGAGTAGCAAGTGGACGTTGGTAGTACGCAGACGGGGGGTAGGAGACAAATGGACGATCTGCATGACATTCCTTGTCAAAGTTCATGTACGCAGGGGGCCTTGCGTTTTCGTTTCCCCAAATAACTTTGGGGGTGGTCTGATGTGGGTCCAGGAATGTGGGCACGAAAGGCTCTGGTTTGGGATGTAGGTGGGTATCATAGGGGAAACAGGGTGGGGTAACTTGAAAACGTCTGTGGTCCATGCGTTGGTGACGTTCTTCTGGGAAGTAGGTGTGTCGTTCTTGCGTCTCATCACCTTCCCTTGTCTCTGGTAGGTGATAGGACCAACCTGTGTGGTCGAGATCAGGCGGGCGAGAGCCTGTGACGCTTGTCGTTGAGTGTCCAACGTTGTGCAGAGGCGGCTGACCAGCGTACGCACCGAGAGGGTGCTGCAGTGTGGTCAGCAGCGCTGTAGGCCGCATGGAGGATGTAGTTGCAGCCGTCGTGTAGTTGGGTGTGAAGGGCTCCTGACGGACGAAAGGAGCGCTCGTTCCGGCGTGATGGGGGGCGTTGACATCCTCTCTACGTTGAGGTCCGTACGCCTCATAGGTGGCGTTGTTGGTAGTAGCGGCGCTTGTAGAGGCGCTGACTCCAACGACGAGGTCCACGACAGGTAACGCGTGCTGTCGTGGCTCAGTCGTTGTGGTTCCTGCGACGAAGTTGGTGACAGCAGCGTTGACAGTAGAGATGTCACGGGTGCTGGCGGCGTTGCAGACAGGAACAGACGTGACGTCCAAGGCTGGCTGGTGTGTCCCTTGGTCAGCAATGACGGCAGCACCTGTCCCTATTCCTATCGCTGTTTGTTCATTGTTTAGAGGAGGGGCTACAAGACTATACAAGGGAACGAAAGGACGAGGGTGGAACCTAGTGTTCAACAAATCAACTGACGGTAGATCAGGGAGATCCTGCTGAACGGATTCACCTTGTTCCAATACTTGTAACATAGCTTGTTGTTCTCTTAAGCTAATTTTCAATTCGGTGGACTGAATTTGTCTCAAAGCCTTTTTCTGTTTAATATCTTCAAGAGCTGCTTCAGCTGCGTCTTCGGCCTGTCTAGCTGCTGTTCTCTCAGCTTCCTTAGCCTGCCTAGCTGCTTCTTCGGCCTGCCTAGCTGCGTCCTCAGTCTGCCTAGCTGCTGTTCTCTCAGCATATTGTTGTTGTAAGAGATCCAGTTCACTAAACTGAGCTTCCTTTATTGCGTCACCTTCCACTTTTATGGCCAGGGATGCAGCCTCTAGTTTAAGAGCCAATTTAGTGTCTTCAGAGCTAACACTTTTAGAGCGGAGAGACTCGGCGCGAGAAGCTACTTGGCTACCTGATCTCCTGATACCTGACTTGTGGCTAGCTGACTTGTGGATGGCTGACGTAATGCTAGCTGCTTTATGGCTGGCAGTCTTAACACTGGCTGACTTGTGGGTGGATGACCCAACGCTAGGTGTAACACTGCTATGCCTGGAAGTAGGCTTCTTAGTCACCTGCACGCTAGTCGATTGTCTGTCAAGAGCTCGATCAATGTCAAACATAATGTTCTGAACTGTTCTCTGAACATCATCCCAACTTTCCTGAATGGTTTCACCGCTACCAATACTACGAAGACCTTTCTCTATGTCACCAAGATCCTTGTACATGCTCAAAACAATTTGTTTCTGACTGGTTAACGACTCTTGATTAGGAGTTTCTTGGTTAAGCTCTGTTACTACCTCACCGATTGCTCGTTCCAAGAATGTTCGTTGTCTTGCAAAGTTTCTAGTTTTGATCTCAATCTGGTAATCTCTACCTTTTTCAGTAGGCTTAATGTCACGCCTAGGCCTTTGAGAATGTTCATCTTCATCGCCGTTAATGTCATAACCTGAAGCTTCCAATGGTTTATCTGCTGGAATCTCCTCCATTACAATGTTCGCTTATTCAAAAGCACTAAAAACCTACATAAGGTTTATCTGTTTATAAAGTAAAATGAATCGATCTGAGGGTCGTTTGGGATAATACACAAAAGTCACAAAAAATGCGCCGGATACGGAGTAGGAAGATCTCTAACCGACAAGTTGATCTATGTCGAACTATGGTTCACTAACACAGTGACAGGTAACAATAAAGTCTTTTGCTGGTTATCAACAGCTACGTTTACGTTCATTGAGCATCAATAACAACAGTTCTTTACATTCACTTGGCTGGACTTCAGCTAAGTTTGTTTACTTCAGCTAAAGTTCTTTCACTGGGCATCAGCAGCTAAAGTTTTTTACTGTGCGCGCCTTCGTGAGCGAGGCTGGTACTACATATTGTTCATACGAAATGACAAACACAGGTTACAAGCGATAACGCGCAAAAGTACTGGTTTATTATTTTACATCTGACACTAAGGTATCAGTAATGCATATATAGTTACAGTACTACGTAATGAGATACTACGTATTGCGATACTACTTATTGCGGTAAAAAACTTATGGACAGAAAGAAAAAAAAGAAAAGAAAACAAATTATTAGACATGGCAAAAGTATCAAAAGCATTAACAAGACACGAGAAGTAAATACAAGAAAAATAAACAATCACAAGACAGGCGAAGACAAACAGACAAGAAAGTTACAATTACCAAACACTCGTTGGTTAGTCCTTCAACAACAATAAAGAGTTACGTTCTGTACGTTCAACAACAATAAAGAATTACGTTCCGTACGTTCAACAATACCATAAGCACTAAGAATACTCAAGAAACTTAGCATACATACGTTTAAAACCAAAATGGCTAGTTTCAGAAAAATACAAAACGTTGACTCATCAGGCCAGGAATACAAAGCAAACTGTCATACCAAAAAAGTCTAACGACAACGTTCCTGCGTTAATCAAAGTCACAAACAAGATATTTACTCATCCACTTTCCCTCAATAACGTTACAAGAAATAAGCCCGTTTACAAACGATCACCACAGACCGCAAGCTCTTTTACCTAAAATCTTTTAACGTAAGGCTGAAAAAGTCGGAGAAAACGTTTCACTTCGAACTTCGTTAACCACAGAAAACACAAGTTATCATTATAAACATTAGCGACTTTCTAGCGTCTACAAAACATTGCTGTACGTTCACAACACTAGAACAGTTGAACACACAATAAAGAAACACTACAACAAGTCAGACTTTCAACTCACGTTATACATAAACAACTCACAAAGTCATTACAAAATGGCGACCAAAACACAACACAAACAAGTAACAACAAAATTACCTTATGCGCTGTGTGGGTTGACCAGCAGTACCAAAAACGTGTTGCCTCACAAACGAAGGGCACAAAACGATTCACACTTGAGAAACAACTGTCTCCAAGAACATTACGTTGACGTTAAAACATAAGAAACACTCCGTTGGTTCACTTGATAACCTTCATACGTTTACATCAAAACCAAACGCTTCCTAAAACCCTCAGATCGACTGACGAGACAGGAGTCAAGCAGCGGTATTTATGGAAACAAAAACCTAACATGGAATAGTTATTCAAAAGTCAAAGGTCACCGGATTGACCAACCAACAACATTCCTAAGACAGAATCGGGTGAAACTACTATTTTACAACCAATCAGTAACCGATCACGCACTCCGTGCATGCTCAAAACTTAAAACGGTATATTTAACAGAAAGAACATCAAGGAACTAGCTGACATCACAAAGCTAAAAACACGTGAGTCACACGTATTCTAAAACTTGCAACGCAGATTCGCAGGGCTCACCTCAAAATCAAAACACGGAAAATAGCACGTGAATCTCACGGTGTTCTAGAACTAAACGACGCAGTTTGTGACGCTCCGACCAAAACCAGGTCACAACAACTGAACAAGGAGCACGTGAATTTCACGTAAAAATATTAACGCTCCACAAAACGGGTCACAACAAGGTGCCACAATAAAAACACGGTTTACTTCTTTTTACATCGTGCAATGACTTGAGCAAACGTAATTACAACAAAAGTAGGTGACTGCATGCCACATCGGCATGCACACAGAGACAGAAGCCATGTCCCACCCCCGTGTCACCACAATGGCACGCAAAAGACCTTGGTCATTCTGCCCTAAGTGCAGGTGGCTGAATACACCTAAACACGCAGACACCTGGGTAGCGCGACTCCGTTGCTGCTAGCTTTCCACTGGGAGGAAGCGACCCGAATTTCCCAGCGATGGGACAATAAAGTTTTGAAAATTGAAAAATTACAATACAGCTCAGACAAGAAGCTCTGTTCTTGATCGTATCTATCCTTTAAAGTGGAACCCTCCTTGTAAAGCCTCTGTGTTCAAGACTAGGTTTCAAGATTTTCTGTTCATAAGGCCTAAAAAAAAATAGGTGTGGTTACGGTAACCCGACCTACCCTATTTTTAGGGGCCAACCCTATAACTTTTTATTACATTTGTCACAACAACAACAAAAAAACCAAAAAAACGAGTGCAGAAAACGCAATGAAAGCGAAATCGCCCGAGTCGCACACTTATTTCCCTGTCAAGTAGGTTTAATTTGTACACATTAGGAAAAAAAGTTGAAAAAAAAAAAAGTGATTGCCTACCTTCCTACCCTATTTTTTTTGGCTATGTTACCGTAACCACACCTATTATTTTTTTTTTTGTGCCTAACGTGTATAAATTGACCTAAATTCTAAATCTCTTCTCTTTTTAGACCTGATTTTGCCAGACTGTTGGAGGTCTTAAAAGGGGGGTTCCATTGTACTCACTCTTGAGCTGTTCGTCCTTGGCCCGCATGTTGATCTCTCGCTCGTCCATCCCTGACCGCTTCCACTCGTCCAGTTTGAGCTGCAGCTGACCCAGGTCACGAGCGTTGTTCTCAATTAGTCCCACCGCTGCCGTCAGGCTTCTGCACATCAGAAGAGGAGGCATGAGTTAAGTTAAATCATTGCCTCGCTTGTGTCTTCCTTGCAAGCAGCTGAACATATTGTCAGATAAGTTTTCTGTATAATTAGTGTTTGTTAGTCTGTGCACTTATAAGACCGCTGTGAACGTAACGTTATGTTTTGTCAACAATTAAATGTTCCAACAACATACCTTTCTTGTTTTTTGAAAGTAAACTACACTTACCCTAAAGAGAACCATCTTTGTAAAGGTTAAGTGAATGTCAGCAAAGTAACTTTGAATTCAGAAACATATAGCTTTCTCTTCTATCAAACTGTACCTGAAAACCTTGTCACCTTAGATGTATATTCTAAAGGTAAATATCCTTTCAAAGGTCATGCGACTTGTCAACAAAGACACTTTGTAACCAGAAGCGTTTAGCTTTCTCTACTGCCAACTGCACATGAAAACCTTGCCAGCTTAGATTAATAAATGCTAATGGTAAGCATCCTTCCAAAGGTCACGTACATGTCAACAAAGTCACTTTGAATCCAGAAATGTAAGGATCTCTCTGCTGCCCAAGTGTGCATAAAAAACCTGTTATCTAAAATGTCTTTTCTCAACATTAAACCTTTTTCCCTGTCCCTTTCTCCAAGATACACATACATGACAATGGTTAAATGCACAATTTGCACACTTTGCAATAATGAGAGCTGAAAGACAGACAGACAGACAAACAGACAGACAGACAGACAGACAGACAGACAGCACAACTTGAACTGACTTTGAGGTGTCGTGGGAAGCTGCCACTTTGACGATCTCCTTGTTCTTGGCTTCCAACAGCAGCTGCTCCGCTTCTTCGTGGTCCCGCTTCAGTTCCTGTACTGCTTGCCTGAAACCACACCACTCTCGTCACAACCACTTTCCTTTCATCATCGGAGACTCACTCACAAGGTTTGGAAAAGACCAGATGAAAACTCTGCAGCCTGTACAACATTCTGATACACCCTTGATCTCTTGGAGAATAAAAAAAACTGAGTCATTCGCTGATCTCCTCCCTCTCTCCAGTTCAAATTACAGTGGACCCCTCCCCCCCCCTCCCCCCTTTTAAGACAACCCAAATTTAGACTTCCCTTCTTAAGACTTGCTGTTTTCAGATATTCTGTTCATATGTATTTTATGGAGTGTATGCCTGTATGAATGCTTACCCACATGAGGCCAACTACCAAAAGCTTTTATGCTATATGACGTCAGATGCATGTAATATCTCAGATTTGAGATAATAAAGTTAATTTGATTTGATTTGATTTGATTTGAGATCCTTGTTCTTTTATATAATCAGTCTCTCAAAGACTAGATAAACACATTCTGATAATCATCGGTCCACGCTATCGCTCAGTGGTCTCTCTGACAGGATGAATAATTACTACGCGCATTAACACTATTGTGACTAGCACTGCCACGGCGTTAACGTCCTGCCTGCCCAAGCTTGCCACCAAGAAACTTCCCAAAAATCAGTAACTGTAAAGAAATCTGTCTAGCAAGCTTGAATTAAGTCCAATCACCACCAAATTTTGTGTACTAATTCAAAAATGGATGCCCAGTTCAGTCGTGCTATTTATAAGTTTGTCACGCGATTTGTTTTAGCAAAGGGGGATAAAAGGGGGATAATTTGTGTTTTTTAACGTTTTTTTGTGTGTGTTTTATTTTCCACTGCTTTTTTTAAAAGTTATTCTTTAACAGAAAGTATTATAAATAATGTTATAACCAAACAAGGTGTAAAACCTATGAATTAGCTGAAATATTGTTAACATTGTACACAGAAATAAGGAGACAGTACAAAGAAAAAAACAAGCAAATCACGCATTCACTCACAGCATCCTGACTCAAATGAAACAAAACTGTAACACTCACCAAATGATGTCTAGGTAATCCATATTGAATATAAGTCACATTTTCACAACAAAGTATCAACTGTACACCTATGAACAATTCCAAAAGGATTTGAAGGCTCCAGCCATCCATTGTTATCAGTGCTGCCACGCCCCCATAGCTCCTGCACGATTCCGAGATACATGTTCGTCTAGCAGTATCACCCCCTACCACGTGTAGTTGCCGACTCGTACTAGCAACAACGGGACTGTTTCTTCCTCAATATCACTGCTATTATCGCTTTCTTGAGGCTAAAACGACACGATGTATCATGATCTACAGGATCCTCAAGATCCAACATCCGGAGAATCTCCTCCCGTGACAAGGCTCGCCTTCGATTCATTTTTTTTGTTCGAAAACACCACGCAAATCTGCACTAATTTGATCAAGCCGGAAGAGAAAACCACGTGTATCAAGGGAAACAACTCAATTTATTGCAATCTTCAAAAACCGGGAAGCAATCACGAGTCGTGTACCTTGTATGTCTAATACTAAAATTAAAAATTTTAATAATAAATTTTCATTTGATTAATATACTTACCCAACTCACATATAGCAATTAACCCATAGTTCAGTGCTGATATCGCTGTACGCGTCCCCTTAGCAACAAGGAAGACGCCTCTAAAAAAGAGTGACCGAGACCCGTAAGGGTATCCAAGTCAGCCCGTAAGGGAGGCTGCCTTCCATATGCGCGCGCATATGCCGCCATCTTGCCATTCTACACGAAGCCCAACTCACTACTTTTTTAGACCCCCATACCCCCCACAGCGGGGAGGCGGGAGGGAATAAACGATGTGAGTTGGGTAAGTATATTAATCAAATGAAAATTTATTATTAAAATTTTTAATTAAATTACATATCTTACCCAACTCACATATAGCAGATTGCTACTATAGGAGGAGGGTACTTACCAACTTAAGACCGCAGGACCTGCCCTGCAGCCACGAGAGCCGGCAAAGCCGCACTGCCATCTTGCCGCCTTGCAGCAATGTCTCTCAAATAAAAATTGATGAACACGTCCTCAGATTTCCAATAAGCCGCCGCCAGGACCTCTGATAGGCGCCCTGAGCGAAGCACGGCCACAGAAGACGCCCAAGCCCTCGCTTCGTGCGTCCTGGCTGACGTAAGAGGAAGCACCGCCCTGACCTCGCCAGACTGGCGTTGCCACCATCCATACGCTTGCTTAATGGTCAGTGAAACCCATTTAGTCAAGGTGACCTTCGAGATATCCTTCGCTCGCACAGTGTTGAGGGATATAAACAATAATTTCTGAGTTTCCGAGCGAATCGGCGAAGACCTAGACAGGTAGCTGCTTAACGCCCTGACAGGACAATTTGACAGATCGGGGTCTCCAGGAGCGAGTATATCGCTCAAGGGTGGAATACGAATGCAAGGCGAAGCCTGACCGGGCTTTTGATTTTTAGCGAGAAAATTAGACGTAAATCTCAAAGAGTAGGAGCCATCCCTCTCCAGGGAAATATCTTTAGCGAGACCAGAAAGTGCGTGCACCTCGCTACCCCTCCTAGCCGTGGCCAGCAAGACCAAAAACAGAGTTTTTCTCGTCAAATTAGGTAAACTAGCCAACCGGAGAGGCTCAAAGTCCTCCGATGCAAGGAAACGGAGAACCACAAACAGATCCCAGGCAGGGAGCTGTGATCTTGAGAGAGCTGCGTCAAGGGCAGCTCCCTTAAGCACGCTTGAAATGACACCGTCAAGATTGATCTTGCGACCGAGCTGTCTAAGAGTGGAAGAAATCGCAGACCTTCTAACTCGCAGTGAAGAAGGAGAGACCCCCCTACTAGCCAACCAAGAGAGGTGGTTGGCTACCTCCATGGACCTTGGGGAAAGATGTTGAACCTTATTCTCAGAGCACCACTTGGCCCATGCAGCCCAATGAGAAGAGTAAACGGAGCTAGTTGAGTCTCTGTGTGCTTTCTGTACCAGTTTCAAAGTTGTGGCCGAGGCCCCGGCACGACGCAGAGCGATTCTGACAGAATCCAGCCGTGAAGCTGCAACGCTTGCGGATTCTCGTGCGGGACCCCTGACCTGGGCTGTAACAGGTCGCCCCTTCGAACGCCTAGAGGAATGGGTGGGCGCACTGCCAGCCGCAGAAGGTCCGGATACCAGTGCTGGCTGGGCCAAAGAGGAGCAACCAGCACCAGCGCTGGCTTTTCCAGATCCACTTTTCTTACTACCTTCCCTAGCAGGCAAAACGGAGGAAAAGCATACGCCTGCAGATTTGACCAATCCAGATCCAACGCGTTCACCGCCCACGCCAGAGGGTCCGGGAACGGTGAGACGAAAAGGGGAAGCCTGGTGGAGAATCTCGTTGCAAACAGATCTATGCAAGGCTTGTCTACTTGAACCCAAAGGCGGTCCAACGCCTGGTGGGAGAGGGTCCATTCTGAGTGCAGAACCTTGTCCCCCCGACTGAGGGCATCCGCCAAAACATTGAGCGTGCCCTTCAGGTACTTGGCTGAGAGAAGTATGTTGTGCGAGCTGCACCAAACCAACAGACGGCAAGCGCTCTCCGACAGCTTCTGCGAGCGTGTGCCCCCCTGCCGATTTATGTAAGCGGCCACAGTCGTATTGTCCGTGTGGACTTGAACATGACTGCCCCCCAGAAGCGGCAGGAAAGCCTGTAAACCCAGAGACACAGCCTCCAGCTCCAGCACGTTTATGTGCTGTGGAGCTAGGGAGAGATCCCACAGACCTGAGGCTGTCTGATCGGCCAGATGAGCACCCCAGCCTGTCATGGATGCATCTGTAACCAGAATGTTCTCCGGCGCCGGAGGAACGATCGGAACACCCTGAGAGACCCAGGGGAGCAGCCAAACACTTGTAGTGTTGTTGAACCAACTCCCCAGTCCTATGCGAACATTCCAGCCCTGAGAGGCTTGGTCCCACTGCCTCCTCAAAGCCGCCTGAAACGGCCTCTTGTGGACCCTGCCTAGAGGCACAAGGGGAGCCATCGATTCCATCTGCCCCAGTAGGGAGGACAACTCCCGGGCCGTGGACACACTCTTTCCTTTCAACGAGCGAACCAAGTTCTGAAGCTTGTCCACCCTCTTTTGAGAGGGACGGACTAACCACTCCACCGTATCGAAATCCATGCCCAGGTAAGTGAAGCGTTGGGATGGTTCTAACTCTGACTTCCCTAGATTGACTGTAAAGCCCAGCTGAGCCGCCAGGTCGAGAACCCTCGCAGTCTGAGTTCTGCACATGTACTGGTCCTGATGCAGATTCAACCAATCGTCTAAATACGCCCGTAGGCGTACCCCCTCTTGTCTGACAAGGGAGCAAAGCTGGCGAACGACCAGCGTGAAGATCCAGGGGGCCAGGGAAAGCCCGAAGGGGAGTGCCCGAAATTGAAACACTTTCTCGCCCCACAGAAAGCGCAGCCATTTCCTGTCTTGAACATGCATGAGCACATGGAAATATGCGTCGGTGAGATCCACCGACGTGGCCCAATCTCCCGGACGCAGAGCTTCCCTTACAGAGAGAGGAGTCTCCATGACAAACTTGACTACCCGTAGGTATTTGTTCAGGGTGGACAGGTCCAAAACAGGCCTCCATGCCCCTGAGGCTTTGGGCACCACAAACAGCCTGCCGTAAAAGCCGAGGGACTCTCGATCTCGAACTTCCTCTATCGCACCCTTCAGGAGTAGGGAAGCCACCTCCGCATGAACGGCTGACTTGGCTTCCGGGTCCACGGGATATCTGAAAGGCGGAGGTATCCTGGACAGAGGTGCCTTCCCCTCTGCCCAGAGGAGACGGAATCCCGAACGCACTATTCCCAAAATCCACCGGCTGGACACCAGGCGTGTCCAGGCGGCCAAGGCCCTGGAGGGGCCACCCGCCGCCACCACGGCGGGGGTTACTGGGAATAGTGGCTCGGGAGACCCTCATTGGGGGTGAGGCTTGTGCCCCGACCCCCGAGAACCCCCAAAGGAGCCTCTCTTCGGGTAAGGCGCGCCTCGCCCCCTACCCCGAAAAGAGGTGGACTGATTTTGCATCTTGCCCCCCCCAGACGAAGAAGGCTGAGCCTTACTCTGGGAGGTAGGCTTGCTCTGAACCTTCTGAAAGCCGTGGTGAGCAATCCTTGCAATAGCCAGATCCCTAGCGTCCTGGGTTTCCTTCTGCAAAGCGTCCAAAGAGGAAGTACCCAGCAGCGACCCTTCCGTAAACGGGGATACCTTAAGTCTGTCAATGGTACCCCTGTCTCGGATCTTTGAACCCGCCAAAAAGGCAGTTCTGCGGGAATGTACAGCATGCCCGTAAAGCCTGGCTGCCAAGCTCAATTGTTCCTGAGAGACCTTGGCAAGCGTCGCCAACAGAGTTGTCACATCCTCCTGGGAGGCGTCGTAACGGAACTCAAACGGGTCTAACGAAGAAGCGATAGACCTAGACAAAGAGCGTTGGAGAGAACTAGAGACGGAACCCAACTCGAGCAGAGATCTACCCGTCTCCTCCAAAGCCTGAAGAGCAGACTCCGTGTAAGGGACTACCCTATCCCTGGCATACCCGTCCTCCCGCAGAGAAAGCAGTTCCGGAGTCACCGGTAGAACTGATCTCGGCAAAGCGAAAGAGTCAAGTAGAGCGACGGGACGAACCGACAGTTTAGAGCTCTTTGAGAGCGCAGAACAAGGAACGTGTTGACCCGCTTTAGCCAACCAGGGGCCCACCACCTCCGGCGCCTCCCCATGCTGCGACAACACCGGAAAGGCATCGGACATAGCTCGACCTTTCGCAAAAACCTTCGACATCTCGACCGCCACAGAGGGGGACTCCCGGAATCGGAACGAACTTTTCGGTTCCTTAGCACTCCTGAAATCCCCTAAGGCAGAAGGAGGATGGACAAACTGAGATTTGTTCACCGCCACCTCCTCCTCGAGATATTTCGAAGCCACTCCAGCCGCCAGAGCCACCGCATCTGGCAGCTGCCGTGGCAAAAAGAATCCAGCACCTTCAGCCTGAGAGGCGGCACCGTCATCCAGGTAGCCGTCGTGCCCTTCCGTGCACTCCGGAGACTGGTCCCCGTACTGACTAACAGAGTCAAGTCCAGAGCCAGCCATACTACCACCAACTTCCTGCCCCCTGGGCGGAAGCAGATGCCCTTCAACCTGACTACGGCCAGGAAGAATAGGAACATCTGTTCGCTTGTCAGGGCTCTTCGCACCCACTGACACCCCGACTAAGCGGTGGATATCAGCCAGTGTTTCAGAACTTTCACCTGGGATGAGACCCGAGGCTACTCCCTCAAGACAACGCTCACGTGGAGTGCACATACCTTGTGAAGAAGAACGGACACCGGCCGGAGACCCCACGGGAGCCTGAGAGATCCCATCCTGAGACGCATGCACGTCCGCCCTCGTAACAGTAGCAGAGGGAGGCAAACGCACACTGGCCAGCGACGACGTACCACCGACCCCTGCCGGCAGCGCACGTATCTCCGCCTTAGTTGACGAAACTTCAGCCGCTAAGGCCGAAACCTGAGAGCTTAATGTCAAAAGCAAAGAAGCAAAATCCGCAGATGCAAGCCCAGAACCTACAGGCGAGACATCCCCTACAACATGCTTAACCCCGAGCAAGGGCTTCTCCGTAGGTTTAGCAGACGAACCGGAAACTCCGGGCACGCCAACAACAACATCACTACATTTTTTGGATTCTGAACCCGAAAGAGACACGGGCGTATCGCCGTGCGTTTTAGAACTTCTAGAACTTCTAGAGCTTTTCTTAACAGGAGAGGGCGAAGCAGCTACATGTTTAGATGTTGACCTCTTCCCGTCCGCATTGTCGGCCATGATGAAAACGACTCACAAACAAATTTGGAAAAAATTTCGTAAGTCCGAAAACAAGCCAACAATGCCGCCAAAATTCAGGTAAAAAAATGGAAAGATCTCACCTCAACAGCAAATGCGAAGTCCGGTGACAAGAAGACACCAAGGGGAACACAAACCAGGTCTGGAAGACCAAGCAAGTAGGCTGAAAACACAGCCGGAGCGTACCAAACACGACCAGCTCCACTGATCGCTGAGAGTAGAATGACAAGATGGCGGCATATGCGCGCGCATATGGAAGGCAGCCTCCCTTACGGGCTGACTTGGATACCCTTACGGGTCTCGGTCACTCTTTTTTAGAGGCGTCTTCCTTGTTGCTAAGGGGACGCGTACAGCGATATCAGCACTGAACTATGGGTTAATTGCTATATGTGAGTTGGGTAAGATATGTAATTTAATAGTCACTTCCCGTCCGTGGGCGTTGCAGCGCTATTACTAATATAGTCACCTCCCGTCGCGAAAGTGTTAAAGAGAAATCTATCAAAACAAGAAAACAGAGTTATCTCCCATATGTTTTTCGCTAATGTTTCTGATAACAGACGAAAGACGAACGTGATTGTAGAATGGCCGACTTCGACAGTGATCTCCGTTCTGTTCTTCACAGTTATGATAAAGACATCGTTCTAAGGTCAAAACAAGTCGAAATTTTGAGACTGCTGTGGGAAGGAGACCGTGATATTGTTGCATCACTCCCAACTAGTTACGGAAAAAGTGTCGTCTGCTTCGTAGCCAAAGTTGATTATCACGTGACACTTTTGCCATATTTAGAGTTGTTTGCACAGTAAATACACCCGCGGAAGATAGCTCACTTGAAACTGTCTTACATATCAATTCCTTTGTAATTTAAAAAGTACACAACGCCATGAAAAATCATTATCGACGATCGCGAATCTGCTTATATCAATAACACATTACGAAAAGCTCTAAATATGTAAACAAATTGATTTCCTCTCCAGAGAAGGAAAACAAAGGCATCCTGTCAGGGATAAATGAGACCCGAAGGGAAGTAACGCATTTTGACCCGAGTTCAGGATGCAGATAAACACAGATTGATCCTTGAATGTGTTTGGTGTACCTGTGTTTGTCTTTCAATTTTTCCATGTCCTGTGCGTATGCTCTCCCCTGGTCTTCCAGACGCCGGAAGTTTTCCGTGGCCAAATCAGCCTTTTCCTGCTCCATGCGTTTGACTCTTGCCAGGTGCTCTTGCATCAGGCGCTCTGCTTCCTCACGTAACCTGAAAAATAGTACATGTACAACTTTCCAACTTCAGATTTGTTCACTTGTACTTGTACTACTTGTACTTGTACTTGTGCGACGTTGTAGGTTTAAGAAAATCTGTTCGCCGATCTTGGTATGAAAGTGTTGTGTTTGTGTTGTGTTTGTGTCACCATGCCACAACACAAAATTCTGTATGAGAGTAATTAACAAAATGAAGTTATTGCTATCTATGTGAGTTGGGTAAGAATATGTCATTTAATTAAGATTTACGACTATTGAATTTTTATTTTATTGTAATAAATTACTTTGTGGGAGACGGAGAGAAAGAGAGAGTAGGTGGCGTGCTTATGTTCATGCTTGTAAGTGTGCAAGTGTCAGTGTATGTCATGGTGGGGAGCAAGACCAAAGCTTCACAAACGAATGAGGTAAAATACAGATCACACAGGGCACTCAAGCACAACCCTGCACTTACTGATGACAACAACAACAAAAACAAAAACAACAACAACACCAACACCAACAACAACAACAACAAATGTACCGTACATGTAATCACAACTACTTAGTGAAGAGAGGGTATCTGAGCACACCTTTTCTTGCAAATTTGTATTTATTTTCTGTCATCAAACCATATTCTTCAACACATGCTCACCTTGCTTCTGACTTGTGATTTGATTCGTCCATAATCTGTAAACGGTTCCTGTCACACAGAAAAGACTTGTAAGTTGTATACCACACACACAAAAACTGCCAAAGATGTGAATCAAATCTTACACCACTCTTAACCTAGATTTTACATTCTTGGAGCATTCCTTTGATTGACTTTCCCCGTTTTTCACCGTGAGCTGATTTACAGCAGCACTAAAAGAAAATTACCCCAGAAAATATGAGTAAACGATATATCCATTCATCAGCTGCAAACAAATACACTAAAGGAATCTAGCTTAAAATGTGGCTTATGCTTGCCTCAACATGATTCAATCATACTTACTTGTAAGATTTTTCAATGGCCATAATCTCTTCCTCGTATCTTTTTCTTGTACTCTCCAGCAATGATTCTAAGTACTGTTTTTCTACTTCCAACTTGCGTAACTGCAAGGAAAGAAACCTGGAGTTTTAGGCAGATTCTTCACAAAATAGCAGCTGTGCACTCACCAACAAATTGTAGGTACTGTGAATTCAACATTCATCAACTACTTGCAGATTTGAACTTTTACAGTTTTTAAAGGAATTAAGTTTACGTAAAGTCATTTACATTTTAACCTCCAGCACAAAATAAATATTCGAACAGTCATTGTTTCTCTTTCAGGAGAAGTCCTTACACACACACACACACACAAAATGTGCCATCACCCTGAAAAAATAAAATCACCATGAAAATCCATGTATCAAAGTCAAATATAAACAAGAGCAATTACATTCTTAACAATGAAATACAAAAGGTCAGTGCAACAAATCCATCAAAAGTGAAGATATTATTTGCTTCTCGTCAAAAGGAAAAGTACTCCTTACAATGGCATACATGCAAGAGCAATTCACTAGGCATGACAATCATAAATAACTCCTGAGAGGCGCAATGAACACAGACAGACAGACAGACAGACAGAAAGTAACACCCAGAGACGGACAGAAAGAGAAAGACAGACCGAAACAAATCCCTCAGAGATGTAATGAACACAGACAGACAGACAGACAGACTGGCACACAGAAAGAGACAGACAGAGGGACAGACAGACATGCACACAGAATTGAGAAAGAGACAAACAGAAAGAGACAGACAGACAGATGCAGACAAGGCAGAAAGATAGACAAGACAGACATGCACACAGAAAGAGACAAACAGAAAGAGACAGACAGACAGATGCAGACAAGGCAGAAAGATTATCAAGACAGACATGCACACAGAAAGAGAAAAACAGAAAGAGACAGACAGACAGATGCAGACAAGGCAGAAAGATAGACAAGACAGACATGCACACAGAAAGAGAAAAACAAAAAGAGACAGACAGACAGAATGATACAGACAGACACACAGAAAGACAAACAGAAAGACAGACAGACAGACAGACAGACACGCACACAGAAAGACGAACAGAAAGACAGACAGACAGACAGACACGCACACAGAAAGACGAACAGACAGACAGACAGACAGACACGCACACAGAAAGACGAACAGAAAGACAGACAGACAGACAGACACGCACACAGAAAGACGAACAGAAAGACAGACAGACAGACAGAAAGACAGACAGACACGCACACAGAAAGACGGACAGACAGACAGACAGACAAGACAAACATGCACACAGAAAGAGACAAACAGAAAGAGACAGACAGACAGATGCAGACAAGGCAGAAAGATAGACAAGACAGACATGCACACTGAAAGACAGACAGACAGACACGCACACAGAAAGACAAACAGAAAGACAGACAGACAGACAGACAGACACGCACACAGAAAGACGAACAGAAAGACAGACAGACAGACAGACACGCACACAGAAAGATGAACAGACAGACAGACAGACAGACACGCACACAGAAAGACGAACAGAAAGACAGACAGACAGACAGACACGCACACAGAAAGACGAACAGAAAGACAGACAGACAGACAGACACGCACACAGAAAGACGAACAGAAAGACAGACAGACAGACAGAAAGACAGACAGACACGCACACAGAAAGACGGACAGACAGACAGGCAGACAGACAGACACGCACACAGAAAGTGACAAACAGAAAGAGACAGACAGACAGATGCAGACAAGGCAGAAAGATAGACAAGACAGACATGCACACTGAAAGACAGACAGACAGACAGACACGCACACAGAAAGACAAACAGAAAGACAGACAGACAGACAGACAGACACGCACACAGAAAGACGAACAGAAAGACAGACAGACAGACAGACACGCACACAGAAAGACGAACAGAAAGACAGACAGACAGACAGACAGACAGACAGACAGACACACAGAAAGACAAACAGAAAGACAGACAGACAGACAGACAGACAGACAGACAGACAGTTTTACCTGTGCACTAGCCTCCTGCAGAGATTCCGGTATGGGCCCCTGACTTGCGGCCACGGCCAAATAACCACTGGACATCAATGGCATGCCACCCTGCATTGGCACATTCTGAAAGACAAAGGGAAGAAGGCACCTGACATAACCTGAATGTAAACATACTGGTAAGGAGAAGGTATTGGAGTTGACAAAATACTGGTACAAGTAAGAAGAATTCATTCTTTTTGTGTGATCCGAAGCGGTATTTAGCAAACAACAATTCCATTCCATGTTTCTGAAAGTGTCCAACCTTCACTGATTCCCTCACAATTCTTCCTGTTAACTCCCCCCCCACACACACACACACCAACCCCTTGCATTTGCTTCCTTTAACTTCATTATTTTATTTATTATATTCATATTCATCACATATTTGTTTTACTTATTTCTTGTATGTTCACAACAAGTACCATTTTCTTGCTAATTTTGATGACAACAATGCAGAAAGAGATTTAATTTGTCTTTGAAGTATTAAACAATGGCGACTGCACGTGAGAGGGAACAATAAAGAGACCAAAAAGCAATGTACTCACGTTAAAATGACGAACACGGAACGAATAACAGCGACGTTTCGACCTAAGGGTCTTCTTCAGGCACAAAAATACACACACAAAAAAGAAGAAGACAGACGATAAAACAGATAAAGAGGAAAATAACTGACAAAACAACTGCACTGCACAAACCAACAAATGACAAAGACAGAGAAGCTAGGGAAGCTACTCGAGGGGAAGCCAACAATAACACAGGCAAGAAAAAAGAGTTGAAAAGCGGCAGTTTTGAGGTCTGTAGAGGACATGTCCAAAAAAATTAGCTCTCTCAACGCTTGAAATTAAAACACAAATTTCTTTATTTTGGTACGCTGGCTTTGTTGTAGAATGTTCATATGTTCATAATCAATATTTTATTTTCCTCACTGAGTTATGTCCCTTGTTTAGCAGTCATATTGTTTAAGAGGATTTCACTGTGCATGAAGTGACGTTTTTGGTCACTTTTTTTAGATTCGGGTTCAGTACAATCCAATTTTTTTTGTAATTTCAGTAATCATCATATCACATGAGACTGACATTGATGTATACTGTGATATAAGTCGGCAGTTGTTGAAACTCTTTGTAGCCAAAATATTAAAGAATGCAACTCACCCCCCTAAATGGCCTCGTCCGTGACATTTTGGATACAAAAATTCATGTACTGATTGCATTTCGTTTTATACAGAAATTTTACTTGAGATTATCTTCAAGCTTTTCGAAAGGCACTATTTGTCGCTTTTATTTAATTTGCCAGACATACAGTTGCTGACTTAATTGTGTCACGGACGAGGCACTTTTTGATGTGTTATAGCGGTATTTGCCTTCCTTTTGTCTCCCTGTCTTTGCGCGTGCTTCATCAGAAATCAGTCAGCTGATTAATTTAGACCTATATGATGCGTTAGTCTAGACAATAATATGTGCCTGGTGGAATGTTGTTTTTTTATCAATAATTGTGGGGAATGCAGATTACTAAAAATGTGAAGCAACCCAAACACATTATGTGGTTGTCAAGGGTGATACCAACATCATTTTGATGTAACCGCCATTCTTTCGTTAGCGGACATCCATGCATTTCTTAATATACACTCTGTCACAATACCAATTTTCAACTTGATTGGATTAAAACTTTGGCTGGATAACTCTCCAACACAAATCTGAAAAAAAATCAAGGTTCGAACATAGATCTGACCTTGACCTTTCATTTACAACCTTGAAACTTTGCACGACAGATTATATTACCCATATGTACCTATCCACCAAGTTTTGTTTTCAAATATTCATGGGCTCTTGAGGATCCTTCTTTATGCTTACTAAAGCTAACGGACAGACGTAACCCGGGCGGACGAACGAGCGAATGTAAACACTGACCCAAATTAATGATAGTCTCACATTGTGGGTGACTACTGAAAACGATATGTTGCTATAATAAAATTTGTTGATCTCCTGAAGACGTCACTACTATAGTGCATTTCGTACGTGCCTCGTCCGTGACGCGTACTGGCCTCGTCCGTGACAAATGTTCAAGCGTTTCTCCGAAATGTGATTTATTTTTTTAACTTTTTGAATTATCTTTACCGAAAGAGCAATGCTTGCCATTAATGTTTCATCGCTATGAACGAAAACAGCGAACACAATTCGCAGAAATATCAACTTACTTCTTTGTGATTGAAAAATAGGACAGAATTTTGGCCTCGTCCGTGACGCACATCAAACATCGAAGAACTCGCCCACAAATTAAATATTTCTCTATTTCATACTTCACAGAGAACAACAGTCACAAGTTGCATAATCCTCGATCATTGTCAACTTAATATAGTTGTTTTGTTGATTTCCACGTGCCTTTATGTTCGTCCGAATGCCTCGTCCGTGACGCTGGATATGCCCTAGACCAAACAAAATGTGTGTTGGGGGGGGGGGGGGGGATGAATGGGAACGAAAGAGAAAACTCACGTACCCGTGCGGACACACACACACACACACACGCGCGCACACACACACACGCGCGCACACACACACACATACACACAAGGTCACACAAGGTTGTCTTTGAAGGCTAAATAAACTTTGAAAAAAAACCAAAAAATCAATATAAAGTATTACCTTTCCCTACAGTTAGGCAAATAAATAACAAAATAAAGAAACATTTTAATTATAATTTTATTCCCACTATAGAGTAGTTCAAAAACAACAAAATTCCATTGACAAACCTGCGAAAAATAATTGGTTGTTCCACCACCCAAAGAAACATCCATTCCTTGAGGTGCAAGTGGGGTTCCTTGCTGCTGCAGTCTCTGCTGCTGCTGCTGAAGTAGCTGTTGTTGCTGAAGTAGCTGTTGCTGCTGTTGTTGTTGCTGTTGTTGTTGCTGTTGTTGTTGTTGTTGCTGCAGCTGAACTGATGATTCTGTATTGGATCCACCTAGACCAGAGAATCTGCCATACCGGCTTTCCTGCAATAGTATTTTGAATTTTGCAATTCTTTTCATCATGTTATGCAGCAAAACAAGCAAAACCACAAACACACACACCTTTTATAAACAGTAGAGAGCCACTATAGTGTTTCGGGCATAACATTTGGTGGGATAATGATTCATACTACATGTAGTTCAAAGTTTTGAAGAAGCCCAAGAAAGTGGACATCAAATACAAGAGGCAACAGGTTTTCTAATTCAGTAACAGTTAAATGACAAAGACTTCTGTAATATTTACCCAATACTCCTAGATACTGTGAAAACTGCATCATGACTCCAGCAAACCTTTCATTTTTCTCAGAAAGTAATGAACTGCAAATGATTTGCCCTTTCATTTTTTCCGAGAAGAAGGAAAGTGTTTTGAAATGTGTGTTCATTCAACGAAGAAGCACCAGAAGTACAGAGAACTGCAAACCTCTTTTTATATTTAGTCAAGTTTTGACTAAATATTTTAACATCGAGGGGGAATCGAAACGAGGGTCGTGGTGTATGTGCGTGTGTCTGTGTGTCTGTGTGTCTGTGTGTGTGTGTGTGTGTAGAGCGATTCAGACTAAACTACTGGACCGATCTTTATGAAATTTGACATGAGAGTTCCTGGGTATGAAATCCCGAACGTTTTTTTCATTTTTTTGATAAATGTCTTTGATGACGTCATATCCGGCTTTTCGTGAAAGTTGAGGTGGCACTGTCACGCCCTCATTTTTCAACCAAATTGGTTGAAATTTTGGTCAAGTAATCTTCGACGAAGCCCGGACTTCGGTATTGCATTTCAGCTTGGTGGCTTAAAAATTAATTAATGACTTTGGTCATTAAAAATCTGAAAATTGTAAAACAAAATAAAAATTTATAAAACGATCCAAATTTACGTTTATCTTATTCTTCATCATTTGCTGATTCCAAAAACATATAAATATGTTATATTCGGATTAAAAACAAGCTCTGAAAATTAAATATATAAAAATTATTATCAAAATTAAATTAAAAACACTTTCATCTTATTCCTTGTCGGTTCCTGATTCCAAAAACATATAGATATGATATGTTTGGATTAAAAACGCGCTCAGAAAGTTAAAACAAAGAGAGGTACAGAAAAGCGTGCTATCCTTCTTAGCGCAACTACTACCCCGCTCTTCTTGTCAATTTCACTGCCTTTGCCATGAGCGGTGGACTGACGATGCTACGAGTATACGGTCTTGCTGACAAAATGGCATTGCGTTCAGTTTCATTCTGTGAGTTCGACAGCTACTTGACTAAATATTGTATTTTCGCCTTACGCGACTTGTTTCTATTCTGTTCAAACCACAAAACAACAAAACAAGGCCGTGCTCTTACTTCCTTTCTCTGTTCAAGCTGACTCGACTGGAATCTCTGTCTTGGACTTTCCCCACCAATTCCAGTTGCCATGGAAAGGGACTGAGGGCCCAGTAAATCTGCTGGGTCAATTGCTGTTTTGGAAGACAAACACAAAGAGAAAGCTGATAAAAAAAAAATTAAAAAAATACACACACGAAATATTTTACTCAGGAATTGCTCAGAAAATACGATAAGAGCTAAACAAATATATAGTCAGCATTTATTTACGCAATGCAATATTTAGACTTACAGATCAACGGCTTAAAACTTTCACCAGGAAGACAAAATCAATACAAAATTCAGACTCCTGAATCAAACTCCAGGTAAAAATACACAGGTGTGTCAAATCACACACAGAGACACAAACAGAGAGACACACAACTACCCAAAGTGACCAGGAGAGATGAGAACACAGAAATAGAGACACACAGACTAACACACATAAACACACTATGACAAACTCACACACAGAGAGACACACAACTACCCAAAGTGACCAGGAGAGATGAGAACACAGAAATAGAGACACACAGACTAACACACATAAACACACTATGACAAACTCACACACACACGTGCACAAATAAAGTGATTAACACAATTATTCTCTCTTACTGGATGCTATGTCATGGCGAGGTGAAAGTGAAAAGCCAGCTGAAGGATTTCTTTGTGAAGGGGTCTCAAACTTGGGTGTGCTGAAAATAACAGCTAACACATAAAAATCAAAGGAAAACACTATCATAACCTGATAACAAAAGGGGGACTGACTGATTAACTATTAGAGTTTAAAGTCCCCCTAGACCAGTTTGCCTTTATTGGGAAAGGTATTGGCAATACGCTCAGGATATTGTGTGAAATTATGACTCAAACAAGCACACTGCAGCTGTCTTCTTTGATACACCAACATTAGGCTTGTCTTGTCAAAGTATCGAGATACGATTAAGATTATGTGAGACGAGAGATGAAGTATGCATGTCTTTGTGTTTTCCAAGCCCTGAGACTTGCTGTGAGCTTGAAATCTTTATCATGCACATGTGTGCATACAGGGGTTTTCTGACACCGAAGAGAGTCTGCACAAAGTTGACTCCGAGAAAAGGGGGACAGAGCAGGTATCATTGTTTAGGGTAATACAGAACATACAATCCAGTCTGGACGTATTTGCTCCCTGTGCACTACATGTATCAGTATGTGATATCGCTTCCACTGGGGGTAAATTCTGGAGATTGCTGAATTCTTACATCAATAACTTACATTAAAAATATTCCAACATAATACATTAGATAGCAGGAGCATACCATAGCTACACATCTTCTAACTTTCCTTGATGAAAATGATAAAAACATTTAAACCAAAGCTTGTGTTGTAATATGTGACCCTCCACCACGGAATGAGTCGCATGTCACCTTTGCATGATTTTCATATTTTTACATTTTCCTCAAGAGTTTTTTATGCTCTATCCAGTGGTGAAACCCGTTTTAGAAAAGAGCGAAAACTGTTTGAGTTATAAGCCTGTGACTAAGGTGACCCTCACACTGTTACCAGACACTCCCCGGACTTATATCAAGCCTAGCGCAGAACCGCGCGAGGTGACATGCGACTCATTTCGTGGTGGAGGGTCACATATTAGCTTTACCCTGATGTGCGGGTAGGAGGAAAGGCAAAGAGATCCCCTGTATGATTCCCTCCCTCCTGTAACACTGACGGTACACTGCCTTCAAAATGTGGGGAGTCTGGCTGAGTTCTGCAGAGTGAAAAAGCAATATAAACATAAAGTGAAAACTAACATCAGATGCAGGCACCAATGACTCGAATGAGTGCTTTTTGACAGAAGCATATGAAAAACCTTCAACTCTACAAGTGACAGTAATATCAGGTCAGTTGAATCTATATTAAAAATATGTAAAGGTTGAAATGTCCAAGCTACAAAGAGATTGTTCTGTCTCAGAAGACCTAGGAGGGGGGGGGGGGGGGTGTTTGATCGGCCAGGGGTCAGAACATTGTATCAGTTCAAAAGAATATGTGTCAGTAACTGAAGACTGAAGCCTAAGAACAACACTGCAGTTCTTGTCTATGTCAATGGCTATGTGGACAGTCACGTATCACTCCTTACATATCCTTTATCGAATCACTTAAGGTGACTAAACATGCCTGCAGTTCGCAAGATTATTGTCAAAACAGAAACCATGCTTCTTCCACCTTTTTCAGAAAATGTGACACACAAAAATTACATCAATGAACAACAACAACAATCAGAAAAAGACTCACAGCAACACAGCAGGGTCAATAGATGGTGCAGCTGGTTCATTTTCCTTGGCTTTGTTACCCATGGCTGCCAGTTTGCGCGCCTTGGCTCGGGCGATGAAAGAATCTTCTTCGTCGTCGTCACTCTTATCTTTGGCGTCGGAGGCAGACTTGGGCTGACCTCTAGCCGGACGAGCGGAGGCGGGAGTTCTGGGGGTGGAGTCAGTGACTCCTGGGCTGCGGGACGGCACTCGTTTGGGGATGAACAACTCCCCGTCAGAGTCTGAGTCTTTGAGGCCTAACCAGTCTTTAGCTCCCTGGCTCTTGCGTGGGGAGCCCAAGTCCACTTTCCTTTCCGGCGACGTCTCTCTCGGGCTGCCGTTGACCAGGCTGTCCAGGACCCTGTCTTTCGCAGACATGGCTGGTTTCTGTGTTTCCATGGCAGCAGGTTTGTCCGCGGGTTTCACTGGGGACGTGCTTTTGACTGGCGATGATGGTCTCCCTGATGCAGGTGTTTTGGCTGGGGAAGAGGGGGCAGCATTCCCTGCCAAGGATTTGCCTGAAGAAGGAGTTGTGTCCCCTCCTCCCGTTAAATCCTCCAGCCACTTCATGTCGTCAGGGACGCTGCGAGATCCTGAGGAGTTTGGACGCTGACCTGGCTTGTCCGGTCCGAATATGTCATCGTCATCTTGAAACCTGTGAAGTAAAATCAGTGATGTTACCAGAGGCACTTTCATCCAAAGGCTGTTTTCCGGAAACCAGGGCTGAAAGTGGGTGCCACCCAATCAGGAGAGAACAAACTGCAGGTTCTGATGCGTTCAAATTACAACTAATCTCAATTTCAACCAATCCAACACCGCGGCTGGCTCCCACCATGTTGGTAACTTTCTTGTGCACCTCGGCCCTGCAAACACAGTTTAATTTCATAGTGTACTCCTTCCTAAGCAAAAAAGACATAAGTGCCTTCACTGAGCACAAATATGTGGTGAATGCTAGCCAGGAAAAGTGATTTCACAAACTGTTTTATTTCCACGAAATCTAACAAAGCATACTAATGATAGTCAGTGCCCCTTCACATGAAGGTGACCCCTGTCAATACCAACCTGGATTCGAACCTGTGGCCCAAAGATCACAACTTCAGTGCTCTACCAACTGTACTACCAGGCACCCCCATGCAATGAAGGAGATGCACAGCAAAAAGCAAGAGACGGGGTAAGAACTAAGAACCAGGCTGACCTGACTGTGCGCCGAGAGCCAGGCCTGGAGTTGCTCCCTGTGGAACCAGCCGCTGAGGGGGCGTAACTGCCAAACAGAAAGTCCTCTTCCTCCTCTGTCTTCTCTGCAACACACACACGAGCATAATGTATTCAAATGTCAATGCAAATGTACAGTGGAATCCCCCTTTTAAGACTCCCTCACTTTTAAGACCTTGTTTTCTCAGATTTTCTGTGTTTAACCTCTGTAAATCTACCCCCATTTTCACATTTCCCTCTTTAAAGACCTCAATTTTTGCAATCATCAACAGCCAATCTTCCTCACACCTGCCCTGTATATTACCTTGCAATCATCAACAGCCAATCTTCCTCATACCTGCCCTGTATATTACTTTGCAATCATCAACAGCCAATCTTCCTCATACCTGCCCTGAACATTACCTTGCAATCATCAACAGCCAATCTTCCTCATACCTGCCCTGTATATTACTTTGCAATCATCAACAGCCAATCTTCCTCATACCTGCCCTGAACATTACCTTGCAATCATCAACAGCCAATCTTCCTCATACCTGCCCTAAACATTACTTTGCAATCATCAACAGCCAATCTTCCTCATACCTGCCCTGAACATTACTTTGCAATCATCAACAGCCAATCTTCCTCATACCTGCCCTGAACATTACCTTGCAATCATCAACAGCCAATCTTCCTCATACCTGCCCTGAACATTACCTTGCAATCATCAACAGTCAATCTTCCTCATACCTGCCCTGTATATTACCTTGCAATCATCAACAGCCAATCTTCCTCATACCTGCCCTGAACATTACCTTGCAATCATCAACAGCCAATCTTCCTCATAACTGCCCTGAACATTACCTTGCAATCATCAACAGCCAATCTTCCTCATACCTGCCCTGAACATTACCTTGCAATCATCAACAGCCAATCTTCCTCATACCTGCCCTGAACATTACCTTGCAATCATCAACAGCCAATCTTCCTCATACCTGCCCTGTATATTACTTTGCAATCATCAACAGCCAATCTTTCTCATACCTGCCCTGTATATTACTTTGCAATCATCAACAGCCAATCTTCCTCATACCTGCCCTGTATATTACTTTGCAATCATCAACAGCCAATCTTTCTCATACCTGCCCTGTATATTACCTTGCAATCCTCAACAGCCAATCTTCCTCATACCTGCCCTGTATATTACTTTGCAATCATCAACAGCCAATTTTTTCTTGACATTGTAAATCTCGATTCCCACTGTCAGTGTGGTTCTGTCTCAAGCCTGCCTTAAACTCTTGGGACTATCCCACCATACCTGGCTGAGTGTACTTCTTGTCCAGAACAAAGGCTTTGGGCTTTTCCTTGGTCTCAAGCAGACTGGCCGCCGACTTCTGCCCGCGACCCAGAAGACCATCCAGCACAGATTTTGCAGGCCTGTTGTCGTCGTCATCTCCAAGAGTTGATCTGGGTCTGGCGGCCGATGTTGGGGTGGCGGTAGCAGCCGGTGCTGAGGAAACTGATGTTTTCTTTTTGTCGTCTGCATCAATGCCAAGGCCATCCAGAAAGTTGTCATCATCACTGAAAATCATTTCGTCTTTTCGCTTTGGGGCTGGAGCCTGAGCCGGTTCTGCCATATGAAAGAAGAAATGAAGTCGTCACAATTTCCATTTGATCAAAACAATCATCATTTGTTACCTATATCGCAACCAAAAATAAAAGTGACAATAAGGGAAGACGAGAGAGTGAGAGAGAGAGAGAAAGAGAGAGACAGAGACAGAGAGAGACAGACAGAGAGACAGACAGAGAGACAGACAGAGATAGAATAAGAAAGAGACAGAGACAGAGAGAGAGAGAGAGAGAAAGAGAGAGAGAGAGAGAGAGAGAGAGAGAGAGAGAGAGAGAGAGAGAGAGAGAGAGAGAGAGAGAGAGAGAGGGAGAGGGGGGAGGAACAGTCAGAAAAAAACACCATGAAAGTATTGCTAATGTGTGTAAATGACACTGTCTGCAAGCCTAGCAGCCAATTACCTGGTTTAGGAGGTGGGGGAGTATCAGCAGTCTCTGTGATGTTGTTGCCACTGCCGCTCCGAGTCGGAGGTCTGTCAAACAGGTTAGGCTTTCTTGGTGACGCTGCAACACAGTGCATTATAATAATAATGACAGCTGATATAGCGTGAACCACGGGAATCTATGCTCTCCGCGCTTTACAAAATACATGTAACTATGAATAAAAACATACTATTTGAACATCAAATACAAATATACAATTAACACTGAACTTACAACAACACAACAGCCACTTATGGACAATACCATTCATATACAGTACACAAACATCCCCTTTGGAACAATACCATGCAGATGTGAAGGTTTTCTCTGAGGCTGAGATTGAGAGCAAGAATCTGTAAATTTCAAATGGTCCAAAAGGCAAATTCCTGATGATAGTCTAAGCAGTAAAAAAAAAAAAGGAACAAAATAAAGAATACAACTCTCAGCTTGGTATTCTGGTCTAAATTCCATGCACACAAATGGTTTTCTATTACTAAATCAATATCTTCGGTACTTTAGCAATTGTTTTCAACAGTGAGAAACCAAACATTAAAAGAGCACTGAATACAAAAAGAGGCTTTGCCTGTTATGGAATTTTTTTTTCTGATAAAAGATTGAGAAAAGAGAGCAAGAAAAACATGCAATGTGGCTTATAAAAACAGACTCTACTTACACGGTTTCAAAACAGACTCTACTTACACGGTTTCAAAACAGACTCTACTTACACGGTTTCAAAACAGACTCTACTTACACGGTTTCAAAACAGACTCTACTTACACGGTTTCAAAACAGACTCTACTTACACGGTTTCAAAACAGACTACTTACACTGTTGTGCTGCTGTTTGGGCAGGTTTGGGTTCCTCGTCAACAGATTTGATGGCAGGCTTCTTTGCTCCAGGCATTTTACCAGCCTCTGACAAACTGAGGTCTTCATCCAAAGACAAGCCTGCTAGAGGATCTTCCTCATCAAAGTCTGAAGTAGAAAAACATGAACTTCTCATTAGTTCTGTACAAAGAAAAGAACTGGTCAGAAGAATCTACAGACAAATCAAATTTTGAACCAGCTATAAATATAACTGCACACAGAAAAAGAAGCAAAAGCGTGTGACACATAGATCTGATGTTGGGGGAATACACAAACGCTCTGACAGTTACAGAATGTAAGGCTTCTTTTTAAGCCTACTGTCTATATGATACTTACCGAGACAGTACTATTCTTGCACATTATCTATTATAGGCCGAAAAAATTGGACAAAACGCTGAGTGGGTACAATTATCTCCCATAACCATGCGCCACCGTGGATCCCAAGCACTGTCCGAGTGCTTCCCCCCCACAGGATGTAGGTGGCGCGTCCTCTTTCTTTATGAGCTGCAGACCCTCAAAAAGCCCATAACATATCAAGAGGGGAGGCGGGAGGGAAACTCTAATAGTACTGTCTCGGTAAGTATCATATAGACAGTAGGCTTAAAAAGAAGCCTTACAGTCAATATAACACTTACCTCGACAGTACTATTCTTGCACAGAATACCAGAGTGGTGTGAGGGTGATATGTAGAGTATTAAACTCCTTAATCAAAATCACTTAAATCCAAGGATTAAGATACCCAGGCAATTTTCGAACAGTACTACCGTAAAAGAAAATATACCCAAGAAACATACCTTAGACTGACGTGACCATGCTAGCAACCACTGCTGTGTGGTGAACTCAATGTCAAAGTCCAGGCCACTCAAAGCTTGAATACCACTGAGTCTACGGCAAGTGGCTAAAGCGATGAGGAACAATTAGTCTTAAAAATCAGCAACTTGATACTGATGCCTGCCAGGGGTTCAAACTCATTGCTACGCAGGAGTTTGAGGACCAGAAAGACATCCCCCTTGGGAAATGAAACCCGAGGTTTAGACACCGCTGCATTGCTAATACCCGAAAGGACATTAGCGATGAGGGAGGACCTGATCAAGTGTTCAGTTCTGCGACCAGTAGCGGCCGCAATCGTGGAAGCGATGGCAGATCTGTATCCAAGAAGAGTCTTAGAAGAAAGACTCTTCTTTTGATACACTTCCACCAGGAAGTTGGCCAAGTCCTGTGTTGAGGGATAAAGCGGCTTTATCCCCTTGGACAAGGCGAAGGTGGCCCAAGCTCTCCAGCGTAAGTCGTAGAGCTGATTAGTTGATCGCCTCTTAGCGTTCAAGGAAAACTCTACTGAACTCTTGTGCAATCCTAGTGCAAGCAGTTTGGAGCGCACAAGAGCCATGCGGTCCAGCACAGACTCTCTGGACGTGGATGAGGGAGGCATGATCGAGGCTGGAGCAGACCTCCCCCGTCCAGATCCAGAGGTAGAGGGTCTACGTGGGTGAGACCGCGAAGATCTGGAAACCACGGAGCTGTTGGCCAGTAAGGCGCGACCAAAATCAGTCTTGGTCGTTCCTGCAGATATTTCGCCAGCACCCTCGGAATCAGAGATGTCGGGGGATAGGCGTAAGCATCGAGGAGCCTCCACAAGAGAGTGAATGCGTCCAAGTGGAACGCATTCATGTCTCGAAAGGGGCTGACGTACCTGGGAAGCCGAGCGCTGAATCGAGTTACGAACAGATCGATCAGAGGACGGTCCCACCTTGCCCACAGACGCTGTAGAACGTTGTGAGCGATGGTCCATTCTGTGGAGAGAACCTGATCGCCCCGACTGAGAATGTCGGCCAGGGCGTTCAGTTTCCCCGGAACGAACTGGACTGACATCCGGACCTGATTGGTCTGGCACCAGAGCAGAATCTCCTCCGCCAACAGGGAGAGGGACCGAGAATTGGTGCCCCCCTGGTGGCGAAGGTAAGCTAAGCATGTGGTGTTGTTGTCCCCGTTGAAAATCAGAGGGGCCAAGGACAGGCCGAATGGGAGGGCCCGAAACTCGAACACCGTGCCCTCCCAAACGAACCGGAGCAGATGTCGGTACCCCGGGGCCACCAGGATGTGGAAGTAAGCATCCTGGAGGTCCCAGACATGGCCCAATCGTTTGGCCGGATGGCCAACCGGACCGACGAAGGGGTTTCCATCTTGAACTTGCACCTGTGAAGGTACAAGTTCAAGGTGGAGAGGTCCAACACCGGCCTGAACCGGCCGTCCTTTTTGGGGACGGTGAACAGGCGGGAGCAGAACCCCAGAGAAGGCTGAGAAAGGGGGTAGACCGCCTTCTTCTCGACCAACGAGTTCACCTCGTCCTGAAGAGCCTGCCATCTGGCAGGCTCTCGAGGAGGGGGGAACGTCCAAGGTAGAGCGGACAATGGAGGTTGTGACGACAGCGGTAGAGAAAACCCCGACCACACCACCCTCAAGAAAAACTGGTTGGAGACCAGTCTGCCCCACATGCCGCGGGCCCGAAAAAAGGGAACCGACGGACGAAAGAGGGGCAACTTGAGGGGGCGTCAACGTAGGGCCGGGACTCACTGAAAATTCTGCTGGCGGGCAGGCGCAGGCTTGCGACCACCCCCCCTGGTGGTGCTGCTTCCCCTTACCTGTCTGAGCACCCTTCGTCTTGCTTGGGAACGCAACAGGCGCCTAAGAGGAGGAAGAAGGAGGCAGTGAAACTGGCTTCTTCTTCTTCTTCTGAGGCTGGGAGCTGGAGGTGACTGTAGCACTTCTCTTACTCCCCGCCGCCGTCGCCGAAGCAGCGAGGCCAACCATCAGAGAATCAGTGTTCCTCTGGCGTGTGGACTCCACCACAGAACGAACAGTGTCCGGATGAAAGAGGGAAGAAGGCTGAGGAAACGTGTTCCTCAGACTCTTCCTCATATCCGGAGGCACTATAGAAGTAGGCAGAAAATGATCACGGAACAGGGCCAATAAAGTGGACCCGTGTTCCAATGGCCAATTCTGCCGCAGACGTCACGCACGATCGCACGGCATGCAAAGCCCGATCCACTCGAACCGTGTCAAGGACCCGAGTGGAATCGGACTCTGCCCGATCGGGAGGGTCCAACAGTGTGGACAGCGTGCTCATCCATGTCAAGGCCTGTGATTGGGCCTCGACTGTGGAAGAAACGGTGGCCTCAAGATTGTGGAACGAAGCAGAGCTCAGTTCCACCTTCTTGACCGAAGGCACCTCCCCAACGAACACATCACCGTCAGACCCACCCTAAACACTCGAAGTCTGGAAAGGGAGAGTTCGAGAGTCAAAGGGAAAAGGGAGGGACGAAACAGATTGGACACGAGGAAACAGTGGAGGTGCGCCTCCCGAAGGAAAGCATGGCACTGAACCCGCGTCCTCCCGAGGAACATAGGTCGCGTTTGCACGTGAATCTGTACTCCTCAGGCGATGTGCTGCCGCTTCCACCGTGGCACTTAGACTAGGGTGGAACGCGAATTGCCGGCGGCCGGATCGTTCATAAAACGAGCCGCCGGCAGACGCGGCGTGAGCCTCCCGCGCCCGGGCCGAAGCGGACTCAAAGGACGAGAGGGCGTCTCAGGGAAGGACGTCCTGAAACTGTTCAAACGTCCTTCTAGCTGTGCGAGGACGAGCCTCCTGCCTCTCGTCCTCAGACCCCGGGTCCACGTCCTGTGTGTCAACACTAGACGACAGACGCTTAAGAGAGGCATCCGTGACGTCAAGACGCCGCGTGATGTCTGTCATGTACTGTTGGAAAGTACGAAGCATAGCTTCGGAAGTTCCATCAGAAACCGGCAAGGGTAGAGGTTCAGTGTTAACCTCAGGGCGACCCTGATCCTCCTCCCTATCGTCCTCCGACTCACTCTCCTCTTCACTTCCCGACAACTCCTCAAAAGCAGGAGTGTAGGGAGCTTGAGGGGGAAGAGCCGAAAGCGATGAAGCAGGCTGTGAAGAAACGCCCACAGAAGCAAGAGGCCGCGAAGACCCCTGCCCCAAAGACGAAACGTCTCCAGCAGCCGAAGGGGGAGAAAAACAACAACCCTGCGACTGTTGGGTCAGCCCAGCCAACGAACCCCCGCCATTTATAGACTGAACAGGAACCCATCGGGTCTGATCAGAAAAGAAATGGTCCGGTCCGGTCGGGGGTGCCGATCCGGTCCGGTAGGGTGGTCCGGTCCGGTGCCGTACCATCCGGAGGTCCCGTTCAGCACCGAACCATCGTACCCACAGAAGTGTTCGGGTGGTTAGGTCCGGACGTGGACATACCGTACCAACCGGACCCGTAGGTCCGGTGGTCCGGTATGGTCCGGTTTGGTGCCAGACCATCCAGACCAACAGAGGTGGTCGGGTGGTCCCGCACCGGACCATCCGGACCCGTAGGTCCGGACCCGTAGGTCCGGTACCATCCGGAGGTCCTGTTCGGCACCGAACCATCCGTACGCACAGAAGTGTTCGGGTGGTTCGGTCCGGGCGTGGACGTACCGTACCATCCGGACCCGTAGGTCCGGTTCGGTGCCAGACCATCCGGACCAACAGAGGTGGTCGGGTGGTCCGGACCGGTCCGGTAGGGTGGTCCGGTGTTCCGGTCCGGTGTTCCGGTCCGGTCCCGTACCATCCGGAGGTCCCGTTCGGTACCGAACCATCCGTACCCACAGAAGTGTTCGGGTGGCTCGGTCCGGACGTGGACACACCGTACCATCCGGACCCGTAAGTCCGGTATGGTCCGGTTCGGTGCCAGACCATCCGGACCAACAGAGGTGGTCGGGTGGTCCGGTCCGGACCGGACCACCGGTCCAGCACCGGACCATCCGGACCCGTAGGTCCGGTCCGGTCCCGCACCATCCGGAGGTCCCGTTCGGCACCGAACCACCCGTACCCACAGAAGTGTTCGGGTGGCTCGGTCCGGACGTGGACATACCGTACCATCCGGACCCGTAGGTCCGGTTCGGTGCCAGACCATCCGGACCAACAGAGGTGGTCGGGTGGTCCGGACCGATCCGGTAGGGTGGTCCGGTGTTCCGGTCCTGTGGTCCGGTCCCATACCATCCGGAGGTCCCGTACGGCACCGAACCATCCGTACCCACTGAAGTGTTCGGTCCGGACGTGGACCTACCGTACCATCCGGACCCGTAGGTCCGGTATGGTCCGGTTCGGTGACAGACCATCCGGACCAACAGAGGTGGTCGGGTGGTCCGGTACCGGACCATCCGAACCCGTAGATTCGGTCCGGTCCCGTACCATCCGGAGGTCCCGTTCGGTACCGAACCATCCGTACCCACAGAAGTGTTCGGGTGGCTCGGTCCGGACGTGGACATACCGTACCATCCGGACCCGTAGGTCCGGCATGGTCCGGTTCGGTGCCAGACCACCCGGACCAACAGAGGTGGTCGAGTGGTCCGGTCCCGACCGGACCACTGGTCCGGTACCGTACCCTCCGGACCCGTAGGTCCGGTGTGTTCCGGTTCGGTGCCAGACCACCCAGACCAACAGAGGTGGTCGGGTGGTCCGGTCCCGACCGAAACACTGGTCCCGTACCGTACCATCCGGACCCGTAGGTCCGGCAAGGGCCAGAGGTACTGTCCCGCACCGGACCCTAAGGTCCGGTACGGTCCCGTACCATGGGTCCCGTCCGGACCAAACCCGGAGGTCAAGTCCAGTCGGGACCCGTGGGTCCGGTTCGATCCCGACCCGTAAGCCTGGAACGTTCCGGACCCTTGGTCCGGACCATCCGTCACCCGAACACCAGACGCTAAGGAATGGCGTGGGGTCAAGACGGTCCGGTCGGAGGTGTCGGTCTGAGCAACAGAAACAATGTTCCCGTCGCCCTGACCATTCGACAGAAGTACCACGTTCTGTCGAACACCTCCACGTCCAGTAACTAGTCGGCCGGAGCGTTTCAAGAGGGACAGCCACCAGTCACACGGACGTCAGAGGGAACCGTAGTAGCAGTGGTCGTAGGCACGAAGCCTGAAACCCCTGCCCCCACAGGACCGCCCTGAACGGGGTCAATTCGCATCCCAACCCCAGCGGGGAGGGAATTCAGAGACCCCGTCATCTCCTCCGATCTCCCCCCCCAGGAGGCCGAAACTACTGTCAAAACAGCAGCAGACGACCCAGCGAGGGAGTTCAGAGGAGGACCCGTGTCCCTCCTGGCTTCCACAGCGGTGGAAACCGAGGAGGGCACAGGAGAGGCACCGGAAAAGGAAGATTTTAATGCCAACTGCACCCGGTGTTCCCAGGCGGTCACCCATCCAAGTACTAACCGGGCCCGACGTTGCTTAACTTCGGTGGTCGGACGAGAACCGGTGTTTTCAACGTGGTATGGCCGTTGGCTGTCAAAACCTGAGTCTCTCCAGTAGCCCCTAGATCGGATTCACCAACCCCCAAAGAGGGTTGGGAATCGACCTGCCCCCGGATTCGAGCCAGGGGGGAGAAGGAAACCTTCCCCCCAGGCTTGAAACCGGGAGGAGCTGAAGCCTGAGACTGAGGGCCGGACAACGGCGTCGAAGGGGGGGAAGCCTGTTCCACTGAAGGAGAAAGAGAAAGAAGCTTTTTCTTTCCCCTCGACCTTCCCCGAACCTTCGACGGCGCAGCCCCGCCCGAAGTCCCAGGCTCAAGCCCAGCCTGTTTGAGCAAGCTCGCATTGAGCTTGCTCAAACAGGCTTTCTCCGCCCTCCCTCGCCGCAAACGCAAAGCGTTTGGGGAGGGAGAGTCGGAGCGCCGAAAGATCCCCTTCTCCGTGCGTAAAACATGACGCTGGGCGCCCGGAGAAGGGTTGCCCCCGGCAGACTCTGGTTCCGTAGAACCAGAGCCCAAAACAGGACGAGACATCCTACCTCGCCCTGTACGTACCCTTAAAGACCGAGAATTAACAAAATTCAAAGAAAATTTAGGTCAATACTCAAGTGAATGCGGCGAAACGAGAAGCAGACGACCGGTCACCACGAAGTAGGACGGGAGGCACGCCGAGTCCGCCACACAAAAACGGAGGCACAAGTTGAAGGAAACACAACGTAGCCTCAAGCCAGAAGTGGAATAACACACAATAATCCAACAGGTGATAGTCCACACAGAAAAGGAGCCTCTTAGTCCAAAATAATCCGGGAGCGTAGCAGAAACACAGCCGGTCTGACACGCGCGAAAAAAGAAAGAGGACGCGCCACCTACATCCTGTGGGGGGGAAGCACTCGGACAGTGCTTGGGATCCACGGTGGCGCATGGTTATGGGAGATAATTGTACCCACTCAGCGTTTTGTCCAATTTTTTCGGCCTATAATAGATAATGTGCAAGAATAGTACTGTCGAGGTAAGTGTTATATTGACATGCATACTGTAGTGTTCAGAACATCAAATATTACTGTCTTACTCAAGTCCTAATCAGGCTCTACTAACAGATTGTGTCTCATGCATGGCGAAATGAGATTCCTGATACCTTTTTACCACTAAGTCCATGACATGGACAATGAAGACATATTCATCGGCATGGCCACTAGCAGCAGACTATAGGTCACATCGCTTTTCAAGCTAATTTACAGATACATTTTGGACGTACATGAGGACTGGAGTACAGTGTATATGTTCCTACGCCTAAAAAAACCCCACCTAAACTAATGCCAGGTACAGAGGATCCCCCCCCCCCCCCTTCAAGACTTTCCCCTTTTAAAACGGTGTTATCAGATTGTCTGACTCATAACCGCTGTCAATGTATCCGTACTTGCAGACCTGATTTTCTCGAATTTATGGAAGTCTTAAAAAGGGGTTCCACTGTAACATAGCCTTACACACACACACTCCACCTCACCCCAATCCCTGGGATAAATACCTTCCTTGGTAGCATCTTGTTATCCAAAGGATACAGAGAATACAGTGGAACCCCTCTTTTACGACACCCCCCCCCTCCTCTCCCAATTTAAGAATCCCTCACTTTTAAGACCCTGTTTTCTCAAGATTTTCTGTTCATAACCTCTGTTAAATTACCCCCATTTTAAGACTCCCTCCTTTTTAAGACCTGATTTTCTCAGATTCTTGGAGGTCTTAAATGGGGTGTGTGTGTGTGTGTGTGTGTGTGTGTGTGTGCACCCTGGTGTGTGTGTGTGTGTGTGTGTGTGTGTGTGAGTGCACCCTGGTGTGTGTGTGTGTGTGTGTGAGTGCACCCTGGTGTGTGTGTGTGTGTGTGTGTGTGCACACCCTGGTGTGTGTGTGTGTGTGTGTGTGTGTGTGTGCATCCTGGTGTGTGTGTGTGTGTGTGTGTGCATCCTGGTGTGTGTGTGTGTGTGCACCCTGGTGTGTGTGTGTGTGTGTGTGTGTGTGTGTGTGTGTGTGTGTGTGTGTGTGTGTGTGTGTGTGTGTGTGCGTGTGTGTGTGTTACACTGTACATGTATACTTGACAACTGAGCTCACCTCCAAAGTCATATTTCTTGACTCTGGGTACAGTGCCTGGCCTCTGGTTTTCTTTGTGTGATTGACCCGGTCTTAGGTTCTCGCTGGCACGACCAAGATCTGGAAGCAACATTCAAGCAAAAATGTACTCATTGGAATCCTCACATAATAACAAAACAACGCCTATGGCATATTTATGTTTGTGTGCACAAAGCCTGAGACCCAAACACTGTTAGTGAACTGAGAAGCCTAAACCAGGTGGGTTTTTTTTTATTCCACAATTAGTAACTAGAAGTTTAACAGAAGATCACTAAGTTTGCGCATTGAAATAATTTCCAAAAGGCTAACTCAACAATTCTCATCAAAACAAACATCTTCTGGAGTGTCTTCGTCCTTCCACATCTATCTTTTAAACAAAGTTGTTTTCTGATATCTTTTACACAATTTTGTGTGAGTGTATGTGCATGTATGTGAGCACGCGTACATACATGTATTACGTTATGACAAACCTCTCCCTAAAGACAGTGGCAAACAACGGTCAACCCAACAACTTTGCCCAAGACTTGTGGAAAGACTGGTATAACAACTTCACCTAACACCTGTGGAAAGACTGGTACCTGTCATTTTGCCTGGCGCAGTCCCAGGTGGGTGTATGTTGACAGCGGGAGCCACAGAAGATGAGGACGGCTTTACAGGCTTTCGTTTCAGGCTGCCCCGCGCGCTGCCTGGTGGGCTGGTGGGTGTATCGCTAGGGGAGGCAACTCGCTCCACAGCTGATCGAGGTGTGGATTTGTTGGAGCGTGGAGTAGTGCTGCCACGGCGAGGGGTTGTGGGTTTGCTCCCCTTGACGGTCCCTTTCTTCTTGATGGTGTCGCCGAACAGGTCTGCATCCATGTCATCAAGTCCCTGGAAACACACAGAGTAACACATCAGACAGTTGTCATAGAGGGAATCGGACAGGAACAGAGAACTTCACAAATGGTATGATTGGTTGAACCCTGCAGAATTTCTTGTGAAATTCATATGCAAGGGCTGATGTATGTCAGAATTCCAACAAAACGGAGACTAACTGCAACAAAAAACAAGTCGCGTCAAGCAATTTAAAAACATTTAATCTATTTGTCGGCTTGAAACTTAAAGATAGACACTGAAAATCTGGGATATATATAGAGACTTACAGCAATAGATTTTGCCATTGTTCCCACGTCTGCATCGGAGATGTCAGACTCAACATTGTTTTCTGCCATGGCTGCCAGGTTACTGTAAAAATCATCCTTGCCTCTGGGAAAACAAGCAAGTACATGTTTAATCACCACAAACAGTTACAATGTACTACCTAATTTAGCAGTTCCATGTCGGCTATTTAAACCATGATGTACAAATTTCAGCCTTGCATTCATTTTTAGGATTACATTTTAAAATCAGTCGCATGATCCTTCTAACGTACTGACCAATCAAAAACTGATATTTAGTTACCCACACCTTTTATCAAGTTAGACATGTTGGAGATCTCTATACATGCACATGATTGTACATACATAATCATTATTACATATATAAAGTGGGGAAAAATTAAAAATGCGTCAGCTGAAATAAATGAACCACATTTACAGACAGTTTAGAAACTGCATATTTGTGAAGTGAACTTTTTTCCTTGACTATTCTTGCCTTCCTCTCTATCTCACTGTCACAATTTAACAAATACAGTTCAAAGAGACACATACCCATTCTTGGCTGCTGGTCTATTTCGACCCTGGAAAACAAATCAAGCATGTTACAAATGATGTTAATCGAACAGAACAATACCATAAGAAGAGAAAAAACAACAAGAACAAGAACAAAACAAAATAAATTAATTAGAAGTGCATTGATTTTGGTACAGTCTTCCACCAGCTAAGGCACTGCATACCCCCAGTTAAGGCCAAAGCGGCAAGACTCCACACACACATACACACAGAGTTGTATAGTCTCCTCCTGGAAGTTTGGCTACTTGTATTATTACACCCCCGGTATAGGGGTGTGTTTAGGATTCGGTCGATGTGTTTGTTTGTTTGTTTGTTTGTTTGTGTGTTTGTGTTCGCATATAGATCTCAAGAATAAACGGACCGATCGTCACCAAACTTGGTGAACAGGTTCTATACATTCCTGAGACGGTCCTTACAAAAATTGGGACCAGTCAAACACACGGTTAGGGAGTTATTGGTGGATTAAGATTCTACAAGGACTTATAGAGGGACATATTAATGGTCAAAGGGAAATAACCTTCTCAGTTGGTGGCAGTGAGAATGGTAAGGACGGGGGTGTTTTTCCTACCTCGAGGAATTTCTTGTTCTTGTTGACGACAGTGTATCAAATGCAAAACAAAATTGAAGGGATTCTCAACATGTGACTACTACTTCTGTTATTACTGTTTATGAGTTTCCATCATAATGTTGCATGTATTCTGTACGGGGAACAAAATTCTTGCAGAGAAAAACTGAAGACCTTAGCATTCATACCTGTGGAGCTTTCTTCCTCGGGGTATCCTCTGAAACAAAAGGACAAGTATTTAACTATATTTTAGTAAACAAAATACAACTTACAGCATTACTATTTCTCTCGCAGTACATACTGTCTTGTTGTTTTTAACCCTTTCCTGAAAATACTATCCTGCCCATGGAACAAAGCATGCAAGTTGAAGTTAAGCCTTTGCCAATGCTACACTTATTTCAAACCTGCATTTTATATTACATGTACACTATGTTTTAAAATCGGAATAGATAATTACTGATTTTCACCAACAAGCATGTCTTGGCTGCTCAAAGTAAGAGGGAACAAGAATCTGTAGCCTACAATTCTATCACCGGCACTTTCACCAGTAAATAGTAAGCTACGAGAGGATTAAAAACTGCATACATATAACCCAAATATTATGAACTTTTCTTTTCACCCACTGTCAATCACTAATGAAAACACTCACCTGGGTCCAGTAAATCCCCCAAGAGGTCATCAAGGGAATCTTGTTCCTTCTCTGGAGGGGGAGAATAAAACAGGCATGGATTTAACTATTATTGTATTAACACAAATTACACAAATCTAATGATTACATCAAACAGAAAAACAAACAAAAACAATTCATAAAAGCATGGACCTGAATTGAAAAATTAATTGAAATGCATCTTGATTTTCATGGGTTTTTTGGGGGGGTGAAAAAGCCATTGCTTCAAATAATATCAAGATGAAGTGAAAGCATGTTGTGTGTGTGTCTGTGTGTGTACGTATGTGTGTCCACATGCACATGTGTGCTTTTTAAGAGACTGACTGACTAATTATTAGGGCTTGACATCCTCTTAATCTTAGACCAGTTGGCCTATATTGGGACAGGAGAGAGAGAGAGAGAGAGAGAGAGAGAGAGAGAGAGAGAGAGAGAGAGAGACAGACAGACAGACAGAGACAGAGACAGAGACAGAGATCAGAGCATGAGTTGTATTTTACTAGTGTGTTCTGCAACACTTATAAATACAGTGGAATCCAGCTATAATGAACCTGGGTATAAAGAAATCCCTCTTTTAACAAACTGCCATTGATTTCCCGGCAGACAGCCTTCTATTTCTTACTTGTTACTTTCCGGCTACATCGAACCTTTTGAACTCATTTGCATAACGAACCCCTCTTTTAACAAACACGTTTTCATCGCCCCAGAGCCGTTTTGTCTCTAAAAGTCACAAGGCTACAACAAACTGATATCAATAATTGTCTCCAAAGACAAAAATACACAAATATACACAAACACAAGTGCATGCACATTGCGTGATGAGCGAACTCTGAACAAACAGCGGGAGGTGCACGGAACAGCCACCGCCGCTGTGTTGACCCAGAACCGCTCCCAACACCAACTGCCACAGAAGCACGTGTTGCTGCCAATACCCTACGTCGCTACTTGCAGGCAAAGTGCAGCGATGTCTGTGACTTGGATATGATCTCCAAATTGGAGTGTACAGTGGAGAAGTGTGCCAGTTCTGAGCAGCGTCAGGCAAACATTCTGGACTTTTTCAAAACAGCTTAGTACGTGTGTCGCGGCAGTGTCAGTGTGTGCAGTGTCTTTTTTGACGGACACGGAGATTGATCAGAATGTACATGTATGCTTTTACACGACTTTTTAAATTTTACTTCTAAAATTGTGACAGTAAAGTGAACACTTGAACTATGCCTCTCTCTATGGATTATATTATGAAGCTGTTGAAAACATGCAGAGATTGTACTCTCCAAGGAAAGATCGATGGGACGATCATTTGAAGGTGAGTGGGAAAACTTGTCTTAAGGCCATTTAGGGTTGAAAACTCTACAGCGAATTGCTGATATCCATATATAACAAACTAAAATGTATCTCCCTTAAGATTCGTTGTACCCGGACTCCACTGTAATCACAAACTTAAAGGTGTACAATCCGAGTAACCATTTGGCATGTTTGACATTTTTCTGATGAAATGAACCTTATACCTCTAGCAACAGTGTGTGAAATACGTGTTCCTCAGTCTCAGGGGCAAAAAGTGGACAGGAAGTAAAAAATAAGACCAAGGTAACAAAAGCGAACAAATTCCAGTGAGGCAAAGCTACCCCAAACACATCCGGTTGAAACTCAATGAAAATTAAATAACAGAGTGCTCAAACGCATCTTATTTTAAGGTATTTCTTGTGTGTGGTGACAGAAGTGACAACCTCGAGCCAAAACAATTAAGATATATCGCTATTGGCACGGTTAGACCGTAAATTAAAGACAGTGGTTTTTTTGTCCATTATATCCTTAAAGGAACAGTAGTCTGAGTAGAAAAAGTACTTACGTTTTGATTTACTCCCCAGCTGAAAACAAATTAAAAGAAATCAGTGACATTGACAAAAACATTCATGAACTTCTAAAAGTAACACAAGAACACATTATTTCAACCTTATAGCAAAAGTAGGTACAATGTATACACATGACGAGTGTACAAATAAGCTGAAAGTGAAACAATGTCAGCAAAAACCTGACACAGTGAATTTGCAAATCAAAAGTGCCCCTGTTCAACCTCAATCAATGGCTACAAAGTACAATAATAATTGCTATAGTTCTCCGACTGTGAAGAATCCTGGACTTTATCATTTCAAGATAAGTATCTGAAGCGTTTCCACGCTGCATTTTATGAAATGTATATGAGGCTTTGCCAAAAGGTGCTGGGGGGGTGCTTGGACATTTGTGACAAACTAAACCTTTTCAGTTGATTTTTTTTGGTGTTTTAAGTGATACATTAGTCTTTGATGAACACATTTGTGTAATAAAAGAATGGTTTGTGCATTTGGGAAATGTGTACGGTTTGATAATATGCCATAAAACGCCAATTTTGAGAAAAGCCACATGTGCAACAAAACTGACCACAGAAGCCATTAATATCATTTCATACAACTGGTAATTATTTATTTCTAGTAAACAGACCCTGCAGAAGCATTATCAGTCTTTAAAAGTACATTTGGAGCCAAATCTTGAATGCAGTGTCACGTAATGTCGCAAAACGCTCAAACATCATAAAAGTCAAAACTGATACTTTCTGCTAAG